>NC_143192.1:11582500-11937500 GCF_051530095.1 Phoenix dactylifera
GAGACGCCAAGTTCCGTCCAATCAGTCATATGGATAAAAATAGTGTGATATGAAATTTGGCTTGTAGACCGACTTAGTTCGTAAGTCATGGGTCCCCTGTTCTGACTGGAGGTCCATTGCAAATCTTTCAAGTCATGAGTCACCCAGCACCTCATAATCATAATATGACCAAATTAGATTTGCCCAAATTCTTTCCCAAAAATACAAAGAAAGTGGTAACATCTGGCCCGGACCCGACGAGACCCGATCCGATCTTCAACCGAGTCGAATCTAGATACAAAATTAGGACTCAAACAAAAAAATGGATCAGATCGGAGTCACTCAAGATCCGACCCGATTCGACCCATTTGCACTCCTAGGATTATGTCGCAAGAAGATACACGACATACCATAAGTAAGTATGCAGTCCCGAAGGACTTTGCCGCAAGATGATATGCGATATATTGCAAGAAGATACACGATATTATGACCCTACCATAGAAAAAATATGGTCAAAACTCATGGTTGACGAGATGAACTTGATGATTTGAAAGAATTTGGATTTATGAACGAAATTTGATCTTAAGAAAGATTAAATTTAGCATGCTTAATGTTTTGATAATACTGCATATCTGGATTTAGTTTGAATTAATGAATTCCAAATGCTTATTTTCTGTAAATAATTATTTAAATTATTATCTGATTAATGGTTAAAGTGTTTATTGCTTATTGGGCTATTTAGCTCATTATTCTATATCTTACTATTTTTACAGATTTAAAAACTAAGATGGCACAAGATTATGATCGAGAGAGTGACTAAAATCCGAATTTGATATCTTTAATTGGATCAGAATATGATTAGAGTTTGATATAAGATCTTTTAAATATTGTTGGTTCTATGAGATATTAAAATTTGCTTCTGGTTATTTAAATTTATGCTCAAATATTAATTTTTAAATTTATTCTGCTAATTGCTTATGATATGTTGATGAGATGCCTTGCATACTTGTAAGGAGAGTTTTTTATGAGTATGCGGCAGTTGCTGCGACCTTTGGCTCGCGATCTCGGGTCAAGAGTGTGACAGACATCAATTTGATTAGAGGAGATGGAGGCCGTCATCTCTGTCCTCTATTTAAAACCTAATGAGCCCTCCCTCCTCCTCTATCCCTTATACTATATATGAGAACGGCCGGCTGCAAAAAGAGCCCCTACCCCATCTGTTTCACGACCGAGTCTCCACCTTCATCACCACCCTAAGAAGCAGGCTTCAGGCCCGATCTCTCCCTCTCTCTCTTTCTCCCTCTCAATTTTCCTACCCTCACACCACCTTTGCTTTAAGACAATAGAATGGAGCATGCTCAATCACCCAAATTTCAACATTACTTTTCTTGTGGATTGCCCTTCTTCTAGACCTCCCTAGGCATATTTTCTAAACACCAATCTAAAAAACATGCTAGCTTTGAAAGAAACATTGAATTGATACACAATTAGATAGCTAGTTTGCTTTAAGCATACTTGAAGGTGCCTCATTGACTGCGATTAGATTGCTTTCGAGTCAGTCAACTGCTAAGACTTTTATTACTACATGGTTGTTGGAGAATGACCATTTCTCCTTTGTCTTATGACGTGCAACATGTCTATAGAGAGACTAATAGTACGGCCAATTGGATAGTAATATATATGGGTAATCATACGGGAACTACTATCTAGACTGTTGCGTCCGAAATTTCTTCAGATTTTTTGTATATTTTATTTTTTGATTCACATGGATGTATTTTTACTAGCTTGGTTTAGTAAATTTGGTTTTACCAAAAAAATTGGAAACAGTGAATTTGACGAGCTTTGCATTTCAATTTAGAATTATTTTCTAATGCGGCCTAAATTATCATTAGTTAGGATCTTCTTGGAACTTTGTTTTGATAAAATCTGAACCATCCTTAAACAGTTCCCCAATCAAATTAGATTCCTAGTTACATATAGAAGGAAACAATGAACCTTTTAGAACTAGGACTATGACGGGAAGTCCAATAATAGCTACAAATGCAAGGCTCCTGTCCCTCTCTCCGCTCAAAAGATAGCCCTATGATGAATCCCTATCAATCCTCTCACGACAGTCTGATCGTGAGTAAAGAGAAGAGAGGATCATCTGCATACGTTTTGCTACGATACTGAATTGCATGGAACAAGAAAGACCATGTTGCTAGTATAGGCTTCCTGCTGCAAGATACATTCTCTAATTCCAGTTGACTTTGCGACTACATTCTCTATTTCCAGTTGACTTCACAAAGTTGCTTGATCATCCTTTCATATAAGATTCTTGCCGCATATTCTAGCATTCCAAAAAGAACTCAGGAGACTTCGCTAACTTCCCAACTATGAACATGAATGAGCTCTATATAAACTTAACAGCTCCTCTACCATATCCATGAACTAAACTCTATATAAACATAATATGCCATATCATACAGAATTAAATAGGAGGATAACTCGTTCATATGCATCTTATTTTTATTTTCCGAGCCTCTAGTGAGTTGGCACCTAACATGCCAAACCAACTCGCAGATATTGGATGTACCAATATAGTAATAAAATAGCATCGGTACGGAGCTGGGTACAGAGACAAGCCACAACTCTACGGTGGTAATTTTTCTACAAACGTAATCTACCTTTAACTTCTCTTCTTATTGAGCATTTCCTTTGCGAAGCAAAATTTTAGCTTGTTGAGATTCCTCCATTGAGATCAATGAAAGGGTTCACCACCATATCATCAGCAAGATATATATTTATAATTAAAAGTCAAGAGCCATCCTAAAGAGGGTTAGGTGATCATTAACTAGGAACAGGCACAGTTTATGCAAATGCAATACAAAAAACTGAAACATATTTTATCCTGGATAGCTATACTTATCAAGGATAAAAAATCTTACGAACCTTTTCACTTCCTTTTCCTAAACCCAGTTCAAGAGTGCTACTCCAACTCCAACTGTTGTAGCAAACACTTGTGGTTGCAGTATCCTGCAACCTAAACGGATTCCTTAATCTAATTAACCCTGACCCATTTTGCACTGAGCTCGCCTCCTAGCATGACCAGAGAAGAATGGATTAGCCAAAATTGGATGACAGAGAGTTGGTGTCCTTCAAAATAAAGGGGATAACTTCCTCTGCCTACATAGGCTATCTGTCGAAACTTTTTGAAGAAACAAAAAGCTTTATACAAGACAAGAAAGGAGATGTAATTAACAGCGGCCCTGCCCTATTGTTGTAAGCTCTCATAATTGGGACACAGGTTTTTTTATAGAGGATGGCCATGGTAGCCTAAGCAGTAACAGCTAACAAAAGAAGTCCTGCTTGAGCTGTCGAATCCTCTTCAAGCAAGCCTCTGCCCGTTTTATGGCTGCCTCCACCCTGTCCTCGCACTTCTCATCAACCTCTCCACCCTGCTGTTCCGTGTCTGTTGACGACTTCTGTACCTTCCGCTGCTCCCACCCATCACTCCCCTCCTCTTGCATCTCACCACCCTTCCTCTTCCTGTTGGAGGACACTACAGAAAAAAAAAAAAAAATTAAAGAAAGACATCATGCCGTGCTTAAAGCGACACAACAAGTGCTGTTATTTGAAAGCTCAAAGCACGGCAAAAGCAAAAAGGTAAGCCAGAGTAGAGAAAAGGATGCGGATGGTGAAAGAGAGAAAGAAAAACACACAAGCATGCTTACGTACACACCTTGGGTTGCGGCAGGGGAAGAGGAGGGACAACAGATGGGTTGGGAGATGATAGATTTGAGCTCGAGCTTGAGGTAGTCAAAGCGGTTGGGGTGCTGCCTTTCCAGCAACTGCAGCTCCTCTGCGGCCCTCTCCGTCACCCAGGATTCCATGGCCATGGCGAAGTGGAAGAAACAATATATATATATATATATATATATATATATATATATATATATATATATATATATATATATATATATATATATATATATATATATATATATATATATATATATATAGGTGGAGAGAAAAATAACAAAGATAGGGAGAGCAGGGATTTGATGTGGGAAAGAGGAAAGGGGGAGGTTTGTCTGCCTCTTTGTTGGATTTGATTAATTTATTAAAGAGCAAAGAGGTGAAGGACAATATGTAAAAAAAAAAAAAGACAAGACAATGTGGAACTATATCTTTCTTATTGTTATTATTTATTATTTTGCTGGAGGGAAGTGGATGGAGTTGGGTTCCGAGCGCCGAAGAGGAAGCTGCTTGGAATTCGCGCAATTTCGTCGGGCGCAGGCCTCGGTATTTGCTGGGATTTCTTTCTTCCAATTCTTTTTGTTTTTAAATCTCCTTCCCTTGAAGTTTCCGGAGTATTCCCCTGGTCTTCGTTTTCTGCTGAAGCGTTCGCGAGTGAACCCACCCGGATTCCGATTTGGACCAACTTCGACCCAACTTGATTCTAATGAATTATCCAATCTAATTAGATTAATAAAAAATTATTTATATATTTATTAATTTTTAAGTTTTTATGTATAAATCTTTAACTATGTTTGAGTCTTGCACTAACTATAAATTACATATATCTTTTTTATTTTTTTTACTAATCATTTGTTATATGGTTAACTATCAAATATTTTGGGTGTTGCAATTTAATTTTTGAGGCATATAATAAACTTCTCGAAGTATAGGTTTTAGCTTGATCAGTTTTTTTAATCGAAAAAAATAAATTTAATTTATACCAACCTAGAGAAAATATATTCCTGTAAGTCAAAACAAAATGTGTTAAAAAATAGGAGGAATGTCCTACAATACAATCCACAAAGCTTGATTAATTATTCAAGATATATAATTTGGTCTCGGTAGAAATCTAAATTTATTATATTCAACCTTGGTTCAAAACCTACATAATTTTTATTATATTTTTATTATCCAAATCGAAACCTGGCTTCCTTTTATTATTATTATTATTTTGGATAGGCCAGATATATCCAAAAAAATTTTAAAAAAGTGACAGATAATAAATTTGGTCTCGTAGCAATTTTAAAGTTAGCCATCAAAATACCGTGCAACATACGAGACGACTCAATCAGCTGTATTGTTCACCTCTCGAGATTTCATTCTCTAATGAGCTAGGTTTGGAACAATTGAGACTCTTGTGGCTTGAGACTATTGATACTTTACCCTACAATTGATCCCTGTGAAGTGCATTAATACCCTCGAAGCCATATGGGTGCAGGCATGTTTTGATAACAAGGCCAGCATGAGATATTTTGATCATAAGTTCACATGGGGTGTAGTATCAGCCCGGCCTATACTTTCATGGACATATTTTATGGATGACTACAACTTCATTTGATTAAAGATTTTATTTTTATTAAAGTTATACTAAGTACAACCCACTCTTAGTTTTTCGTGTGATGTAAGAATAAGAAGATTACAGGAATTGGTGCTATTGCTGGAATTTGGACCCAGGGGCGAACAGCGGCTGAGAAGGAGGAGCTCCGGCGTGAGATAGTGGGTGGTGATCCGTTGGCAGACGGCGTTCTCTGGAGGACCTGCAAAAAGCCGGTAGCCGGGATTTCTGGCGCCGGCCCTCCGATGCTTAAGTCAGAGGGGACAAATATGTAGAGGGAGAGAATATATCCCAGAGTTTCAGCGTCCAACCCCCCTCTAAGGGTGAGGAGTTTTTCTTTTATAGAGGGGTACAGGTGTACCTGTGATGTGACGGGGCGAATGGGTTACCGTCATGATTGAGCATTATGAATTAATGCATGATCGTGTGAATTAATGCATGATCGTGTGAATTAATGCATTGCCGTAGCAGATCAGGCCAGAGCCAGTGAGTCGTCGTGGTTGGTCGGACGTAGCTGAGTGGGTTAACTGTTTGCTGTGGAGGGCTTGAGATCCGTGGACAGCGTGCGCATTAATTGTTGAGTGAACCGGAGGTCTGCGGAGGCCATGCGCATTAACTGTTGAGTGAGCCGGAGGTCTGCAGAGGTCATGCGCATTAATTGTAGACAGCGGTAGCAGGGCATGGTCCTCGATCGAGCTGCAGAAGGATGTGACCGCAGTGGGTGGATGGTGAGGCCGGGCTTCCGAGGTCAAGAATGCTAAGGTTGGGTGCCCGGGTCGGACGTCTCGAAGTCGAGCGCCTGGTCGGGGGCCAGGTCGGGAGCTCTAATGTTGGGAGCCCTGAAGTAGGGCGTTAGGTCGGGAGCTCTGATGTTGGGAGCCCTGAAGTCGGGCGCCAGGTTGGGAGCTCTGATGTCGGGAGCCCTGAGGTCGGGCGCCTCCAGGTCGGACGCCTCCAGGTCGGGCGCCTTCAGGTCGGACGCCTTCAGGTCGGGCGCCTCCAGTCACGTGCCGGCGATGCGTCCACGTGTTCTAGGGCGATTCATTTTTCTCCAACACTACCTCCCGACTTTCGAGTTCGAACTGTTTGTGAGCTCGGGCGTGAGAAGTAGTTGCCTTTATTGCATTAGTGGGGGCTAGGGAGCCTTAAATTATTCCGGCATTCCGCGTGCTTTGGGGGATTCTTAATGGGAGGAGATGGGGCGGCGCCTTTTCGCCTTTCGAGGTTGCCTCGCATCGTGGGCTCATGATGGGGCTCCAGGATCCGATGGAATGCTGCCTTGATTCTGTATTCGAAGCGTCAATCCAGATTAAAAATGTCGCTTCAGTCTTTGGGGCTGACACGTGGCACGATCTGGATAGAAGGCGGGATCCGGACCTGAAGGATCTGAGCCGTCCGGAGGTCCTATATAAACCTCAGACCTGGCCCTAAAAGTTCTTATTTGACTGCCGCATTCACTGCTCCCCCTTCTTCCCTCGTCTCTTTTCTTCTTTCACAGTCGCGACCGAGTCTTCCCGGCGGCGCCCTGAGGCGATTTCCGGCGACTCCACAGTAGGTTATTTTTCCACGTTGGCTCGGGGGATCCTTCTTCTTCTTCCTCTTTTTTCCTTCATTTCTTGTCTTCTTCTTCGTCTTTCCTTTTCTAGGATGGGTTGTGGTCCGGGTGAGGTCGGGTCTAGCCTGACTGAGAAGGAGCTGGAGCTGGTCCGTTTTCGATTTTCCTTTCGGCCCGGATTTCGTCTCGAACCGGCGGGGTCGGAGGACCGGGTGACGAGACCTCCTCCAAGTCGGATCGGGGTGTACGTTGAGACACTCTGTGCCAGCCTGCGGTTTCCTCTTCACGAGTTCGTGAACGAGTTGCTGGTGGCGTATCAGCTCGTCCCAGTGCAACTCGCTCCGAATTCGTGGAGGACCATCATCGGGTTTCTATCCCTTTGCCTTGTGCATGGGATACCGACCTCGGTGAACGTCTTCCGCCGGTGCTTGATGTTGAAGTTAAACCCGGCGGACGGGAAGTAGCTCGATCTTGCCTTTCGAGGTGGTAGGCCACTCTTTCGAGGTGCCCCTTCCTCCATCCATAAGTGGAAGGGGGGATTTTTCTTCCTTTCCTCCGAGCTCATGTGGGGATTTGACCCGAGGTGGGGGCATCCCCAGCTGAAGGTCCTTAATAAGCTCCCCTAGCTTTTAGCGGACGAGCAGAGGGTTCTCGACGCTCTGCATGGCCTCGGGGGGGATATCCTTCTGACCGATCTCCTGAGCGGGTAGGCCCTGGTGAACGTCGGCCTGAGCTCGGCGCGCCCCGAGGATAAGAGCAGTCACACTGCTCCTTCTCTATTTTGCTGTCTTTTGTCTTATTCGCTTCTTTCCTTCTTTTTTTGGTGCTGATCTGATACATAGAAATTTTTTCCTCTTTTCAGACATTTCCAACATGGTGACCAGCAATACCGCACTTTTCGCCCGGATGAAGAGGAGGGCGGCCGAGGCTGACGGGGCTCTTCCCGAGCTCAGGAAGAAGGCCAGGTCGGCCTCAAGTTCTGCTCCTGCCGAGGCGAGGGGTTCTGGGGTCGGAACTTCCGGATCCGTCCGAAAAGAGGCCCCAGCTGCCGAGCACGCGAGCTCGAATCCTAGGAGGGTGGCGAACTCGGCGCCCCCAGCCTGCCCCGCCCCCATTTCTCAGTGACCAGGTTAGCCAGTCATCCGTCTGCGGCGCTCGAGCCTCGAACCGAGCAGGGGCCCTGGGGTTCCGAGCTCGGGTAGGCTGAGTTCGTCGGGGGGCGGAGATCGCTCCGAAAGAGGGTCAGGCGACCCAGAGTCCCCAATCTATGAGGGCAGTTCGGCCCTCCGCGATAGTGACGTCGCGCGCGAGGTATTTCGCCGCGGTTGCTCCCAGCCGACCGGGCCGAGTTCGAATCCATCTATCTCGGCGATCTTGTCGATCAAACTTATTGCAATGTTGCTCGGGTAAGTTGCCTCCTTGTTTCGCTTTGATTATTGGCATTTTCTTCATCTTTACTTATCGTTATTTTTCCTGCAGCATCTCCATGAGATCGACACGCTGGTATTCATAGCCTCGGAATGCCAGAATGAGGCTCGGAGGGGCCAAAGGCAGCTGGAGGTGGCCGAGAAGAGGCTTGCCGACTGAGACCGCGCGGAAGGAGGCCGTTGCGCGGATGGAGGCTGCCAAGGCCGAGCGGCGATCGGCAGTCGATCAACTTGAAGAGGAGAGGGCCGCGCATACTTTGGCAAGGTCGGAGTTGCGTGCCTCCGAGGCGCATCTGGTCGAGGCCCGTGCCGAGGCCGCCGGCTACCAGTATGAAGGTCGAGCAGGCTGAGGCCCGAGAGAAGAGGGCACTGGAACATGCCCGGGATGCGATGGAACTCTTCAAGGAATCAGAAGTTCCGTGACCTGATGGAGGAGGAGGCCGTGGACGGATTCCTCCGGGGCTTCGAGAACTTTCGGAGGCAGATGCAGCGGTTCTGCCCCCAGCTCAATCTCACAGGCATTCGACCAAGGATGGGGGTCGGCACGGAGAGCGAGCTTGATGTTCCCGCGATCCTCGTGGCTAAGTTGGAGGTTGTCGAGGCCGAAATTGGCGCGGCCGAGCAAGCGGCTCATGAGACTCCCTCTGGGGGAGTTGCCAAGGGCGTTCCCGAGGCCACTGGCGAAGCCCCGCCTGAGGCCGTCGCGGAAGGTTCCGAGCCAATTCCTGCCGAGGACCCCTATGTGATCATCGTGGATGACCCTGAGGTCGGTGCTGATGAAGCCGCGGCCTCTTAGGACTTAGCCTCTTCTTTTTCTTTTGTTCTCCTTTTTGTAAGTGGGGTCGGCCTTCGAATACGGCCGAACCTCAATTTTGTACTTAGCCTTCGGGCTTTTATCAATGAAGAGTTTTCTTTTTCTAAACTTTTGCCTGCTTCTGTTTGCATAGTGGATAAACCTTTTTGGCTGCTTGAGTTGGATTCCTCTTTGGTGATTTCTTCAAGTCTTCAAGCACATCTAAGTCTCTATACTTAGATTCCGGTAGAATTCGCTAAGTTGTTAGGCTCTGCTCTAAGAGGAATCACGTCGAGGCTCTAGGCCTAGACTTTAGAAAAACTCGCCAAGTCCTTGAACTCGGATTCTAAAGAAGTCTTGTTAGGCCTTTAGGCCCATCCTCCGGAAAAAATTTGCCAAGTCCTTGGGCTCGCCTTCCAGAATAAGCTTGTCGAAGCTTTGAGCTCGGGCTCCGAAGAAGTCCCACTAGGCTTTTAGGTTTGTCCTCTAGAAAACTTTGTCAAGTCCCTGGGCTCGGCTTCCAGAATAAGCTTGTCGAAGCTTCGAGCTCGGGCTCCGAAGATAACATAGGCCAAGGTCAGGCTATCGTTGGAGCCTTCATACTTTTTGATCTCGGACCCGGTCGGAGTGCCATCAGGTAAAATTAGAGCTCATGGTGAGTGACTCGGCACTTCCGAGCTCGGCTAGAACATCATCGAATGGAGCTCAAGGTCGTCGTTACAGGCCGTCTCGGCTTGAGTCGACGTTCGGACTTGACCGGGTCCTCGTCCAGAGGAGTCTGGAGCAAGTAAGGGTTGAGCCAAAGATTGGTGGTGAGGAGCTTCTCGCGCTTGGTCGAGAGATCTGCACGGGGTCGGGGGAACCTCGGCTTGTGGTCGATTCAGAAAAGCATCCCGGCCTTGGTCGGGAGGTCTCAAGCTTGGTCGGGGTTTTGTTGACCGTCCTGCAACATAAGCAAGTTAGCGCAAAGACGTAGGTGCTGGGTAGGATATACCTCTCGCACTATCGGAGCCGGGCATCTCAGGTTGAGGTAAGCGATTCCGATTGAGGTCGACTTCCAGTGGCGTTCTTTGGCCTATAGTCCGCTTTGGGTGCGCTTGCACACCAGGGGGTCCGCGTAGGTATTGTCCCGTCGTCGAATGCCTTGGGGGTCCGCGTAGGTACTACTCCGTCGTTGAATACCTCGGGGTCCGCGTAGGTACTATCCCGTCGTCGTCGTCGTGCACTATGGGGGTCCGCGTAGGTACTACCCCATTGTTGGATGCCTGGGGGCCCGCGTAGGTGTTAGCATCCCACATATGCCATGAAAATTCGAAATAATTTTCAGATTGCAGCGGAAAAACTATGCGGGATCCGTTCATCGCATGAACATATTTTAAAACCATTCGTTTGTAGATAGATTAGAATTAAATTATTTTAAACCATTTTAAAATCATTAAGAAGATCAGATCTTCACCTTGTGCGGGTAGATGATCTCCGCAAATCTGATTCACGTGGATTTGTAGAAGGTTCAATGGAAGCCGCACACGCGTCCGGCCTCTACGGGTATCCACACGAGGTAATGAGTCGATCGAAACCTTTGGATCTTCCCGGAGTGCTAGCTCTCTTGCAGAGATGGCTTTAGATGGCTGAGGTCCTCTCCTTTGAATCAACTTTTGATTGGCTTCAGAGGAGGAAGAAGAAGGAAATGCCAAGGAAGAAGAAACAAAGGCTCTTCGCAGCCTTTTCTTTTTGTCCTACGCTGGACCCAAGGAAGAGGAAGAAGAAGGCCACCCTACCCTTTCTTTTTCTCCCTTTTCTCTTACGGCTGGAAGGAGGAATGAGGGGAGGAGGGTTGCTGCTGTGAACACCCAGAAAATTATGAGAGGAGGGGCCAAAAAACACCTCTTCCTTTTAATTTCCCATGAGATAAGGATGAGCTCCTATTTTTTAGGAGCTCACCCTTATCTTTTTTTATTCGGTAGCAAGGAGGGGCTTACGCCCCTCCTTTTCCTTCCACGCATTTCCCAAGGGGAGGGGCGTGGGCCCTTCCCTCATAACCCCTTTAATTAACCACTTAATCAAATTAAATGGTAAAATGGTTTGGGTCTAATGCATGGGTCTAATCCTAGTCAAAATAGGATTTATATGCACCTATTTCAATTTCCTCCAAATCCTAATCAAATTAGGATTTAATTGAACCATGACTCTATTGAACTCTTCAATCCTAATCCAATTAGGAGTCATGAAATTAATTAGATTAAATTTAAAATTAATTAGGACTTAAAATAATCCTAATCTAATTAGGACTTATTAAATTTCAGCCCTAAGATAATTAGGACTTTAGAAATCCTATTCTAAATAGGATTCTAATTTAATTTGAAATCCTAATCCAATTAGGACTCCATGAATCCCACTCCAAGTAGGACTCATGATCAAGTCCAATTAATTAAATTCAATTAATTAAATTAAATTACAATCCGATTGCAATTATTCCTTCTTCTAACCACTAACTCTTAGCGGGTTATCCATTTATCAATCTAATTGATTATTTGTGATTCCTAATCACATTCAACCATCGGATCGATTAATACCTCTAATGTGTGTGACTCCATAGGTTCTATTCTGACTGGTAGTAAGATATATTGTGATCTCAATCACAATATCATTGAAAACTCCTTTAAATGGGTTGAAACAATTCCAACTCAACTCACCAGAGATTATCAACCATCGAGATGATCCCTGTGAGTCTCACCATCCACCAGTGACTCCTAGCAGTATGTAGTGGCTACCTAGCAGAATAGAATGATGAACCTCTAGGTGCAGTTATCGTATGATACAGTCCTTCTATCGTGGATCCCTACAGACCGGAGGTCATGGATAACTCGTCAAACCCCGTCGTCTGTCATATGTCTAGATTTATTTGACTTGAGTTCGATAGTGGAAAACTCTTTCTCCACTGTATATTACTGCCCTGGCCAAGGTCTTAGAACTCAGTCTAATAAATCATACAGGATCACTCCTCTTCTATCAAGGTCGATAGATTCCATGTAGGTGCGTACCCTACTCCTACAGTAAACTTACTGCAACCAATCTACACTACAAGGACCCATATGATTAGAGACTATGTGTATGTGCAGTCAAACTACAATAACCTCACTGTGAGTAGCCGAAGCACCGCAGGTCAAAGGACCAGTCATACTACTGCAACATCAAGCAAGTCACTGACGAGTGGATAGAAATCCAAGTGACTTCTTGTCTTGGTCACGCTCAGTACCCTTGTTCTCTAACAAGCACCTGCACTATCACTTTAGTGTCCCCACACTGTGGACTCGAATCTCGTCCATCCATAAGAAAAGCGATCTGTGCACTGATCGGATCGATCACCGTCCTCGTGATGATCTATTGATCTGGAGCATTTAGAAATTAATCACCAATAATACATGGCTCAAATTCTCAACTCTTGAGAATATGTATCATCATCTTATTAATTTCTTGGACGATTCATAGACACATAAACAATCTGAATGAAAAGATGCCTATTTATTATTCAATAATAATAAAGTCAAGTACAAATTTATGTCCCAGAATTAATAATGTGTCAGCCAGATTGGCTTCTAGGGCATACATCTAACAATCTCCCACTTGCACTAAAGCCAATCAGCCATATATCTAAGTCCCATCTTCTCAAGGTAGGCTTCAGTCTTCTGCTGACTTAGCTGCTTAGTGAGCGGGTCTGCCACGTTGTCCGTGGAGTCTACTCTCTGCACCTCGACATATTTCTTCTCGAGGTAGTCGCGTATAAGGTGAAAGCGCCGCTCTATGTACTTGGACTTCTGATGAGACCTTGGCTCCTTAGCAAGAGCTATGGCGCCATTATTATCGCAGTAGAGTATGATGGCATCTGATGGCATTACATCTAGCTCTGCAATGAATTTCTTAAACCAGAAGGCTTCCTTTGCAGCTTCAGAGGCGGCGATATACTCAGCTTCCATGGTAGAATCAGCAATGATCGGTTGTTTGGAACTCTTCCAATTTACCGTACTACCATTGCACAAGAACATATATCCAGATGTAGACTTTCTATCATCAATATCAGTTATAAAGTCTGAATCTGTGTATCCTTCTACCTTTAACTCCGATGCTCCTCCAAAGACCAAGAACAAATCTTTAGTTCTTCTTAAGTACTTAAGAATGTTCTTCACAGCTGTCCAGTGCTCTTCGCCTGGATTCAACTGATATCTGTTAGTGACACTCACAGCAAGGGCTATATCAGGTCGTGTACACAGCATGACATACATGAGGCTCCCTATTGCAGAAGCATAAGGAATCCTGCTCATGCGTTGAATCTCTTCAGATGTGTTGGGGCACATCTTTTTGGAGAGATGAATCCCATACCTAAGGGGTAATAGACCCCTCTTGGAGTTTTCCATACTGAACCTCTTCAGTACCTCCTTTATGTACATCTTCTGTGATAGGCCAAGCAGCCTCTTAGATCTATCTCTATAGACCTTAATCCCCAAAATGTAGGATGCTTTCCCAAGGTCTTTCATGGAGAACTCTTTTGACAACCAGACCTTGACCGAGGTTAGCATGGGAACATCATTCCCAATCAAGAGGATGTCATCCACGTACAGTACGAGGAACACGACAGCACTCCCACTAACCTTCTTGTAAACACACAGTTCCTCTTCGTTCTTGATGAAATCAAACGATTTGATTGCATCATTGAAACGAGTATTCCAGCTCCGAGATGCTTGCTTTAGTCCATAGATGGACCTTTGCAGCTTGCAGACCTTGTGATCTCCATCACTGGAAGTGAAACCTAAAGGCTGCTCCATATAGATATCTTCATCAAGATATCCATTCAGGAAAGCAGTTTTCACATCCATCTGCCATATTTCATAATCATGAAACGCTGCAATGGCAAGCAACGTTCGAATGAATTTTAGCATGGCTACAGGTGAAAAAGTCTCCTGATAGTCAATGCCTTCGCGCTGACTATACCCTTTCGCCACTAGCCTTGCCTTTTAGGTCTCTACCTTTCCATCCGAACCTATCTTCCTTTTGTAGATCCATTTGCATCCAATAGGTACTATACCTTCTAGTGGATCTACTAAGGTCCAGACTTGGTTGGAATACATGGATTCTATCTCTGACTTCATGGCTTCCAGCCATTTTTCGGAATCGATATCAGATATCGCCTCGTCGTAGGTATTGGGATCCTGTACATGTTCCCTATCTCCCATGAGGAACATTTCCTCGGTGTCCTCTACTAGTATACCTAAGTATCTATCGGAAGGATGGGAGACCCTACTAGATCTACGAGGTAGAGGAGGTACTACGTATACTGGCTCTGTATGAATAGGTTCTATAGGATCCATGACTCGTTGCTTTTCAGATACTCTCTCTTCAAGCTCAATTTTTCTCCCACTGTCTCTATCAAGGATAAACTGTTTTTCCAAGAAGACGGCATGTCGGCTCACAAACACATTGTGATCCTCTGAGACATAAAAATTGTATCCTAATGACTCTTTAGGATATCCAATGAAACGAGCACTTATGGTCCTAGACTCTAACTTGTCCGCCTGTAGTCGCTTGACGTGGGCCGGACATCCCCAAATCTTGAGATGACCAAGACTCGGCTTCTTACCATGCCATATCTCATACGGTGTGGTAGGAACGGATTTAGAGGGAACTCTATTCAATAAATAAATTGCGGATAATAAGACATCTCCCCAAAGAAACATAGGTAGATCAGTGAAGCTCATCATGGATCGAACCATATCCAATAGAGTCTGAGTCCTCCTTTCTGACACCCCGTTGAGTTGAGGTGTACCCGGAGGCGTCCATTGTGAGACTATGCCATTTTTCTTGAGATAATCCCGGAATTCCCCACTAAGGTATTCTCCTCCTCGATCTGATCGAAGAACTTTAAGGGTTTTTCCAATCTGTATTTCTACTTCATTTCTGAACTCTTTGAACTTTTCAAAAGACTCAGATTGTATCTCATAAGATACACATACCCATATCGTGAATAATCATCGGTAAAGGTAATGAAGTACGAATAATGACCCCTGGCTGACACATCAAATGGGCCACACACATCAGTGTGTACTAGGGTAAGTATTTCAGTGGTCCTCTCCCCATGTCCTACAAAAGGTAATCTAGCCATTTTTTCTTGAAGACAGAATTCACAAAATGGATATGACTCAGAAGTCAATGGGCCGAGAAGCCCATCTTTCTCCATTTTGCTCATTCTGTCCTCTCCAATATGGCCAAGCTTGAGGTGCCACAAATACTTCTGGTTTATCTCATCTCTGGATCTTCTAGATCCTATGGCATTCACCACTTGCTCAGACATATCACAGACACATCAATATGCAAGTGATAGAGACTGTCAATTATGAAACCACGTGCAACTAATTTATTTCTGAAATAAATAGAACAGCAGTCTTTATCAAATGTCATAACATGACCATCCTGTGCTAAATATGAAATAGAAATCAAATTTCTGCTAGCAGCAGGGATATAATAACAGTCTCTAAGTAATAAACTAAATCCAGACGGTAATCGCAGAGGATAGGTGCCCACAGCTACAACAGCAACTTTTGCCCCGTTGCCAACCTGAAGGGTCACTGCACCTTCCACCAGCCTCCTACTTTTCTTTAGACCCTGCATAGTAGTGCACAGATGAGCACTAGAACCAGAATCTATAACCCAACTAGAAGTAGAAGAAACCGTAAGGTTAGTTTCAATTACGAGCAAGTCTAACATACCTTCAGAAGGAGTGTCCTTTTTGTTCTTCAGGCTCTCGAGGTATGAAGGGCAGTTCCTTTTCCAGTGGCCGTTGACGTTGCAGTGGAAATATTTTCCTTTGTCATCAGCCTTTTTCTTATGAACTTCCTTCTTAGGCTTTTTGTCTTTCTTGTGCTTCTTTGCAGGCTTTTTATTCTTCCAAGTAGACTTTCTCTTGGAATTTAGAAGTCAGCTCAGCAGCCAAAACAGAGCCCCTTGAACTTTTCAAGGCCCCTTCAGCAGTTACCAACATGTTCAACAACTCGGTCTTCGTGCAATCAATTTTATTCATATGGTAGTTTACTATAAACTGACCAAATGAATCAGGAAGGAATTGCAGGATCAGATTTATATGCAGTTCCTTATGCATGGACATACCGAGCTTCTCAAGCTCCTCGAGATCCTTGATCATAGTCAGACAATGATCATGGACAGACTGCCCCTCGCGCATCTTTGCCTTGAAGAGCCTCTTGGACACTTCAAAGCGTGCAGTGCGGCTCTGCTCACCATACAACTCTTGCAGGTGAGCCAGTATTTCCCTAGCAGTCTTTATGTTCTCATGCTGGCATTGAAGTTCGTTAGTCATGGATGCCATGATATAGCACTTGACCCTAATGTCGTCATCAGTCCACTTCTGATGCGTCTCACACTGATCATCAGTAGGACATGCTGGTAGCCTAGGGATATCATTCTCGAGCACATACCCTATTTTCTCACAATTCAGAATAATTTTCAGGTTCCTAAGCCAGTCTTTATAGTTAGTTCCAGTCAGTCTGTTGGTCTCAGGATTCGGGTCAAAGGGTTTGAAGCTGACATTGTGATCTGTAGAGTGTAAAGATTCTAGTTAGACTTTGTACTTGAACTTAATTTGTTCTAGGGGCTTTTAAAACAAATATACTCCCACTATTTTCACGAATCTCTCATACTCCCCTGATGGAGAAACGAAAACCCTACGCGACTAGGATTTCTAGTGGGTACTGCGGTCTCACTGATTTACATGCCGCCTCACCTAACAGTTATTGGTGACATATAAATGGATGAGTGTACAACTTTTGTACAATGCTTCTCAAGCAAATTGCAGTGGTACTTGGTCTCTAAGTCATGAAGACCTCACCTAACAGTTATTGGCCCCATTACTTAGTTAAGTCAGACCCACCGTATAACCGCAGAAATAAAGTCGTCATTGGGTCTTCACCTAACGGTTATTGGTGCACAACCCCACCTTTACCCCACAACATCTCATGTCTAATAGAGAGGTCCAGTCCCCCCATGCAACTTGCCCACTGTGTCCAGCCGAGACAAATCAACACCGAAAAGACCTTAGCAGCTCTACTACGGTGGAAGACCTATGGACTTAATATTGCATAATCAAGTCTTAGTGTTTGCAACTTGAGTTCTTCATAAGAGGTAATCGAACAATTGGCCAGGTAAGCAGGTGGGAGGTTCCCCTTACTCAGAGAGTAAGGTCCTAATTAAGTAACCACCTTATAGGCTTGCCTAGACACCAATTAGATCAATTAATCTAATATGACTAACTCATGTTGGTTCACCCTCGACTGATTAGGGAGGTTTCGATTTAGGTCTCACTCGATCGCGTATTCACATCTCATGCAAATATAAGTCTACCCGCATAGACATAAGCATTAAACATCTGGGCATTTATCAAAATAAAATTAAATGGTGATGATCATGGATCCAAGATGGGGTCATTTTACAAGCACATGCACGTCAATTGGTTTGATCGTCTTCAACTCTTGACTCGATCTTGATCCCTTAGGTCCAATTGTGATCAACTCCTTGATCCATCTTCGCATGTTGAGCTTGTTGATGTACATATCGATCAACCATCGACGTGCAACACACATCACAGATTACATCCCAGATTGCTTTAAAAATTAAAATTAAAATAAAAGAATAAATTACAACCCTTTTTATGAGACACGCAGGTCTCTAATATATGAATTTAAGATGCACGCAGGCATCTAAAAATTAAAATTACATGCATCACAGAACATTGCAGAACATTTCAGCACATTCAAAGGGTCCATCCATGATCATCACCATACGCATCACATGCATAAAAATTATTTTCAGATCTGATATTTAACTGATTATTTCATCTCATGACTTGCTGATTATGCAAGATATGATTCTAAACATTTGTAATCACATTATCAAAGCATTAGAATCATTAATCCAAGCATCCAATAATTAGTATGCAGAAAAATCAGTAAGCTGAAAATTCTGCATACATAAATTTCAGCAAGCATAATCCATTAAATTTCAGATCTAAAATGCCTTGAAAAATTTAATTCTAATCTTAATCTACATAACCATGGCTCTGATACCACTGTTAACATCCCACATATGCCATGAAAATTCGAAATAATTTTCAGATTGCAGCGGAAAAACTATGCGGGATCCGTTCATCGCATGAACGTATTTTAAAACCATTCGTTTGTAGATAGATTAGAATTAAATTATTTTAAACCATTTTAAAATCATTAAGAAGATCAGATTTTCACTTTGTGCGGGTAGATGGTCTCTGCAAATCTGATTCACGTGGATTTGTAGAAGGTTCGATGGAAGCCGCACACGCGTCTGACCTCTACGGGTATCTACACGAGGTAATGAGTCGATCGAAGCCTTTGGATCTCCCCGGGGTGCTAGCTCCCTTGTAGAGATGGCTTTAGATGGCTGAGGTCCTCTCCTTTGAATCAACCTTTGATTGGCTTGAGAGGAGGAAGAAGGAGGAAATGCCAAGGAAGAAGAAACAAAGGCTCTTCGCAGCTTTTTCTTTTTCTCCTACGCTGGACCCAAGAAAGAGGAAGAAGAAGGCCACCCCACCCTTTCTTTTTCTCCCTTTTCTCTTGCGGCTGGAAGGAGGAATGAGGGGAGGAGGGTTGCTGCCGTGAACACCTAGAAAATTATGAGAGGAGGGGCCAAAAAACACCTCCTCCTTTTAATTTCCCATGAGATAAGGATGAGCTCCTATTTTTTAGGAGCTCACCCTTATCTTTTTTTATTCGGCAGCAAGGAGGGGCTTACGCCCCTCCTTTTCCTTCCACGCATTTTCCAAGGGGAGGGGCATGGGCCCCTCCCTCATAACCCCTTTAATTAACCACTTAATCAAATTAAATGGTAAAATGGTTTGGGTCTAATGCATGGGTCTAATCCTAGTCAAAATAGGATTTATATGCACCTATTTCAATTTCCTCCAAATCCTAATCAAATTAGGATTTAATTGAACCATGACTCTATTGAACTCTTCAATCCTAATCCAATTAGGAGTCATAAAATTAATTAGATTAAATTTAAAATTAATTAGGACTTAAAATAATCCTAATCTAATTAGAACTTATTAAATTTCAGCCCTAAGATAATTAGGACTTTAGAAATCCTATTCCAAATAGGATTTTAATTTAATTTGAAATCCTAATCCAATTAGGACTCCATGAATCCCACTCCAAGTAGGACTCATGATCAAGTCCAATTAATTAAATCCAATTAATTAAATTAAATTGCAATCCGATTGCAATTATTCCTTCTTCTAACCACTAACTCTTAGTGGGTTATCCATTTATCAATCTAATTGATTATTTGTGATTCCTAATCACATTCAACCATCGGATCGATTAATACCTCTAATGTGTGTGACTCCATAGGTTCTATTCTGACTGGTAGTGAGATATATTGTGATCTCAATCACAATATCATTGAAAACTTCTTTAAATGGGTTGAAACAATTCCAACTCAACTCACCAGAGATTATCAACCATCGAGATGATCCCTGTGAGTCTCACCATCCACCAGTGACTCCTAGCAGTATGTAGTGGCTACCTAGCAGAATAGAATGATAAACCTCTAGGTGCAGTTATCGTATGATACAGTCCTTCTATCGTGGATCCCTACAGACCGGAGGTCATGGATAACTCGTCAAACCCCGTCGTCTGTCATATGTCTAGATTTATTTGACTTGAGTTCGATAGTGGAAAACTCTTTCTCCACTGTATATTACTGCCCTGGCCAAGGTCTTAGAACTCAGTCTAATAAATCATATAGGATCACTCCTCTTCTATCAAGGTCGATAGATTCCATGTAGGTACGTACCCTACTCCTACAATAAACTTACTGCAGCCAATCTACACTACAAGGACCCATATGACTAGAGACCATGTGTATGTGCAGTAAAACTACAATAACCTCACTGTGAGCAGCCGAAGCACCGCAGGTCAAAGGACCAGTCATACTACTGCAACATCAAGCAAGTCACTGACGAGTGGATAGACATCCAAGTGACTTTTTATTTTGGTCACGCTCAGTACCCTTGTTCTCTAACAAGCACCTGCACTATCACTTCAGTGTTCCCACACTGTGGACTCGAGTCTCGTCCATCCATAAGGAAAGCGATCTGTGCACTGATCGGATCGATCACCGTTCTCGTGATAATCCATTGATCAGGAGCATTTAGAAATTAATCACCAATAATACATGGCTCAAATTCTCAACTCTTGAGAATATGTATCATCATCTTATTAATTCCTTGGACGATTCATAGACACATAAACAATATGAATGAAAAGATGCTCATTTATTATTCAATAATAATAAAGTCAAGTACAAATTTATGTTCTAGAATTAATAATGTGTCAGCTAGATTGGCTTCTAGGGCATACATCTAACAGTAGGTACTGAAAGAGTAGATGCCCTATAAGCCAATCATTTGATGGGTTTCTCTTTGTAATCCTCCAAATCATGTACTTTGACACTCGATATATATCAATAAAGGCATTGTGTTTCATCATTTGCTGCTTATCTATTTTATTATTGGATGATGAACCCCATAAATTTGGACATTGGTTTTAGGGTTATGATGAGATCATACCAGTGAGACCTAAAATCCTAAAATCCTAATTTAGAATATTTCCAGTCAAATTGGTATATTGAGTCGGGGATCAATATTACCGGAAAGACTGGCACATCTTATGTATGCTCAATGTAGAGGGTGATTGATCTCACAATCACTTGTGTGAGACACTAATACAAAGATGTGGGTGCTCATTAGAGGAATGAGTTCACTGAAATGACCAGCCATGAGAACATCTTATGGATTCTTACTTAATTATCAAAAGATGGTTCTCATAGTGGGAGTTGTGCAAGTAATCCTTAGACCTGAGATCACCATGGTACCTTGTGCACTTGAAGCTATGTTTTGGTTTACCCTCATTCACGACATTGCGTTGTGTACGGGGTATTCTGGATATGGTGGATTTTGTACGAAGGTTGTGAGTAGGTCAACAAGGAATCAGTCACTTCTAGTAAGAGAAGGTAACATCCTACTTACTCTAATCTTATGATGATTCAAGAAGCCTTTGATCAAAGCAAAATGAATATTAGAAAGAGTTTCTAATGTTTCATTGTTTGAATTATCATATAAAAGATTGAGAGAGACATGAATAAGTGATTGAGTTTGATATTGATCCATACTCGAGCACTTATTCAGGATGTAGTATGACTGAGGGATTGAATTGCACGGTAACTTGCCACTGAAGGGTATGTTTGGATTTGTCCAATACATTCCTCATCTTCCGGGTAGACATGATACGTTGCTAGACGTCAATCATGTCTTGTGGGTTGATCGGATCAAAGAGTTTGATTAGATCAAAGCATCAGAAAGGTTCTGATTGCTAAGTCAGGTTTAGCACTAAATTGAACCTAAATTGGATTAGAGGTATTCTAATCAGGTTAGGTCAACTTGCACCTGCACCTACTGCTGGCTAAGATAAGGAACCCAATGGGTCACACACAAGGGAATTGATCAAGGGTCTAATTGGATTAGATCATGTTTGCAAGATGAACATGCTAGCACGTGTTGCAAACCCTAGCTCCTGATTCAAATTAAATTCGAATATGATTCTTAGATTAGGTTGATCTAATATGATTAGATCATGACCTAATATGGGTTAGCCAAGAGTTGAAACCCATTTGGCTTTAATTAGACCTGATTTGATTAGGTTTAATGTTTTCTTTAAGTTGGTTAAACCCAATTGGATTGGGTTTGATAGGGCCTTCACTTCTGGACCATTGGATCGCTTCCTGGATGAAGGATCTGGTCCACTGGTTGGCGCCTTCATCTGGACCATTGGATGGCTTCCTGGATGAAGGATCTGGTCCACTGGTTAGCGCCTGAATCTGGACCACTGGATGGCTCTCTGGATGAAAGATCTGGACCGTTGCTCAGCGCCTGAATCTGGACCACTGGATGGCTCTCTGGATGAAAGATCTGGACCGTTGCTCAGCGCCTGAATCTGGACCATCGGTAATGGCATCTTGCTTCTGGACCATTGGATGGCACCCTGGATGATGATGCCCTGATCTGGACCATTAGATGGCGCCTAGATCTGGACCATTGGCTTTGGTTCACTGCATTTGGGCCCTTGGATCATCAGGATTTAAGAGGGAGATGTGAGAAAGAAGTTGATACACCCTTCTCCTTAGCACCCCATCATGATGGGATGCATCTCTTGGCACATGCCTCATCATGATGAGGTGTGTGGATGGGATGCATCCCTTTATGATGCATCCCTCCATCTCTTATAAATAAGGAGGTGCCTTGGGGTTCTAAAGATCATCCAAGAAAAAGCCTCTCCTTCTCTCTCCCTTATCCTTTCTTTCTTACAAGCCTCTCTCTTTTGTCCTAACCCAAGACAAGAGGGTCTTCTTTAGGACAAAAAGGCTAGTGAATGTTTTTAGAGGTAGAAAGGAAGAAGGAAGTGAAGGAAAATCAGCCAATTAAATCCTTTGGAAGGATTGAATAATTAGAATCAAGTTTTGGTGGAGCTAGAGTCTTGAACCCATTCCTGTGTGGATCAACATCGGAGGGTGAACATTTGGGCACCTTAGGACATCTTCAGATATATTGGATATAGCGTGATAGGTATTCTTCTATACCAAGATTATATTTTCTACATTATTTGGTTATACTATTAAGGCGATCTTGGCTTATTAGGGTTTCATATAATGGGTTTTATAAGAAAATTTTATAATCCCGTATCTTCCGCTGCGCCCTAGGGCACTGGGAAACCCTAACAGTGGTATCAGAGCCACCCTTAATCAGTTTAACCAAATGATAATACATGCTATTATCTTGATGCTATGAGATAGCTAGGTTGTTTGTATGCATGATTAGTTTATGCTATGAGATAGTGTTATATTCATGTTGTAGCACAGTATAATTGCTAGTACTAAATTATAGAATGTGCAATGAGACCAATATAGTAGTATGAAAACTTTGGGCTGACCCATTCTGGAACAATCGACTCAGTTGGTGTCTAGAAAGGAAGCCACAGGTGGTTACTTAATTAGGACCTCACTCTCTGAGTGAGGGGTGCCTCCCACCTGCTTTTCTGGCCAATTATTTGATTGTCCTTTATGGTTGAGCTTAATGTTAGTAAGATACTACTATTTGAAAGCCCTCACTAAATTCATAATTAAGTCGTAGTGTTAATTGCTTTAAGCTGAGCCATTCTGAATCAATTGACTAAGTTGGTGTCTAGGAAAGAGGCTACAGGTGGTTATTTAATTAGGACCTTACTAAGTAAGGAGAGCCTCCCATCTGCTTACCTGGCCAACTATTTGATTGACCTCCATGGAAAAGCTAATTGCTGATATAACACTATAAAGGTCCTTCCTTCATGCTTAGATATTATTATGTCAATATCTACGCTAGCTTGTTGTGATTCCCACAAGGCTAGTATTAGGGATTGATATTGTAATATCTTGGTGCATATGATGCATATGGCATATTTTAATATGTTGCCTTGTTGTGATTCCCACAAGGGCAGCATTATTCAAATATGACTGTATAAAAATGAAAGGTTTGACTTAACTAGACACAATAGTTTGTTGTGATTCCCACAAGACTATATGTGTGCTAGAGGACAGAATAAAGTTGGAAATTGCATGGGATGCAATTGGAAAGAGTTTCCTACCTTTGAACTTATAAGGGCTTGTTGTGATTCCCACAAGGTCTTTTATAAGGAATTTGGATCTCAACCCCACTAAGAAAATTAGTATTTTCTCGTTCATCATACTTGAGGGTTATGATATTCGACAAAAATAGTGGGAGTAACAATTAGATAAAAGTCCTTGTCTGATTGAATACATGTCATCATGATTGGTCTGCTTATATTAGTGTTCTTTGTAATTATAGATTAATTCTGCAAAAATGGCATCTTCACTCTCACTTAGAGGTATCTTAGATACAAACAAATTGACTGGTCCCAACTATGTGGATTGGTTGAAAAATTTAAAGATTGTTCTCACACAAGAAAAACTTTTCTACATTCTTGAAACCCCTGACCTAGGGTCAGCAGGGAAAGATGCAACTGAGGAGGAATTGGCCACATATCGTATGTGGAAAAATGACAGTTTGACTGTCAAATGTATCATGCTTGCTTCTATGAATAATGAATTGCAGAGGCAGCATGATAGCATGGATACTCACTCCATACTCCTTAACTTAAAGGAGTTATATGGTGAGCAGAGCAGAACTGCTAGATATGAGATATCTAAACAGTTGTTCCGTGCTAGAATGATCGAGGGATCGTCTGTGCAAGACCACTGTTTAAAGGTTATAGACTTAATCACTCGATTAAGTCAACTTGGTTTTGCTATGGACAGTGAGCTCAGTCAGGATTTGATCCTGCAATCACTACCCGACTCATTCTCGCAGTTTGTCGTGAATTATCACATGAACAAACTGAATTCCTCCCTGCCTGAGCTTCTAAATATGCTGAAAACAGCAGAGTCTCACATCAAGAAGGACAAGGGTCCGATCCTTCTTGTTGGTGAGAGCTCAAAGAAGAAGTCGGGCAACAAGGGTTCAAAGAAAAAACTAAACCCTAAGAGTCGCATCAAAAAGAAGAAGGGAAAGAAAATCTCTGGACCCGGTACCTGTTTCCACTGTGGCAAGACGGGGCATTGGAAAAGGAACTGCAAGAGCTTTCTTGCAAGTGTGAAGCCTGATGCAAGTGTTGCATCAAAAGGTATGTTTTTATTACATGCCAATATGACATTAAGTTCTTCTGATTCTAATTCATGGGTATTGGATACCGGTTGTGGTTCTCACATATGCAAATCTTTGCATGGACTGCAGAAAATTAGAAGACTGAAGAAAGGTGACTTCGAGCTATATGGCGCTGGAGGAGAATCCATCCATGCTGAAGCTGTTGGCACCTACATACTGGAGCTACCCTCCGAAAAGTTCTTGAAGCTAGAAGACTGTTATTTTATGCCAAAAATCATTAGAAATGTAATTTCAATTCCTTTGTTGCTTAAGAAAGGATTCGAAATAAATGGAAAGAGCAATGGTTGCTCTATTTCTTTATCTAATGAGTATTATTGTCATGGCACTATAGAAAATGGTCTTTTAGTATTATGTCTTAATAATGTTATGTTTCATATTGGCAAAGATAATAAAAGAAAAAGAGAAAATATTAATAATACCCTTTTCTGGCATTACCGATTAGGTCATATTAGTGAGACAAGGTTACATAAGTTGTATAAAGATAAATTCTTTGACCCTTATGATTTTGAATCATTAGGAACTTGTGAATCTTGTCTTATGGGTAAAATGACCAAGTCTCCATTCTCGGGACATGGAGAAAGGGCAAGTGAGTTGTTAGAACTCGTACACACTGATGTGTGCGGTCCTATGTCAACTCAAGCTAGAGATGGATACTCTTACTTCATCACATTTACTGATGACTTATCAAGGTTCGGTTTTGTGTATCTAATGAAACATAAATCCGAAGCCTTTGATAAATTTAAAGAGTATCAAAGTATGGTCGAAAAACAAACTGGAAAGTGTATTAAAATCCTTCGATCTGATCGAGGAGGAGAATACCTTTCTAGTGAATTTTTAGACTATCTTAAATTAAAGGGTATACTCTCTGAATGGACACCTCCATATACGCCACAATTAAATGGTGTAGCTGAAAGGAGGAATCGTACCTTATTAGATATGGTACGGTCCATGATGTGCTTCACAAATCTTCCAATTTCCTTCTGGGAATATACCCTAGAAACTGCTGCATTAGTATTAAATAGAGTACCATCTAAGTCTGTATCTAGCACTCCATATGAGATATGGAAAGGAAAGAAACCTAATCTTAAGTATCTTAAGATATGGGGTTGTCATGCTTATGTCAAAAGAAATTTTGGACATAAGCTAAGTGCTAGATCGGACAAATGTATATTTGTAGGTTATCCTAAAGACAGTTTAGGATATATCTTCTATAATCCTACCGAACAAAAGGTATTTGTTGCTAGGCATGCCACTTTCTTGGAAAAAGAGTTTTTTTTAGAAAAGGGCAAGGATAGAAGAATTGAACTTGATGAAGTTCAAGACCTACAAGGTGAGACACATAATAATCCTCAACCAGATGTACCCATGGAAGAGGTACAGCCACTACATACTACTCCTTTTCGAAGGTCAGAAAGAGTGCGAAATGCACCTGAGAGGTATGGATTTATCATTGAGAATGATGAAGCCCACATCGTTGATAACGATGACCCTCTAACCTATTCGGAAGCTATCAAGAGTAGGGACTCTGACAGATGGTTGGACGCCATGAAATCCGAGATAGATTCTATGTATACAAACCAAGTGTGGACTTTGGTTGATGCACCTGAGGGAGTGATTCCAATAGGGTGCAAATGGGTATACAAGAAGAAGATAGGAGCTGATGGCCAAGTAGAAACCTACAAGGCCAGGCTAGTGGCAAAAGGTTTCAGGCAAAAACAAGGTATTGATTATGATGAAACTTTTTCGCCAGTAGCTATGCTCAAATCTATTCGGATTATGCTTGCTATAGCTGCATACTATGATTATGAGATCTGGCAGATGGATGTCAAAACCGCTTTTCTTAATGGTCACCTTGAGGAAGAGGTTTATATGACACAGCCAGAGGGATTTGTCTCAAGAGGGAGAGCAAATCAAGTATGTAAGCTTAAGAAATCCATTTATGGATTAAAGCAGGCATCTAGGAGTTGGAACATCCATTTTGACATGATAGTCAAAGAGTTTGGCTTCATTAAAAATATAGATGAACCTTGTGTGTACAAGAAGACTAGTGGGAGTGCTATTGTCTTCTTGATATTATATGTGGACGATATATTGGTCATTGGAAATGATGTTCCAATGATGCAATCGGTCAAGACTTGGTTATCAAAGAAATTTTCCATGAAAGACTTGGGTGAAGCATCCTATATACTTGGTATAAGGATCTATAGAGATAGATCTAAAAGGATGCTAGGTTTGTCCCAGTCTAGGTACATAGATAATGTGTTGAAGAGGTTCAGCATGGATGGAAGTAAGAAAGGTTTCTTACCCATAGGACATGGCATACAACTCTCTAGGAAGATGTCTCCTAAGACATCTGAAGAAAGGAATAGAATGAGTTCTATTCCCTATGCTTCAGCAGTAGGGTCGATCATGTATGCTATGTACAAGGCCTGATGTAGCTTATGCCTTAGGTATGGTAAGTAGATTTCAGGCAGATCCCGGGGAGGATCATTGGAAAATTGTGAAAAGCATTCTCAAATACTTGAGAAGGACTAGAGATGTTTTTCTGATTTATGGAGGATCAGAATTGAAACTAGAAGGCTATTCAGATTCTAGCTTTCAATCTGATCCAGATGATAGCAAGTCAATCTCTGGATATGTCTTCACTTTGAATGGTGGAGCTGTGAGTTGGAAAAGTTCCAAACAGCAAACTGTAGCTGACTCAACTACTGAGGCAGAATACATAGCTGTTAGTGAAGCTGCTAAGGAAGCAGTCTGGATGAAGAAGTTCATCACAGAGCTGGGTGTAATTCCTGAGATTGCCGGACCAGTCCCAGTTTATTGCGATAACACTGGAGCTGTTGCACAGGCTAAGGAACCAAGGTCTCATCATAGATCCAAGCACATTTTGAGACGCTTCCACCTTGTTCGAGAGATAATCGAAAGACAAGACGTCAAGATTGAACGAGTAGACACAAAGAACAATATAGCAGACCCATTTACTAAAGCTCTACCACAGCAGCAATTCAATCGTCACCTCGATTGTATGGGGTTAAAATATAAGGGCGATTGGCTTTAGTGCAAGTGGGAGATTGAAAGAGTAGATGCCCTATAAGCCAATCATTTGATGGGTTTCTCTTTGTAATCCTCCAAATCATGTACTTTGACACTCGATATATATCAATAAAGGCATTGTGTTTCATCATTTGCTGCTTATCTATTTTATTATTGGATGATGAACCCCATAAATTAGGACATTGGTTTTAGGGTTATGATGAGATCATACCAGTGAGACCTAAAATCCTAAAATCCTAATTTAGAATATTTCCAGTCAAATTGGTATATTGAGTCGGGGATCAATATTACCGGAAAGACTGGCACATCTTATGTATGCTCAATGTAGAGGGTGATTGATCTCACAATCACTTGTGTGAGACACTAATACAAAGATGTGGGTGCTCATTAGAGGAATGAGTTCACTGAAATGACCAGCCATGAGAACATCTTATGGATTCTTACTTAATTATCAAAAGATGGTTCTCATAGTGGGAGTTGTGCAAGTAATCCTTAGACCTGAGATCACCATGGTACCTTGTGCACTTGAAGCTATGTTTTGGTTTACCCTCATTCACGACATTGCGTTGTGTACGGGGTATTCTGGATATGGTGGATTTTGTACGAAGGTTGTGAGTAGGTCAACAAGGAATCAGTCACTTCTAGTAAGAGAAGGTAACATCCTACTTACTCTAATCTTATGATGATTCAAGAAGCCTTTGATCAAAGCAAAATGAATATTAGAAAGAGTTTCTAATGTTTCATTGTTTGAATTATCATATAAAAGATTGAGAGAGACATGAATAAGTGATTGAGTTTGATATTGATCCATACTCGAGCACTTATTCAGGATGTAGTATGACTGAGGGATTGAATTGCACGGTAACTTGCCACTGAAGGGTATGTTTGGATTTGTCCAATACATTCCTCATCTTCCGGGTAGACATGATACGTTGCTAGACGTCAATCATGTCTTGTGGGTTGATCGGATCAAAGAGTTTGATTAGATCAAAGCATTAGAAAGGTTCTGATTGCTAAGTCAGGTTTAGCACTAAATTGAACCTAAATTGGATTAGAGGTATTCTAATCAGGTTAGGTCAACTTGCACCTGCACCTACTGCTGGCTAAGATAAGGAACCCAATGGGTCACACACAAGGGAATTGATCAAGGGTCTAATTGGATTAGATCATGTTTGCAAGATGAACATGCTAGCACGTGTTGCAAACCCTAGCTCCTGATTCAAATTAAATTCGAATATGATTCTTAGATTAGGTTGATCTAATATGATTAGATCATGACCTAATATGGGTTAGCCAAGAGTTGAAACCCATTTGGCTTTAATTAGACCTGATTTGATTAGGTTTAATGTTTTCTTTAAGTTGGTTAAACCCAATTGGATTGGGTTTGATAGGGCCTTCACTTCTGGACCATTGGATCGCTTCCTGGATGAAGGATCTGGTCCACTGGTTGGCGCCTTCATCTGGACCATTGGATGGCTTCCTGGATGAAGGATCTGGTCCACTGGTTAGCGCCTGAATCTGGACCACTGGATGGCTCTCTGGATGAAAGATCTGGACCGTTGCTCAGCGCCTGAATCTGGACCACTGGATGGCTCTCTGGATGAAAGATCTGGACCGTTGCTCAGCGCCTGAATCTGGACCATCGGTGATGGCATCTTGCTTCTGGACCATTGGATGGCACCCTGGATGATGATGCCCTGATCTGGACCATTAGATGGCGCCTAGATCTGGACCATTGGCTTTGGTTCACTGCATTTGGGCCCTTGGATCATCAGGATTTAAGAGGGAGATGTGAGAAAGAAGTTGATACACCCTTCTCCTTAGCACCCCATCATGATGGGATGCATCTCTTGGCACATGCCTCATCATGATAAGGTGTGTGGATGGGATGCATCCCTTTATGATGCATCCCTCCATCTCTTATAAATAAGGAGGTGCCTTGGGGTTCTAAAGATCATCCAAGAAAAAGCCTCTCCTTCTCTCTCCCTTATCCCTTCTTTCTTACAAGCCTCTCTCTTTTGTCCTAACCCAAGACAAGAGGGTCTTCTTTAGGACAAAAAGGCTAGTGAATGTTTTAGAGGTAGAAAGGAAGAAGGAAATGAAGGAAAATCAGCCAATTAAATCCTTTGGAAGGATTGAATAATTAGAATCAAGTTTTGGTGGAGCTAGAGTCTTGAACCCATTCCTGTGTGGATCAACATCGGAGGGTGAACATTTGGGCACCTTAGGACATCTTCAGATATATTGGATATAGCGTGATAGGTATTCTTCTATACCAAGATTATATTTTCTACATTATTTGGTTATACTATTAAGGCGATCTTGGCTTATTAGGGTTTCATATAATGGGTTTTATAAGAAAATTTTATAATCCCGTATCTTCCGCTGCGCCCTAGGGCACTGGGAAACCCTAACAGGTACTACCCGTCGTTGAATGTTTCGGAGGTCCGCGTAGGTACTACCTCGTCGTTGAATGCCTCGGAGGTCCGCATAGGTACTACCCCGTCGTTGAATGCCTCGAGGGTCCACGTAGGTACTACCCCGTCGTTGAATGCCTCGAGGGTCCGCGTAGGTACTACCCCGTCATTGAATGTCTCGGGGGTCCGCATAGGTACTACCCCATCGTTGAATGTCTTCCCGAGGGCGAGGGAGCTTGGGCTCACTGTCGACTCAGCGGGGCATCCCGACCTCAGTCAGAAAATCGAGCACGAGGTCGAGGGAGTTTGGGCTCGCTGTCGATCTGGTGACGCTTCCCGAGGTCAAGGGAGCTTGGGCTCACTATCGACTCAGCGGGGCATCCTGACCTTAGTCGGAGGATCGAGCACGAGATCGAGGGAGCTTGGGCTCGCTGTCGACCTGGTGACGCTTCCCGAGGTCGAGGGAGCTTGGGTTCACTGTCGACTCAGCGGGGCATCCCGACCTTAGTCGGAGGATCGAGCACGAGGTCGAGGGAGCTTGGGATCGCTGTCGACGTGGTGACGCTTTCCGAGGTCGAGGGAGCTTGGGCTCACTATCGACTCAGCGGGGCATCTCGATCTCGGTCAGGATCTTTGATCGAGATCGAGACCGAGCTCGACGTCGACGTCGACGTCGACGTGGCGAGGCATTCCAGACTTGGCTGGGGCATCCGAGCTTGGTCGGGCATCCGAGCTTAGTCGGGTTTCCTGAAGGTCACAAGTGTCCTAATATCAGGAGGAGCATGAAATAATTAAAGGAGAACTGTGAATGAATTAACATGAGAAGGGGATGAGAATCGTGTTCCCAATCGTTGAGGACCTCTGAGGGCTCTACTGGTAATACATCCGAAGATTTTTGAAATTCCAGCTTTGTGACCTTCGAGGGACTCCAACTTGTATGCTCCGAGCTGCTGGACTCGTGCAATCTGGTATGGCTCTTCCCAGTTCGGGGCAAGCTTCTCCTGCTCGGCGGGCTGAGAAGCTTCCACTCTCCTGAGGATGAGATCTCCTGCCTTAAAAAGCTTGTCCTTTACTCTGGAGTTGTAGTACTGTGCCGTTTTTCGTTGATATCTCGCCATGCGAACTCGGGTTGCCTCCTTTGTTTCCTCGATGAGGTCCAAGTCGCCCCTGAGCTGGGAGGGGTTGTTGGCTGCGTCATAGTGTTCCACTCTTGGTGAGGGGAGTCCAACTTATAGAGGGATGACAGCTTCTGTTCCATATGTTAAGTTGAAGAGGGTCTCGCCAGTAGGGAGTCAAAATGTAGTTCTGTAAGCCCAGAGTACATTGTAGAGGTCTTCGACCCATTGCCCTTTGGATCGGTCGAGCCTAACCTTGAACCCCTGAAGGATGGTGCAGTTCGTCACCTCGGTTTTTTCATTCGTCTATGGATGGGCTACCGAGGTGAAGCGGTGGTCGATGCCGAGCTCGGAGCAGAATTTTCTAAAATAGGTGTTGTCAAACTGACGGCCGTTGTCAGATATGAGGATGCGGGAGAGCCCGAATCTACAGATTATTGACTTCCAAATGAAGTCTCGTCTTCTGCTCGGAGATTCGGGCCAATGGTTCGGCTTCGATCCATTTGGTGAAGTAGTCGATGGAGATGACCAGAAATTTTCTCTGCCCAGTAGCCAAGAAAAATGGCCCCAGGATGTCAATCCCCCATTGGGCGAATGACTAGGGGGCACTGATCGAGGTCAGCGGGGCCGAGGGTCAGCGCTGAATATTGGCGTTCCGCTGATACCCGAATGAAGTCCGTTGCATCCTTTTGAAGTGTGGGCCAATAGTATCCTTGGCGCAAGATTTTGTGGGCCAGTGCTCGGCCTCCCAGATGGTTCCCGTATATCCCTTCATGAACCTCTCTCATAGCATAGTCCGCCTCTGACGGGCGGAGGCATCTGAGGAGGGGAGAGGTGAAAAATTTTCGATAAAGCTTGCCTTCATATAATATGTATCGGAAGACTAGACGCCTAATTCGGCGAGCCTCGAGCTCATCATTAGGAAGGACCTCATTTTGTGGAAAGCTGACGAGCTCGTCCATCCAGCTCGGCTCGGTTTCGATATAGAGGGTTGGCTCGGGCTCCTCTATGCTGGGCATTTGGAGATATTCGAGTGCTGTTGTCTTAGGGAGCTGATAAGTGCTAAATAATGCATAAACTAATATTTTATTCATAGTACTTATTATTATTTTAATTTACATATTTTGTAAATTCAACTAAAAAAATGTGTTACCTTCATCATTGCATTTTAATAAATTATTAAAATAATTTGAGTTTTACTTATTTATTTACTGATTGAGGGTGGAGGGCAGTGGCCGGGAAAACGAAAGGAGAGAGAGGGCTCGTTTCCGACGACGCTTTTCAGCGTCGTCTTATCCGGCGACTACACCGACGCTTATTAGCGTCGTCCTTTGCCGACGCTTTTTACAAGCGTCCATAAATTTTGACGCTAGACCAAATATTGCCGACGCTTGTGAAAAGCGTCGGCAAAAAAGCATCGGTAAAACCGACTTTTTCTGTAGTGTTAAAACCTTAATCTTATGTGTATAAATAAATACTATTTATAATATTTTCTTGATACACTTCCGCAAAGAAAAAAAAAAAGACAACATAGTGGACCAAAAGGGGTGCATTCAGGTTCATATACAGCTTTATGCTCCCTTTTTCAAGTGGATGAAATGACGCACCATTACTCCATGGATCTTTGCCCTTTTTCTTGATACACTTCGAGCATCAAAAATGAACAAAAAGCGGACAAAACAAAACTAAACTCTAGTTTGCTGCCTCGATGAAGAGATGAAGAAAGAACGAGAAACCACGAGCAAAGAAATCGAGACTTTAAGAGCTTGATGGACGAAAGGAAGGGGGCGTACTGGGAAGAGATATGGGCCGCAGCAGCGTCGACGACGAGGGCAGTATCTGGGCAGCGGCCGAGAGGAGCATGGCTATGTGGGGGGCAGAAAGGTGGAGCTGGGGGAGTGACGGGGGTTCGATACGCTTCTCGGTATAAGATGGATGGGATTTAAAGGGATAGATAGATGGTGAAAGAAGTTAAGAGGTCACCAAGGTGGTAGCTTGATGGTAAGGGGGCGATAATTCCGTCCGAGTTGCTCAGGTTCGAAATGCGTGGGCGTCGATTAAATTTGGGGACCGGATGCCTCACGCCCGGTTGGCTCGTTGGTGGTTATGTTTTCCTTCCATCTGTAGCTTAGTGGGCCAAGTGTGGCGTGCGTAGGGGCTGCTACGCGGGGGTAGGCTGGTCCCTTCCTCCCCCTACCCCTTTTGTTTACCAAAAAAGAAAGAGTTAAGAGGGAAATATAGGGTTCGTTTGGTTCGCAGGAAAATAAGAGGGAAAAGTGTGGTCAACGGGAAAGTAATGAGATGCCTCTTGTTTGGTTGAAGTTTTCAAAGGAGAGAAATTGAAAAGTTGTATTCCCATGAGAATATGATTTCCACATTTAATGGAAAAATCTTTTCGATGAGAAACATGTAAAAGTTACTTTTCCATGAGATGGGAATCACTCCATCTTTATTTTTTTCCAAAAAGGCCCTTCAGCATTAAAGAAGCATTAAATACCTAATTTTTTTAAGGGCTGTTGCCCAGTAGATACAACCCAAGAGGGGGGGTGAATTGGGTCTTTTAAAACTTTTAACCTACTTCTGAAAGTTTTTGATTAATTATGCTAAGTTGTATGGATGCACAGTGAAAGTCAAACTTAGCAACAGTTTGATGTATAGAATGTGACTTGATTGAATATGCTTGCAACTAAAGGATGCGCGGATAACAGTTAAGCAAGCAATCTATCTAAGTAAGTAAGTGTGTTAGTTAGACAATGACAAGAGGCATTACAAACACAACAAACATATAGTGGTTCGGTGCACCCCAGCACCTACATCCACTCCCCAAGACCTCTTGGGAATTTCACTATAATCCTACAGATTACAGCCGGTTGTTTTACAAGCTCACAACCCAACTTGTTGTTTTACGAGGTCACAACGAACTCGGTCGGTTTTCCCAGGCTCACCGACTAGAACCACCCCGATTGTTTTCCCAGGATCACAATCGAACCCTTACACCGTTGGTTTCAACCTAGGCTCACCAACAAACCTATTACCGTTGGTTTTCCCTTTGGCTCACCAACAAACCTTAACCCCTTGATTCAATCCCTTGATTGAATCAAGTTACAAGATATTAAAATAAAGGTTTAAAAACAAATCAAAGCTTCTTAAACAAGCAAATATAACAATATAACCAAATAGGGTAAAGAGAAGCCCTCAAATGAGTTTTGAAGATGAAGGAGCTCGGCTTCTTCTTTACTTGACCCTCTTCTGATTTGGCACGAAGTAGAGGATCACCGAGGCAGCACACGGATGGAGAGGAAGCTTTGGGATTCGCTTGGATGCTCTTCTTCTCTCTATTTCACTTCGGATGGCCCTTTTGTGCTTATGGGAGATTTCTCTTGTAATCTCTTTGAGATCTCTTCTCTAAATGTTCTTTCCCACTTCCATACCTTCTCCCCTAGCTCTCCTCTTGTTTTTATAGCTTTTGATGGCGTGGAAACAAGAATCTAGCCGTTAGAGACAAAAATAGAGCCGTTGGACACAGTCTGCACTTCCTGACAATATGACCGTTGGTGGGTTGGAGTCGACTCGCGCGATCAGGAGTCGACTCGGCTGTAGCGGGAGTCGACTCAAGCTTTTCCGAAGTCGACTCGGCAACTGTTCCAAATTTGAATTAAAGTTGCCTTCACGACTGGGAGTCGACTCGTCTTGACCTGGAGTCGACTCGCCAACTTCTGGAGCTGACTTGGCAATTTTGGAGTCGGCTCATCCACTGAAGTCCGTGGATCCAATTTTGAATTTTGTCCACTCGAGTCGACTCGACTGTCCTGGGAGTCGACTCGAATCTCAGAGCCCGAACTTCCGATCCTCTGTCTTTTGGCTCGTCCAGTCTTGGAGTCGACTCGAATTTCCTCGGAGTCGACTCGGCTCTCAGTTTCCGAAACTTGATCTTCTGCCTTTTGATGTGAAGCTGTCTTGGAGTCGACTCGAGATGTCTGGGAGTCGACTCGAATCTCAGAGGCAGTAACTTGATCTTTTGTCTGTTGATGATCGCGGAGTCTCGGAGTCGACTCGCGTACTGCGGGAGTCGACTCGAATCTCAGAGTCCCAAAAATGCTCTCTGACTTTTTCTTTGTGTTCCGCTGAGAGTCGACTCATGCTTTCTTTGGAGTCGACTTGCCACCTATCAGAGTCGACTCGCGTTCCACTGGAGTCGACTCGAATCTCAGACCCGAAAACTGTTCTCTGACTTTTCTGCCTGTGACTGCTTGGAGTCGACTCTTACTTCCTTGGAGTCGACTCGGTGAACATCGGAGTCGACTCGCGCACTTCGGGAGTCGACTCGCTGATAGGTTCTGAGTTGAAGCTTTCTGTCCTTCTGTCTGTTGCTCCTTGGAGTCGACTCGGAACTGTAGGAGTCGACTCGAGTGCCTTTCCTTTGAATTTTTCTTAAAACTTGCTCTTCTAAATTGAATCCTTTGAACTTGAGACTTGGGCCAATAAATTGTAGCTTTCTTCCAACTTTTCTTGAGAGCTTTGGAGGCCTTCTTGTGTTCTTCCAACTTGCTATGTTCCTTGCGAAATAAATATCTTTCTCCTTGCAACACAAACATTAGTATTTATACTTCAAGGTTTTGTGATCATCAAAATCAATCTTTAAATCAATCTTTGGGTCATCAGTCTCCCCCTTTTTGATGATGACAAAACTTGGAGTATATGCAATATAAAATATATTGTGTTCTAGAAGTAATACATAGCTAAGTTGCATGAAGTAGAAAACATATATATTTAAAAACATACTTCATGATAATGCTTTAGATTTAATCAGCTTAACACAATCAACATATTTCAATTTAAGCTGAGTTGGTGTTCAATGCAAAACACAAAGCATTATGAGCATATACTTAGATATTTCTCCCCCTTTTTGACAACATCAAAAAGAGAGTGAAACATTAAGCACAAAGATAAGAATACTCAAATATTTCTTTTCCTTATTGTACTCTGATTTGCATGTCAAATTATTGCAAGGATATGAATCATAAAACTCAAGGCAATAATATTAGAATCAGATTAATGAGCATAGATCAGAGCCAATTAAGATAATTTCAGAGCAGAACACATCGAATGTGATTTCAAGAAGTTTTCTAATTTGATACCACAGATAGTTTTCTAATCAAGTATAGGTGGAATCTTCCTTAGGTTAATACAAGAAGTACCACAAATGATATTCAAGGAAACACATGAGTGGAAATCTAACCTCTCTTTAATAAGTATGAAAGCTTGTTCATTTAAGACCTTTTGCCCAATCTATTAAGTATTTTATCAACATGAGAGCAATTTAATTGATTTTCAGAGTAAAAGATCAAAACTTATTAAGTATGATTGCAAAGTTCTTTTATGATGTAAAAATAATATGGCATAAATACCAAAACATGAATTCATGAAATTTATGATATATCTTAGAGCATACATAAAATGCAAAGCTTTGAAAGATCATTTAGAGTTCTTTTAAAGATTTTCTTTTATTCCCAAAAAAAATAAGCACAATTTGATACATAAAAGATATGAATTGGCACAAAATTAAAGTTCTAAAGAGCAAGCCAATTAGATCTCATTAGTGAATTCCAAAATAGATTTTCTGAGAGATACTCAAGAAAATTCAACACGTTATTCTCCTCCTTTTTCATTAAGTTAGAGGCTCTTAAGATCAACTATTTGAATTGCAATTTGGTTCATGATTGATGCATAAGATATACTAACCAAATAACAATCCTCAAGGTATATCATAAAGATTTTTGCGATTAAGTTCCATAATACCTCTCCTTCTGAAATTTTCTTTCTCCCCCTCAATTAATTATTCCATTTAACAGTTTAGAGTTTGAAGATAATATTCAATAAAATTGTCAATCTCAAAAATATGTTTTCCATAAGTTTCAGCTTATTTTCATAAGACTCAAGGTATGAGATAAGACAACCTTTATAGAACTCTTCTCAAGGCATAAACTTATAATTAAAGCAAGTATTGCATTATAAGGAGGTTCATCAAAATCAATCCATCAAGGTATGCTTCAAATTGAAGTAACTTTAGGATAAGATATCTAAAGCTCTCCCTCAAAAGATGCATACTTCTTTAATCATTCTTTTCTTTTGTTGAATTTCAGATTTTAATGTTAAACGTGAATAAACCTGAAACTTTATGATATCAAGAATGTAGAGTGATCTAGAATTATTCAAAATTTTTAGTAATCACTCTTTCTAAACCTTTAAGAATAAGTTGTGCTTTCTCCTAATCTTAGAGAAAAATGTATAGAAATATTAATCAGAAAATGATTCATTTGAAGCTCAGTTTCTTTCAAAGGCATTTACATTTTCTTTCTTTTAGAATCATTCGAGTGAGCTGAAATATTTCTTGCTTTACGATCATTCACTCTATTCTGTCTTTAATAATGTAGTAGAGAAAAACATATAGATGATCATTGAAATATATATATTTATAGAACTCAATTTCTTAATCATAGTTTTTCAGCAATGTATACATGAAGCACAATAAATATTTTTAATATCAAAATAAAATCATATATTTAAAAATATTTGCTTGCAATCAAGATCATTGATCATTTAGACCAATATTAGTAGATTTTAATGATAAGAAAGGATATGTTTCGGATGCGTATCGGAGCAATCAGCCAAGACATCAAAATTAATTCTGTTTTTCTTAAATTAAGATTTTATTTAGAAATCATATTGAGTTTAAGCTTTTATACAAAATCAGATTCTGAATTTTCATAAGAATTTCCAAGAAGGCTCTCAAAATTTGAGATATGTATCTTCTACTTTGTAGCTCATCTTAAATTACTAAGATTGAAAACACATATTTCAATAACATTAGAGCACTTTCAGAATCTTTGTATTTAGTATTGAGTTTCGATACAAAATGGAGGATATTTTAACAAGTATTAGGATATTATGTATCAAAGTTAGGCAAGTAGAAAGATAGATCAAGATCAATTCATTTTGCCTAAATAGAGATATCTTTCTCTTCTCATTTCAACTTTCACATTTTAACGATGATTGTGAATGACAAATCTGAATTTTCTTACCAAACAAAAATTTTATGTAGTATTTCAAACAATCAGTCAAATTGTCCAAGCATGAAGCATTACAAAATATTGAGAATCCATAATTTAAAGCATCATGCCATATGCAAAATATATTATGTGTTAAGTCATGCATTAGAATATTAAGAGTAAGAATGTTAAGGATCAAAATCAATTCTTTTCAAATAAACTCCCCCTATTTAAGTATTATCTTGCAATGATTTCATCCTTAAAGTGTGTTTTCAAGTGATTAATAAATTTGACTTGATTCTTCTTATATAATTTCATTAACTTTGTCTTTCATTTTTACTTTCTTATGCTCTATACTCTATTTGCTCCCTATCCGGTGGAGTTGGGAAGGGGCACGAGGTACTACCACTAGCCTCCCTCTTGTGCCGTCCCTAATATGTCCTACACCGAATAGTTGGGTCAAATAGTGCCGGATACTACCACTAGCCTCCCCATTGGCACCATCCCTATGATGAGCAATATAGAAAGGTTAAAATGTTTACTTCAAACTCTCCCTGTTTAAGTGTAATTAATTATGGATTTTATCCCTTCCAAATGTGCCGAATATATTATGCTTGTTTTGCTTTTCCTTAAGATTGAAGTATTTGCCTTTACTTAGATTTTACTTCTCTTGAATAATTTCCATTTTCTTTTCTTTATCTCTCTCTCTTTTTGTTATTCTCAAGTAATTTACATGAAAGAGCATAATAAAGAATTAATCTTATGTATCATATAGATGTATATCATGCAAACAACATTTTCATTATGCTCAAGGATTCATCATTCCTCACAAGTTATTTTAAATCAAAAGTTCAAGCATAAACTTGTGTATTTCATGGTTATGACATAGGCAAAGATATATTTTAGTTTGGGCAAACCATGAAACAATTTTTAAGAGTATAAGTCAATCAATATATATAGAGACATGATATCAAAAATTAATAATTAAAGACCTTAATCATGCCATAATAAGATTTAAGTTATTGACTTTGCTCAATTAATTTATGAGAGAAGTATCTAGAATTACCAATTCATTCTGCATTCTTCAGTCAAATACCTACTAGATTTCTTATGTATGAACTTTTGGCTGAAGAAGGTCTTCTCTCTTGTTTGCATGTGAATGTTTGTTGTATCTTACATGGACATATCCTTCAAGTTGAGATCTTTCATTTTCTTGCTCAAGGATCCTGCATTATTAACAAACTCCTTTTCTTTCTTGAAAGAAAGTCTTTAGTTTCTTTAAGATACAAAATATTCATTCAACATAAAATTTTTTTTTAATTAGATGGCTCAACATAAGATATGACAATAATTAAATGTTGAATCACTTTACTCAAGAGATTGCCTAAATACAAGCAAGCACATATCACTTGAACTAAAGAGATAGTTTCATTAACCAAGATAGTTCAAGGACAAGCATGTGAGGCAATAGGAAGATTTATCAAGGTCAAATCAAATTTTTTTTTTATTTTCAGAATCAATGGAGCCTAGATTCTATTAATAAGACATGTTAGCTAAGTTTTAATCAGCTTATCTTAAACGGTTGTTTCTATCAAAATTCAGATTATGATTTATTTGTTATCAATGAAATATGATTCATTAAAGTTGGATTGAAGTCTTGCATAAGGGCACATAATAAGCATACATTCAGGTCTACTAGCTGTATGATAACATAATTGTTCTATCATGCTTCAATACAGCTTTAAACAATAGATCTACTTTGCTCATCCTTTTCAAATTCTACAAGATGGGGTCATAGATATACCTTCTTCATGCCAATCTTCTATAAGGGTTTTCCTGTGGACTAACTTTGGTCAATGAAGATACCCCTTTCTTGTTTGTCTTAATTTGGAGTTTGAGAGAAGATGTTAATTCATTCATCATATATACTTCAAACTCACCTTACATGAGCTAAGTAAAATCTTCATATAACTCTTCATTAGTAGAACCAAAAATGATGTCATCAATGCATACTTTGAGCAAATAAGATATCACAAATTCTTATTTTTGATGCATAGATTTATCACTATTACTTTCTATCAAAAAAGGTTACTTAAGCTTTTATATATCATGCTTTTGATGCTTATTCCAAATCACATATTGCTTTATCATATATGTAATGTGTAATCTTTAAATATGGTGGTTATTTTACATAGATCCCCTTTTTTTAATGAAATAACCACATAGGAGTGAATTCTACACATTCATTTGACAGATTATAAAGCTCATGAGGCAAACAAATGGTAATGGTGATCTTTACTTCTAATCATGCAAAAGTCTTATCAAGATCTATTTCATCTTTTCTTGATTTAGTCTTTTAGTAGTTATCAATTTTTCTTCATTAAGTGCATATCTGAAAAATCCAATTTTGGTTCTAATTATTAACAAGTTTTTCAGATTGTTATATGTAAAAGATTAACCATATACATATATAATCTAATTTTAGTATCTTGATAATAAATCATTAGTCTCATAGAGAATAAAATGACTTGATATTTTTGCAACTAAAAACTTTTTATTGAATATTCTATATGCATTGCTTGATGAATGATATCCAAGGATAGACATATCTCTATCAGATTTGGCATTATTTTCATAAGAGCATATCAAGCATAACATGTACGACTGAAAAATATGAAAGATATGCAATGGTTCATTTTCCATTTTTCAGAAGATCAAAATTTTCATCAAAAATAGATCTAATAGAAATCATATGTATGACAAGCAGTGATGATAGTCTTTTAAAAAAAATAGATGACTATCATACATAATTGTCTTTTTCATTTCTTCAAGAATTCTATTAACCCTATTTTACTTATGATGTCCTTGGAGCTGAAATAATTGAATTTAATATTATTTTCTGTATAACCTTAATCAGGATTTTGGTTTTCAACACTGTGCCATGATCTTCACAGTTTGGAAACCTTTTTCATTTGAAACGCTTTTACAAGATTTAGTAAATACAGAAAAAATACTTCAGTTTTATTTTCCAAGAACAAATCCAATGTAAGCTTTTGAAAACTTAGAGGTGGAAACAACATCTTTAGATTTAGAAATGATTTTTGTTTGTTTCCTTAGTTAGCATGCATAGCAAAACTTTGACCTTTAAGTAGATAATCTAAGTAAGCCTATGGCAAGGTCTTTTGAGATTAAGTACATACTAGCATGAGTTGATTCTATGTGCCAAGAATGGTTTCTTTAATCTTGGTATTCATAGTGCATATATTCAAAAGCATATCAAGTACACATTATCATATCTATGATCAATAAACAATAATGCCATGGATAAAAACTCTCAATCAAGCATATAGAGAATTCATAGAATTAATCTTAATAATGATTAATCATTTAGCAACTTTATCCAATGGTGAGTAAAGTATCCTATAAAATGAAGTGATTTGATTATATTTTCAAAAGTATATCACAAAATTGATCAATGCATGCAATTCATATTTTAATCAAATACTAAAACAAAAATAATGATGAGATGCAAGGATTACTGATTTCATTATTATTATTATTTAAAATTACTTTTCATAAGTATATTTTAAGTTTCAATGTGTCTAGAACACCCATTTGTATGAATCTATTTGTTTCATGGGTATCTTGGCACATCTATGTCTACATCCTCATATTTTCATTTTGGGTACCCAAGCTTGCTTGGGTCCTTGAGAGTTAGGACATATGGTTCCTTTTGGAATCCAAATCTGTTTGATAGTAATAACTTTACCATTTGATTTAATTGTATTAGAACGATAGGTAAAGTTGTTATGCCCATTCTTTTCATTTTTGAAATAAGTTATCTTATTTAATGGTTTGCTTGGTGAATTGATAACCTTTTTCTCTAGAGATTTATGGCCAAGTGAAGGAGTCAAGCTAAATTTTGATTTATCAAAATCAGCATGTTGGCTTTCAAACATCATTTTTAATCTTTCTGAACTTACAGTGAATTTGTTAATAACAGATTTTAATTGGTTAATTTCTTCGCTTAAGTTTTGATTTTCGTTAATTAAGCTATGATTTTTCTGAATCAATTCTTCTGAAAATGACCTTAAGCTTTTATTTTCAGAATTTAGTTTGTCGTGTATTTCAGCAATAGAATTTCTTTCTTTTGAAATTTCCAAATTTAGCTTTTTAAGATTTTTATTTTTCATAGCTAATTTTCTACATTCACCATACAACTCATGAAAAGCATTTAACAGTTCATCATACGAAAATTCTTCATGAAATTCATTTGGTGTAAAATTAGATTCAGATTTTACCTTATCTTCTTGTGCCATAAAGCAAACGTTAGTTACCTCTTGTAGTTCCTTGGAGTTAATATCATTATTGTTGCTCCTAGCTTTTATTTCCTTGCTTGACTCTTCCTTGGTCAAGACTTTCTTCCTTTTTATCTCTTTCTTTCTTTCTTGCTTCCTCTTCTTCTTTGTCTTTAGGAAGCTGATTTGCCTCGGAGTCGACTCGGTCCTTATTGGAGTCGACTCGGTTAACTTGAGGGTCGACTCTGGAATACTTGGAGTCGACTCGACTGAGGTGGGAGATTCAACACCTTTTTCTGCAATCTCATTGTTAGTAGGCAATTGAAGCACATGTGAGCTAATCTGAGATTTATCATAAATATTTTCTAAAGTATCCCAGATCTCCTTAGCAGATAAGCATGCAGAAATTTCATTGAACTTCGTTTCTTGAATAGCACAATATAATATGTTCATAGCATTAGCATTCAATTGTGCTAAGTCCTTTTTATTAATAGTTTGAGAGAGTGTGTGAAGGTCATTTATTATGATTTTCCATAAATAATAGTTTTGTGATTGAATAAAAATGCGCATGCGTATTTTCCAATGTGTATAGTTTATGCCATTAAATAGTGGAGGTGTATCAATTGATTGTCCTTCTCCTAGAAAACTATCTATTTGAGTTGTCATGATCTTTGGCTCTTGATCGTGAGATCAATAATTAAACTTAGAGCACCTGCTCTGATACCACTTGTTGCCCAGTAGATACAACTCAAGAGGGGGGGTGAATTGGGTCTTTTAAAACTTTTAACCTACTTCTGAAAGTTTTTGATTAATTATGCTAAGTTGTATGGATGCACAGTGAAAGTCAAACTTAGCAACAGTTTGATGTATAGAATGTGACTTGATTGAATATGCTTGCAACTAAAGGATGCGCGGATAACAGTTAAGCAAGAAATCTATCTAAGTAAGTAAGTGTGTTAGTTAGACAATGACAAGAGGCATTACAAACACAACAAACATATAGTGGTTCGGTGCACCCCAGCACCTACATCCACTCCCCAAGACCTCTTGGAAATTTCACTATAATCCTATAGATTACAGCCGGTTGTTTTACAAGCTCACAACCCAACTTGTTGTTTTACGAGGTCACAACAAACTCGGTCGGTTTTCCCAGGCTCACCGACTAGAACCACCCCGATTGTTTTTTCGGGATCACAATCGAACCCTTACACCGTTGGTTTCAACCTAGGCTCACCAACAAACCTATTACCGTTGGTTTTCCCTTTGGCTCACCAACAAACCTTAACCCCTTGATTCAATCCCTTGATTGAATCAAGTTACAAGATATTAAAATAAAGGTTTAAAAACAAATCAAAGCTTCTTAAACAAGCAAATATAACAATATAACCAAATAGGGTAAAGAAAAGCCCTCAAACGAGTTTTGAAGATGAAGGAGCTCGGCTTCTTCTTTACTTGACCCTCTTCTGATTTGGCACGAAGTAGAGGATCACCGAGGCAGCACACGGATGGAGAGGAAGCTTTGGGATTCGCTTGGATGCTCTTCTTCTCTCTATTTCACTTCGGATGGCCCTTTTGTGCTTATGGGAGATTTCTCTTGTAATCTCTTTGAGATCTCTTCTCTAAATGTTCTTTCCCACTTCCATACCTTCTCCCCTAGCTCTCCTCTTGTTTTTATAGCTTTTGATGGCGTGGAAACAAGAATCTAGCCGTTAGAGACAAAAATAGAGCCGTTGGATACAGTCTGCACTTCCTGACAATATGACCGTTGGTGGGTTGGAGTCGACTCGCGCGATCAGGAGTCGACTCGGCTGTAGCGGGAGTCGACTCAAGCTTTTCCGGAGTCGACTCGGCAACTGTTCCAAATTTGAATTAAAGTTGCCTTCACGACTGGGAGTCGACTCGTCTTGACCTGGAGTCGACTCGCCAACTTCTAGAGCTGACTTGGCAATTTTGGAGTCGGCTCATCCACTGAAGTCCGTGGATCCAATTTTGAATTTTGTCCACTCGAGTCGACTCGACTGTCCTGGGAGTCGACTCGAATCTCAGAGCCCGAACTCCCGATCCTCTGTCTTTTGGCTCGTCCAGTCTTGGAGTCGACTCGAATTTCCTCGGAGTCGACTCGGCTCTCAGTTTCCGAAACTTGGTCTTCTGCCTTTTGATGTGAAGCTGTCTTGGAGTCGACTCGAGATGTCTGGGAGTCGACTCGAATCTCAGAGGCAGTAACTTGATCTTCTGTCTGTTGATGATCGCGGAGTCTCGGAGTCGACTCGCGTACTGCGAGAGTCGACTCGAATCTCAGAGTCCCAAAAATGCTCTCTGACTTTTTCTTTGTGTTCCGCTGAGAGTCGACTCATGCTTTCTTTGGAGTCGACTTGCCACCTATCGGAGTCGACTCGCGTTCCACTGGAGTCGACTCGAATCTCAGACCCGAAAACTGTTCTCTGACTTTTCTGCCTGTGACTGCTTGGAGTCGACTCTTACTTCCTTGGAGTCGACTCGGTGAACATCGGAGTCGACTCGCGCACTTCGGGAGTCGACTCGCTGATAGGTTCTGAGTTGAAGCTTTCTATCCTTCTGTCTGTTGCTCCTTGGAGTCGACTCGGAACTGTAGGAGTCGACTCGAGTGCCTTTCCTTTGAATTTTTCTTAAAACTTGCTCTTCTAAATTGAATCCTTTGAACTTGAGACTTGGGCCAATAAATTGTAGCTTTCTTCCAACTTTTCTTGAGAGCTTTGGAGGCCTTCTTGTGTTCTTCCAACTTGCTATGTTCCTTGCAAAATAAATATCTTTCTCCTTGTAACACAAACATTAGTATTTATACTTCAAGGTTTTGTGATCATCAAAATCAATCTTTAAATCAATCTTTGGGTCATCAAGGGCATAATAGGAATTACACATAACTTTGCCAGAAAAGTGAATGGTCAACCAAACATAAGCACTCTGGAAATCTGTCACTTTTCCATGTTTAACCAAATATGCCAAAAGTAAATTTTCAGGCATTCTCTTCCTAGGAATCTTCTTTCCGGAAATCATATTCCTAGGAGAGAAAATGCTTTCCGCGAACCAAACGAGCCCATAATGGGAGGGATGGGGGCCTGCGAGGAATAAGGAGAGGGATAAAGAGGTGTCGACGAGATTCCTCGTACGTCCGTCTTCCTATCAGTGTCTGTTGCGCGACAAGGTCACGCCCGTTTCTTTCATTCTATGAAAATACAATCTTTTATTTGTACTTCCTGTTATTATTTTACATTCACAAGCTCAACCACTAAGTTTAGCATTAACATATGTTGATCACCAACAAAATAATTTATGCAGCAATGGACATCAGAATTTAAAGTGTTAGGATTGTTGCAAGCTTCCACTATCCTTGCTGTCTCTAGAATTAAAACCTTCAGTGCATTACCAAAATGCTGCAAGCTTCCACTTTAATGATGTATGGTTATCTTATGCTTATATGAGCCACTTATTATAATTTGGAAGGCTGCATATGTTAGATATATGCCCTTAGGAACCAATTAGTAAATCACTTTTAATAATTATTGAATTATTTATTTCTTCTTTTCACATATATGTTTATTTGTTTATTGGGTATTTGATTGTGACATGAGATGTTCACATGGTATGTATGTTGAGTAACATTGTAGAAGGACCACACCGATGATTAATGAATCATAGGCGCAGTGGTGGTCTTTCGGTTCCTTATTAACTCATATTATTCTAGACCGAGTTACATATTTTAGGCCTACACTCGTTATGCCGTTATATAAAAAGGATGATAGGCTCCGTCATTTAGGTAGAGACCTTAAGCAGATGAGTAGATGCACTGTAAGAGTGCATATACTGAACGAGATCCAAATATGAATACCTTCTGGAAGTGATCACTAATCTTGAGAAGAGTATTCAACACAACTAGTTTATATGTCCTTTGACCTGAGAGGTCTATGCAGATATATTTGGTGTATTCTTGCGCTTCGACTGAATCAATTGTTGATGGTCCTTTCAAGATCAAATACACAGACAAAGTTGGGTCTTGAGTGCACTAGATAAATTTGTATAGATACTCAATAAGAAATCCACCCGTCTCAATTTGAGATAGTATTGTGGAGTGATTGGTTATACCCCTATTTGATTTTGATGAGCTCAAAGCATTTGAGTATATCTTATGTTATACTAATGAATTCAATCTAGTATTTCAGGCAAATATTTGTAAATTTATGTTTAAGTATCTCTAGCTTTGGTTCAATATATTTTGGTTAAGAAAGGAACTCAGTTTGAACTAAAGTCTGAAGCTCGAGTCGACTCCAGAAGATTACGAGTTGACTCCAAGTGTTTCAGAAGTTCTGGCACATGCTCGAGTCGACTCCGGTACACTGCGAGTCGACTCCGACTGAGAACTGACAGAAGAACAGAAAGTTGATTTTCAGACCCTGTCAGCGAGTCGACTCCAGAAGGTTTCGAGTCGACTCCAATGGTTTCCGAGTCGACTCCCGACGTTTCCGAGTCGACTCCTAAGGGTAACAGAAGAAAGACAGAACGATGTATTTCAGACCCTGTCAGCGAGTCGACTCCAGAAGGTTTTGAGTCGACTCCAATGGTTTCCGAGTCGACTCCCGACGTTTCCGAGTCGACTCCTAAAGGTAACAGAAGAAAGACAGAACGATGTATTTCAAACCCTGCAACCGAGTCGACTCCATAAGGTTACGAGTCGACTCCGAAGTTTGGCGAGTCGACTCCTAGTTACGTCCGAGTCGACTCTCAGAGGAAAGCAAGACTAAAAGTCAGAGAACCAACTTCGGGCTCTGAGAGCCGAGTCGACTCCAAGATGATCCGAGTCGACTCGAGAAAGAATTGCAGAAAAATAGATCTCTGGAACCCTGAGAACGAGTCGTCTCCAGAGGGCCGAGTCATCTCCGGATATTGGCGAGTCGACTCCAGGTTTGGCTGAGTCGACTCCAGAACGGGACAACACTTTAATTCAAATCTTGATCAGTGGGCGAGTCGTCTCCAGTAAAGCATGAGTCGACTCCAGCAACAGCCGAGTCGACTCCAGATCGAGCGAGTCGACTCCGACCCCAACGGATACATTGTCAGGAGTTGCAGAATGTGTAGAACGGCCACAATTTGGTGTCTAACGGCTAGTTTTCAATGGTGACTGCTTAAATAGTCAGAATGAACAGTAGTAGATACCAAGAGAGCTATTCCATTCAAACAAAAAGAGATTTCCACCTACCAAAGGCTCTCAAGAGTAAATACAAGGGAAAGAAGAAAGAAGTGCATTGAACTCCATTCAACAAACTCTTTCCTTCGCATTCAAGGCTCTCCTTCTGACATCAAATTGTTAGCGCATTCAAAGAGGAGACTCAGAGTTCGAGAAGCCCCTTCTTCCTCTTCCAAATTCTTTTTGAGGGCTTCTAACTCTTCTCTTTTCATATTATTTAATATTTGCTTATTAAGAAGCTTTCCTTGTAACTTTTTCCAAACTGTTTTCTCACTTGATTCAATCAGAGGATTGAATCAAGGGTTTTAAGATTTGTTGGTGAGCCGAAGTTAAAACCAACGGTGTATGGGTTCGATTGTGATTCCGGAAAAACAATCGGATGGTTCTAGTCGGTGAGCCTGTGAAAACCGACCGAGTTCATTGTGATCTCGCGAAAACAACAAGTTGGATTGTGAACTTGTAAAACAACCGGCTGTAATCCAGAGGATTATAGTGAACTCCCAAGTGAAGCTTGGGGAGTGGACGTAGGAGCAAGGGTTAGCTCCGAACCACTACAAATTGGTTCGTGTTTGTATTGGTTGCTGTTTTCTCTCTCTCTCTTTATTTACTTCATCTAGTAACTTAACTAATTTGCTTGCGATAGATTTAGTTAATTACTAATCATAGTTTTTAATTGATCGAAAATTAATCAAAACCTAATTCACCCCCCCTCTTGGGTTGTCTTCTTGGGCAACAAGTGGTATTAGAGCAGGAGCTCTTCTATTAAAAGAGTAAAAGATCAAAATGACAACCCCTTTTGGATCTTCACTTATTGAGGGGCAATCCACCCATAGGCCTCCATTCTTCAATGGAACTGACTACACCTATTGGAAGGCTAGGATGAGGATATTTATCCAAGCCCAAGACTATGAGATTTGGAGCATCATAGTTAATGGACCACACATTCCTTTTATTTTTGTAGATAACATTACTATTCCTAAGCTTGAAAAAGATTGGGATGACAATGATAGAAGGAGGGCACAACTAAATGCCAAAGCGATGAATGTGCTTTATTGTGCCTTGACCTAATGAATTCAATAGAGTCTCTATTTGCAGTTCTGCAAAAGAGATATGGGACAGACTTGAAGTGACCCACGAGGGCACGAATCAAGTCAAAGAATCTAAAATAAACATGTTAGTTCATAAGTATGAATTATTTAAAATGGATTCTAATGAAACTATCACGTGCATGTTTACTAGATTTACTGATATTGTCAATGGTCTAAAATGTCTTGGCAAAAGTTATGCTAACAGTGACCTTGTCAGGAAAATTATTCAATCTTTGCCAAGGTCATGGAAGCCAAGGTAACGGCAATCTAAGAAGCCAAGGACTTGAACAAGCTGCCACTCGAGGAGCTTCTTGGATCCCTGATGACGCATGAGCTCACGATGAAACAACATAGCGAAGAAGAATCCTCTCATAAGAAAAAGGTAATAGCCCTCAAATCTACTTGTTCTAACAAAGATCCATCTTGCAGTAGCAGCAGCGAAGAAGAAGAAAATGAGGGAGATGATGATGAGGCTCTTCTCGTGCGAAAGTTCAGAAAATTCATCAACCGGAAGAAGTCCTTTCATCAGAGGAGAGGTCCCTCAAGTTCCTACAACAAGGACAAAGGTAAGGAAAGGAAAAGTGAGAGAACCGGTTGCTATGAATGCAAGAAATCGGGACATTTCAGAATCGACTGTCCCTTACTGAAGAAGAGCATCAAATACAAGAAGAAGAAATCTCTTGTCACCACCTTGACAGACTCTGATCAATCATCATCATCATCGGATGAGGAACAAGAGGAAAAAGCAAATTTTTGCTTCATGGCAAATGATAATGAGGTAATATCCAAAACATATTTAAATTTTACCTTTGATGAATTGTATGATGCTTTTAATGAACTAATGGATGAATATAAGATAATAAACCTTAAAATTAAAGAATTGAAACTAACTAATCAATCTTATGTTAGATGTATGCCCTAGAAGCCAATTTTTGGCTAACACATTATTAATTCTGGGACATAATTTGTATTTGACTTTATTATTATTGAATAAATAAAAGGCATCTTTTTCATTCATATTGTTTATGTGTCTATGAATCGTCCAAGAATTAATAAGATGATGATGCATATTCTTAAGAGTCAAGAATTTGAGCCATGCATCATTGGTGATTAATTTTTGAATGCTCCTGATCGATGGATCATCACGAGGGCGGTGATCGATCCGATGAGATCAGTGTTAGATGTATGCCCTAGAAGCCAATTTGGCTGACACATTGTTGATTCTAGGGACATAATTTTGTACTTGACTATTTATTATTGAATAAATAAAAGGCATCTTTTCATTCATATTATTTATGTGTCTATGAATCGTCCAAGGAATTAATAAGATGATGATACATATTCTCAAGAGTTGAGAATTTGAGCCATGTATCATTGGTGATTAATTTCTAAATGCTCCTGATCAATGGATCATCACGAGGACGGTGATCGATCCGATCAGTGCACAGATCACTTTCCTTCTGGATGGACGAGACTTGAGTCCACAGTGTTGGGACACTGAAGTGATAGTGCAGGTGCTTGTTAGAGAACAAGGGTACTGAGCGTGACCAAGACAAGAAGTCACTTGGATGTCTATCCACTCGTCAGTGACTTGCTTGATGTTGCAGTAGTGTGACTGGTCCTTTGACCTGCGGTGCTTCAGCTACTCACAGTGAGGTTATTGTAGTTTGACTGCACACATACATGGTCTCTAGCCATATGGGTCCATGCAGTGTAGATTGGCTGCAGTAAGTTCACTGTAGGAGTAGGGTATGCACCTATAAGGAATCTATCGACCTTGATAGAAGAGGAGTGATCCTATGTGATTTGTTAGACTGAGTTCTAAGACCTTGGCCAGGGCAGTGATATAAAGTGGAAAAAGAGTTTTCCACTATCGAACTCAAGTCGAATAAATCTTGACATATGACAGACGATGGGGTTTGACGAGTTGTCCATGACCTCCGTCCTGTAGGGATCCACGATAGTAGGACTGTATCACACGTTAACTGCACCTAGAGGTTCATCATTCCATTCTGCTGGGTAGCCACTACATGCTGCTAGGTGTCACTGGTGGATGGTGGGACTCATAGGGATTATCTTGATGATCGATAAACCCTAATGAGTTGAGTTGGAATCGTTCCAACCCATTGAAAGGAGTTTTCAATGATATAGTGATAGAGATCACAATATATCTCACTACCAGTCAGAATAGAACCTATGGGGTCACACACAATAGAAGTATTGACCGATCCGATGGTTGAAATCGTGATTAGGAATCACAAGAAATCAATTTGATTGATAAGAAGTTGAAGAAGGAACAAAGGGAATTAATTAATTGGACTTGAAACAAGAAATCCTACTTCGGGTAGGATACCCAGAGTTCTAATTGGATTAGGACTGGGAATCCTAGTTGGAGTAGGACTGGGATTCCTACTTGGAATAGGATTCCTCAATCCTAATGAGATTAGGAGTTTTGAATCAAAATTGGATTCCTACTTGGAGTAGGATTCCTAGAGTCCTAATCGGATTAGGACTTTGGATTCAAATTAGAGTCCTAATTGGATTAGGACTAAAATTAAATACATCCTAATTAGATTAGGATTCCTTAAGTCTAAATTAATTAATAATCTAATGAATCAACATGACTCCTAATTGGATTAGGATTGAAGAGTTCAATTGAGTCATGGTTCATTCAAGTCCTAATTGGATTAGGACTAGCATAGATTGAACCCAATTTGGCCAATCCTAATTAGATTAGGATTAAACCATGAAAGAGGGACCTAATCCTCTTTGGAAGAGGATTAGGCTAACCAAGTAAGAGGGGCATCAGCCCCTCTCCACTTGATTAGGTGCGACATGAAGAGAGAGGGGGCCGGCGCCCCCTCTTGGAAAGTTGTCAAGGGCTCCTAACTTGTAGGAGCCCTTCATCCTTATTAAAGGAGGACTAGGGCCGGCGCCCTAGGGCATCTCTTTTCTTCCAAGCCGTGGCCACCCTCTCCCTCTCCTCCCTTGGTTCAGCCGCCATCAGCAAAGGGAAAAGAAGAGGAGGCGTCTCCCTCCTCTTGGTCTTCTTCCTTGGCTCCAACGCATGGAAAAAGAAGAAGGCTGCAGGGGCTTTTGATCTTCTTCCCATCTTCATCCTTCTTCTTCCTCCTCTCAAGCACAATCAAGGGTTGATTGAAAGAGAGGAGATCAGCCATCAAAAGCTATCTCTGCAAGGGAGCTAGCACCCCGGTGAGATAGAGAGCTTGGATCGGATCCTGCTTCGTGTGGATACCCGTAGAGGCCGGACCTTTGAACGGCTTCAAGCGAACCCTCTTCCAAAACCACGAATTCAGATTTGCGGTGATCATCTACCCGCGCAAGGTGAAGATTTGATCTTCCTAATAGTTTTAAAAGTTTTAATTCTTACCTAATTACGAAAGGTCTCGAAACAACGTTCATGCGATGAACGTCGAACCCGTGCATGCCGATTCCGCTGCCATCTGAAAATTTTTTGAAATATCAGCGGCATGGGCGGGTTCCCAACAGTGGTATCAGAGCCTAGGCTTCGTAGATTAAGGTAAGAATTAAATATCTAAAGGCATATTAGATCTGAAAATTGAATGATCATGCATGCTGAAAAATTCTGCATGCAGATTTTTCAGGGGTGCTGATTTTTTGCATGCTGATTTTTATGTGATAAAAAGATGATTCTAATTGCATTGTTAATGGGATTACAAAGTTTAGAATCATGATTAGCATGATCAGCGACCTATGTCATGATATAATCAGTTAGTTTTCAGATCTGAAAATTATAATTGTTGCATACGGTGATGATCATAGGATTCAAACCCTTTTGGTATCAAATGTAATGACCTGCGATGTGATCTGCGATGTCATGTAATTTTTCAGATGCTTGCATGCATCTTATTTGATGTTTTGAGAGGCCTGCGTGCCTCCTAAAAGGAGATGTAATTTATTTTTATTTTTATTTTACATCTGGTTGTATTTCTGTGATGTGATGTACATCAACGATCAAGTTGAAGCAAAGGCATGAGATGAAAGGTGATCCAAGCGGTTGATGGCGATGGGATCAAGGGTTGATCAAGGATCGAATCAAGGAGGCTTGGAACCAATTCAAGAGTTGAAGACCACTTGATCGATTGATGTGCATGTGCTTGTAATACGACCTAATTAGAATCCATGATCATCACCTAGTTAAAGTTTAGCTTTAATTTGATGCTGCGATTATAACTGCCTGTGATGTGCCGTTTGCATGTGATGTAAATGCGAGTCGGGTAGATAGGTTTACATGTGATGTAGCAAACCCAATTGAGACCTAAATCAAAACCTCCTCAATCAAGTCGAGAGTGAACCGACATGAGCAAGTCATATTAGATTAATTGATCTAATTGGTGTCTAGAAAAGCATGAAAGGTGGTTACTTAATTAGGACCTTACTCTCTGAGTAAGGGGAGCCTCCCACCTGCTTACCTGGCCAATTGTTCGATTACCTCTTATGAAGGGCTCAAGTTGCAAACACTAAGACCTGATTAACCAATATTAAGTCAATAGGTCTTCCACTGTAGTAGAGCTGCTAAGGCCTTTCTGATGTTGATTTGTCTCGGCTGGACACAGTGGTCAAGTTGCATCGGAGGGCTGGACCTCTCTATAGATATGAGATGTTGTAGGGTAAAGGTGGGGTTGGGCACCAATAACTGTTAGGTGAGGACCCAATGACAACTTTATTCCTACGGTTATACGGTGGGTCTGACTTAACTAAGAAATGGGACCAATAACTGTTAGGTGAGGTCTTCATGGCTTAGAGACCAAGTTGCACTGCAACATGCTTGAGAAGCATTGTACAAGAGTTGTACACTCATCTATCTATGTGTCACCAATAACTGTTAGGTGAGGTGGCATGTAAATCGGTGGGACCGCAGTACCCACTAGAAACCCTAGTCGTGTGGGATTTCCGTTTCCCTACCAGGGGAGTGTGAGGGATTCGAGAAAATAGTGGGAGTTACATTTGTTCTAAAAGACCTTAGAACAGATTAGGATCAAGTACAAAAGTCTAACTAGAATCTTTACTCTCTGCAGATACAATGTCAGCTTCAAACCCTTTGACCCGTATTCTTGAGACCAACCGACTGACCGGAACCAATTACAAAGACTGGCTTAGAAATCTCAAAATAGTTTTGGACTGTGAGAAGATAGGCTACATACTCGATTCAGATATCCCCACACTACCAGCACGTCCCACTGATGTTCAGCGTGAGTTGCATAAAAGGTGGTTGGATGATGACATTAGAGTAAAATGCTATATGATGGCATCCATGTCTAATGAACTCCAATGCCAGCATGAAAATATATAGACTGCTAGGGAGATACTGGCACACCTGCAAGAGTTGTATGGTGAGCAGAGTCGCACAGCTCGTTTTGAAGTGTCCAAGAGGCTTTTCAAAGCGAAGATGCGCGAAGGGCAGTCTGTCCATGATCACGGTCTGACCATGATCAAGGACCTAGAGGAGCTTGAGAAGCTCGGTATGGACATGCACAAGAAATTGCAAGTGGATTTGATCCTACAGTCACTTCCTGATTCATTTGGTCAGTTTATAGTAAACTACCACATGAATAAGATTGAATGCACTAAGACTGAACTAATCAACATGTTGGTAACTGCTGAGGGAGCCTTGAAAGGTTCAAGGGGCAATGTCCTTGCTGCCGAGTTGACTTCTGGTTCCAAGAGAAAGTCTACTTGGAAGAAAAAGAAGCCTGCTAAGAAGCAGAAGAAAGACAAGAAGCCAAAGAAGGAAGTTCAAAAGAAAAAGGCTAACGACAAAGGAAAATGTTTCCACTGTAATGTCGAAGGCCACTGGAAGAGAAACTGTCCTTCATACCTTGAGAGCCTGAAGAACAAGAAAGGTGACACACCTTCAGAAGGTATAGACTTGCTCATAATTGAAACTAATCTAACGGTTTCTTCTACTTCTAGTTGGGTTATAGATTCTGGTTCTAGTGCTCATCTGTGCACTACCATGCAGGGTCTAAAGGAAAGTAGAAGGCTGGCGGAAGGTGCGGTAACCCTTAGGGTTGGCAACGGGGCAAAAGTTGCTGCTGTGGCTGTGGGCACCTACCATCTGCGACTACCGTCTGGATCTAGTTTAATACTTAGAGACTGCTATTATGTACCTGTTGCTAGCAGAAATTTGATTTCTGTTTCATGTCTAGCACAGGAAGGTCATGTTTTTACATTTGACAAAGACTGCTGTTCTATTTATTTGAGAAATAAAATAGTCGCACGTGGTTTTATGATTGACAGTCTCTATCATTTACATATGGATGTATCTGTGAATGTTACCGAGCAAGAAGTGAGTGCCAAAGGATCCAAAAGATCCAGAGATGAGATAAACCAAAGATATTTGTGGCACCTCAGACTTGGCCATATTGGAGAGGATAGGATGAACAGAATGGATAAAGATGGGCTTCTCGGCTCATTAACTTCCGAGTCATATCCAGTTTGCGAGTCCTGTCTTCAAGGAAAAATGGCTAGATTGCCCTTTGTAGGACATGGGGAGAGGACCACTGAAATACTTACCCTAATACATACAGATGTATGTGGCCCATTCGATGTGCTAGCCAGGGAACGTTATTCGTACTTCATTACCTTTACCGATGATTACTCACGGTATGGGTATGTGTATCTTATGAGACACAAGTCTGAATCTTTTGAAAAGTTCAAAGAGTTCAAGAATGAAGTAGAAAAACAAACTGGAAAACCTCTTAAAGCTCTTCGATCAGATCGAGGAGGAGAATACCTTAGTGGGGAATTCCGGGACTATCTCAAAGAAAACGGCATAGTCTCACAATGGACACCTCCGGGTACACCTCAACTCAACGGGGTGTCAGAGAGGAGGAATCGGACCCTGTTGGACATGGTCAGGTCCATGATGAGCTTCACTGATTTATCTATGTTCCTTTGGGGAGATGCCTTACTCATAGCGATTTATTTATTGAATAGAGTTCCCTCTAAATCCGTTCCTACCACACCGTATGAGATATGGCATGGTAAGAAACCAAGTCTGGGTCATCTCAAGATTTGGGGATGTCCGGCCCACGTCAAGAGACTACAGGCAGACAAGTTAGAGGCTAGGACCATAAGTGCTCGTTTTATAGGATATCCTAAAGAGTCATTAGGATACAATTTTTTACATCTCAGAGGATCCCAATGTGTTTGTGAGCCGTCATGCCATCTTCTTGGAAAATCAGTTTATCCTTGATAGAGGCAGTGGGAGGAAAATTGAGCTTGAAGAGAAAGTCTCTGAAAAGCAACGAGTCATGGATCCTATAGAACCCATTCATAAAGAGCCAGTACACGATGTCCCTCAACCACCTCGTAGATCTAGTAGGGTCTCCCATCCTCCCGATAGATACTTAGGTATACTAGAAGAGGATACCGAGGAAATGTTCCTAGTGGGAGATAGGGATCACATACAGGATCCCAAAACCTACAACGAGGCAATATCTGATATCGATTCCGAGAAATGGCTGGAAGCTATGAAGTCAGAGTTAGACTCCATGCATTCCAACCAAGTCTGGACCTTAGTAGATCCACCAGAAGGTATTGTACCTATTGGATGCAAATGGATCTACAAAAGGAAGATAGGTTCGGATGGAGAGGTAGAGACCTATAAGGCAAGGCTTGTGGCGAAAGGGTATAGTCAACGCGAAGGCATTGACTATCAGGAGACCTTTTCACCTGTAGCCATGCTAAAATCCATCCGAACATTGCTTGCCATTGCAGCATTTCATGATTATGAAATCTGGCAGATGGATGTGAAAACTGCTTTTCTGAATGGATATCTTGATGAAGATATCTATATGGAACAGCCTTTGGGTTTCACTTCCAGTGATGGAGATCACAAGGTCTGCAAGCTGCAAAGGTCCATCTATGGACTAAAGCAAGCATCTCGGAGTTGGAACACTCGTTTCGATGACGCAATCAAAATGTTTGATTTCATCAAAAACGAAGAGGAACCGTGTGTTTACAAAAAGGTTAATGGGAGTGCTGTCGTTTTTCTCGTACTGTACGTAGATGACATTCTCCTGATTGGGAATGATATTCCCATGCTAACCTCGGTCAAGGTCTGGTTGTCAAAAGAATTCTCCATGAAAGACCTTGGGAAGCATCCTATATTTTGGGAATAAAGGTCTATAGAGATAGATCTAAAAGGATGCTTGGCCTTTTACAGAAGATGTACATAGAGGAGGTGCTGAAGAGGTTCAGCATGGAAAACTCCAAGAGGGGTCTCTTACCCCTAAGGCATGGAATTCATCTCTCCAAGAAGATGTGCCCCAACACATCTGAAGAGATTCAACGCATGAGCAAGATTCCTTATGCATCGGCAATAGGAAGCCTCATGTATGCCATGCTATGTACACGACCTGATATAGCTCTTGCTGTGAGTGTCACAAGCAGATATCAGTCGAATCCAGGTGAAGAACACTGGACAGCTGTGAAGAATATTCTTAAGTACTTGAGAAGAACTAAAGATTTATTCTTGGTTTTTAGAGGATCATCAGAGTTAAAGGTAGAAGGGTACACAGATTCAGACTTCATGACTGATGTCGATGACAGGAAGTCAACATCTGGATATGTGTTCTTGTGCAATGGTGGTGCGGTGAATTGGAAGAGTTCTAAACAACCGATCATTGCTGATTCTACTATGGAAGCTGAATACATCGCCGCCTCTGAAGCTGCTAAGGAAGGCTTCTGGTTCAAGAAATTCATTGCAGAGTTGGATGTGATGACATCAGATGCCATGACACTCTACTGCGATAATAATGGCGCCATAGCCCTTGCTAAGGAGCCAAGGTCTCATCAGAAGTCTAAGCATATAGAGCGGCGCTTTCACCTCATACGCGACTATGTGGAGAAGAAATATGTAGAGGTGCAGAGAGTAGACTCCGCGGATAACGTGGCAGACCCGTTCACTAAGCAGCTGAGTCAGCAAAAGACTGAAGCCCACCTTGAGAAGATGGGCCTAAGATATATGACCAATTGGCTTTAGTGCAAGTGGGAGATTGTTAGATGTATGCCCTAGAAGCCAATTTGGCTGACACATTGTTGATTCTAGGGACATAATTTTGTACTTGACTATTTATTATTGAATAAATAAAAGGCATCTTTTCATTCATATTATTTATGTGTCTATGAATCGTCCAAGGAATTAATAAGATGATGATACATATTCTCAAGAGTTGAGAATTTGAGCCATGTATCATTAGTGATTAATTTCTAAATGCTCCTGATCAATGGATCATCACGAGGACGGTGATCGATCCGATCAGTGCACAGATCACTTTCCTTCTGGATGGACGAGACTTGAGTCCACAGTGTGGGGACACTGAAGTGATAGTGCAGGTGCTTGTTAGAGAACAAGGGTACTGAGCGTGACCAAGACAAAAAGTCACTTGGATGTCTATCCACTCGTCAGTGACTTGCTTGATGTTGCAGTAGTGTGACTGGTCCTTTGACCTGCGGCGCTTCGGCTACTCACAGTGAGGTTATTGTAGTTTGACTGCACACATACATGGTCTCTAGCCATATGGGTCCATGCAGTGTAGATTGGCTGCAGTAAGTTCACTGTAGGAGTAGGGTATGCACCTATAAGGAATCTATCGACCTTGATAGAAGAGGAGTGATCCTATGTGATTTGTTAGACTGAGTTCTAAGACCTTGGCCAGGGCAGTGATATAAAGTGGAAAAAGAGTTTTCCACTATCGAACTCAAGTCGAATAAATCTTGACATATGACAGACGATGGGGTTTGACGAGTTGTCCATGACCTCCGTCCTGTAGGGATCCACGATAGTAGGACTGTATCACACGTTAACTGCACCTAGAGGTTCATCATTCCATTCTGCTGGGTAGCCACTACATGCTGCTAGGTGTCACTGGTGGATGGTGGGACTCATAGGGATTATCTTGATGATCGATAAACCCTAATGAGTTGAGTTGGAATCGTTCCAACCCATTGAAAGGAGTTTTCAATGATATAGTGATAGAGATCACAATATATCTCACTACCAGTCAGAATAGAACCTATGGGGTCACACACAATAGAAGTATTGACCGATCCGATGGTTGAAATCGTGATTAGGAATCACAAGAAATCAATTTGATTGATAAGAAGTTGAAGAAGGAACAAAGGGAATTAATTAATTGGACTTGAAACAAGAAATCCTACTTCGGGTAGGATACCCAGAGTTCTAATTGGATTAGGACTGGGAATCCTAGTTGGAGTAGGACTGGGATTCCTACTTGGAATAGGATTCCTCAATCCTAATGAGATTAGGAGTTTTGAATCAAAATTGGATTCCTACTTGGAGTAGGATTCCTAGAGTCCTAATCGGATTAGGACTTTGGATTCAAATTAGAGTCCTAATTGGATTAGGACTAAAATTAAATATATCCTAATTAGATTAGGATTCCTTAAGTCTAAATTAATTAATAATCTAATGAATCAACATGACTCCTAATTGGATTAGGATTGAAGAGTTCAATTGAGTCATGGTTCATTCAAGTCCTAATTGGATTAGGACTAGCATAGATTGAACCCAATTTGGCCAATCCTAATTAGATTAGGATTAAACCATGAAAGAGGGACCTAATCCTCTTTGGAAGAGGATTAGGCTAACCAAGTAAGAGGGGCATCAGCCCCTCTCCACTTGATTAGGTGCGACATGAAGAGAGAGGGGGCCGGCGCCCCCTCTTGGAAAGTTGTCAAGGGCTCCTAACTTGTAGGAGCCCTTCATCCTTATTAAAGGAGGACTAGGGCCGGCGCCCTAGGGCATCTCTTTTCTTCCAAGCCGTGGCCACCCTCTCCCTCTCCTCCCTTGGTTCAGCCGCCATCAGCAAAGGGAAAAGAAGAGGAGGCGTCTCCCTCCTCTTGGTCTTCTTCCTTGGCTCCAACGCATGGAAAAAGAAGAAGGCTGCAGGGGCTTTTGATCTTCTTCCCATCTTCATCCTTCTTCTTCCTCCTCTCAAGCACAATCAAGGGTTGATTGAAAGAGAGGAGATCAGCCATCAAAAGCTATCTCTGCAAGGGAGCTAGCACCCCGGTGAGATAGAGAGCTTGGATCGGATCCTGCTTCGTGTGGATACCCGTAGAGGCCGGACCTTTGAACGGCTTCAAGCGAACCCTCTTCCAAAACCACGAATTCAGATTTGCGGTGATCATCTACCCGCGCAAGGTGAAGATTTGATCTTCCTAATAGTTTTAAAAGTTTTAATTCTTACCTAATTACGAAAGGTCTCGAAACAACGTTCATGCGATGAACGTCGAACCCGTGCATGCCGATTCCGCTGCCATCTGAAAATTTTTTGAAATATCAGCGGCATGGGCGGGTTCCCAACAGTGGTATCAGAGCCTAGGCTTCGTAGATTAAGTTAAGAATTAAATATCTAAAGGCATATTAGATCTGAAAATTGAATGATCATGCATGCTGAAAAATTCTGCATGCAGATTTTTCAGGGGTGCTGATTTTTTGCATGCTGATTTTTATGTGATAAAAAGATGATTCTAATTGCATTGTTAATGGGATTACAAAGTTTAAAATCATGATTAGCATGATCAGCGACCTATGTCATGATATAATCAGTTAGTTTTCAGATATGAAAATTATAATTGTTGCATACGGTGATGATCATAGGATTCAAACCCTTTTGGTATCAAATGTAATGACCTGCGATGTGATCTGCGATGTCATGTAATTTTTTAGATGCTTGCATGCATCTTATTTGATGTTTTGAGAGGCCTGCGTGCCTCCTAAAAGGAGATGTAATTTATTTTTATTTTTATTTTACATCTGGTTGTATTTCTGTGATGTGATGTACATCAACGATCAAGTTGAAGCAAAGGCATGAGATGAAAGGTGATCCAAGCGGTTGATGGCGATGGGATCAAGGGTTGATCAAGGATCGAATCAAGGAGGCTTGGAACCAATTCAAGAGTTGAAGACCACTTGATCGATTGATGTGCATGTGCTTGTAATACGACCTAATTAGAATCCATGATCATCACCTAGTTAAAGTTTAGCTTTAATTTGATGCTGCGATTATAACTGCCTGTGATGTGCCGTTTGCATGTGATGTAAATGCGAGTCGGGTAGATAGGTTTACATGTGATGTAGCAAACCCAATTGAGACCTAAATCAAAACCTCCTCAATCAAGTCGAGAGTGAACCGACATGAGCAAGTCATATTAGATTAATTGATCTAATTGGTGTCTAGAAAAGCATGAAAGGTGGTTACTTAATTAGGACCTTACTCTCTGAGTAAGGGGAGCCTCCCACCTGCTTACCTGGCCAATTGTTCGATTACCTCTTATGAAGGGCTCAAGTTGCAAACACTAAGACCTGATTAACCAATATTAAGTCAATAGGTCTTCCACTGTAGTAGAGCTGCTAAGGCCTTTCTGATGTTGATTTGTCTCGGCTGGACACAGTGGTCAAGTTGCATCGGGGGGCTGGACCTCTCTATAGACATGAGATGTTGTAGGGTAAAGGTGGGGTTGGGCACCAATAACTGTTAGGTGAGGACCCAATGACAACTTTATTCCTACGGTTATACGGTGGGTCTGACTTAACTAAGAAATGGGACCAATAACTGTTAGGTGAGGTCTTCATGGCTTAGAGACCAAGTTGCACTGCAACATGCTTGAGAAGCATTATACAAGAGTTGTACACTCATCTATCTATGTGTCACCAATAACTGTTAGGTGAGGTGGAATGTAAATCGGTGGGACCGCAGTACCCACTAGAAATCCTAGTCGTGTGGGATTTCCGTTTTCCTACCAGGGGAGTGTGAGGGATTCGAGAAAATAGTGGGAGTTACATTTGTTCTAAAAGACCTTAGAACAGATTAGGATCAAGTACAAAAGTCTAACTAGAATCTTTACTCTCTACAGATACAATGTCAGCTTCAAACCCTTTGACCCGTATTCTTGAGACCAACCGACTGACCGGAACCAATTACAAAGACTGGCTTAGAAATCTCAAAATAGTTTTGGACTGTGAGAAGATAGGCTACATACTCGATTCAGATATCCCCACACTACCAGCACGTCCCACTGATGTTCAGCGTGAGTTGCATAAAAGGTGGTTGGATGATGACATTAGAGTAAAATGCTATATGATGGCATCCATGTCTAATGAACTCCAATGCCAGCATGAAAATATAAAGACTGCTAGGGAGATACTGGCACACCTGCAAGAGTTGTATGGTGAGCAGAGTCGCACAGCTCGTTTTGAAGTGTCCAAGAGACTTTTCAAAGCGAAGATGCGCGAAGGGCAGTCTGTCCATGATCACGGTCTGACCATGATCAAGGACCTAGAGGAGCTTGAGAAGCTCGGTATGGACATGCACAAGAAATTGCAAGTGGATTTGATCCTACAGTCACTTCCTGATTCATTTGGTCAGTTTATAGTAAACTACCACATGAATAAGATTGAATGCACTAAGACTGAACTAATCAACATGTTGGTAACTGCTGAGGGAGCCTTGAAAGGTTCAAGGGGCAATGTCCTTGCTGCCGAGTTGACTTCTGGTTCCAAGAGAAAGTCTACTTGGAAGAAAAAGAAGCCTGCTAAGAAGCAGAAGAAAGACAAGAAGCCAAAGAAGGAAGTTCAAAAGAAAAAGGCTAACGACAAAGGAAAATGTTTCCACTGTAATGTCGAAGGCCACTGGAAGAGAAACTGTCCTTCATACCTCGAGAGCCTGAAGAACAAGAAAGGTGACACACCTTCAGAAGGTATAGACTTGCTCATAATTGAAACTAATCTAACGGTTTCTTCTACTTCTAGTTGGGTTATAGATTCTGGTTCTAGTGCTCATCTGTGCACTACCATGCAGGGTCTAAAGGAAAGTAGAAGGCTGGCGGAAGGTGCGGTAACCCTTAGGGTTGGCAACGGGGCAAAAGTTGCTGCTGTGGCTGTGGGCACCTACCATCTGCGACTACCGTCTGGATCTAGTTTAATACTTAGAGACTGCTATTATGTACCTGTTGCTAGCAGAAATTTGATTTCTGTTTCATGTCTAGCACAGGAAGGTCATGTTTTTACATTTGACAAAGACTGCTGTTCTATTTATTTGAGAAATAAAATAGTCGCACGTGGTTTTATGATTGACAGTCTCTATCATTTACATATGGATGTATCTGTGAATGTTACCGAGCAAGAAGTGAGTGCCAAAGGATCCAAAAGATCCAGAGATGAGATAAACCAAAGATATTTGTGGCACCTCAGACTTGGCCATATTGGAGAGGATAGGATGAACAGAATGGATAAAGATGGGCTTCTCGGCTCATTAACTTCCGAGTCATATCCAGTTTGCGAGTCCTGTCTTCAAGGAAAAATGGCTAGACTGCCCTTTGTAGGACATGGGGAGAGGACCACTGAAATACTTACCCTAATACATACAGATGTATGTGGCCCATTCGATGTGCTAGCCAGGGGACGTTATTCGTACTTCATTACCTTTACCGATGATTACTCACGGTATGGGTATGTGTATCTTATGAGACACAAGTCTCAATCTTTTGAAAAGTTCAAAGAGTTCAAGAATGAAGTAGAAAAACAAACTGGAAAACCTCTTAAAGCTCTTCGATCAGATCGAGGAGGAGAATACCTTAGTGGGGAATTCCGGGACTATCTCAAAGAAAACGGCATAGTCTCACAATGGACACCTCCGGGTACACCTCAACTCAACGGGGTGTCAGAGAGGAGGAATCGGACCCTGTTGGACATGGTCAGGTCCATGATGAGCTTCACTGATTTACCTATGTTCCTTTGGGGAGATGCCTTACTCATAGCGATTTATTTATTGAATAGAGTTCCCTCTAAATCCGTTCCTACCACACCGTATGAGATATGGCATGGTAAGAAACCAAGTCTGGGTCATCTCAAGATTTGGGGATGTCCGGCCCACGTCAAGAGACTACAGGCAGACAAGTTAGAGGCTAGGACCATAAGTGCTCGTTTTATAGGATATCCTAAAGAGTCATTAGGATACAATTTTTTACATCTCAGAGGATCCCAATGTGTTTGTGAGCCGTCATGCCATCTTCTTGGAAAATCAGTTTATCCTTGATAGAGGCAGTGGGAGGAAAATTGAGCTTGAAGAGAAAGTCTCTGAAAAGCAACGAGTCATGGATCCTATAGAACCCATTCATAAAGAGCCAGTACACGATGTCCCTCAACCACCTCGTAGATCTAGTAGGGTCTCCCATCCTCCCGATAGATACTTAGGTATACTAGAAGAGGATACCGAGGAAATGTTCCTAGTGGGAGATAGGGATCACATACAGGATCCCAAAACCTACAACGAGGCAATATCTGATATCGATTCCGAGAAATGGCTGGAAGCTATGAAGTCAGAGTTAGACTCCATGCATTCCAACCAAGTCTGGACCTTAGTAGATCCACCAGAAGGTATTGTACCTATTGGATGCAAATGGATCTACAAAAGGAAGATAGGTTCGGATGGAGAGGTAGAGACCTATAAGGCAAGGCTTGTGGCGAAAGGGTATAGTCAACGCGAAGGCATTGACTATCAGGAGACCTTTTCACCTGTAGCCATGCTAAAATCCATCCGAACATTGCTTGCCATTGCAGCATTTCATGATTATGAAATCTGGCAGATGGATGTGAAAACTGCTTTTCTGAATGGATATCTTGATGAAGATATCTATATGGAACAGCCTTTGGGTTTCACTTCCAGTGATGGAGATCACAAGGTCTGCAAGCTGCAAAGGTCCATCTATGGACTAAAGCAAGCATCTCGGAGTTGGAACACTCGTTTCGATGACGCAATCAAAACGTTTGATTTCATCAAAAACGAAGAGGAACCGTGTGTTTACAAAAAGGTTAGTGGGAGTGCTGTCGTTTTTCTCGTACTGTACGTAGATGACATTCTCCTGATTGGGAATGATATTCCCATGCTAACCTCGGTCAAGGTCTGGTTGTCAAAAGAATTCTCCATGAAAGACCTTGGGGAAGCATCCTATATTTTGGGAATAAAGGTCTATAGAGATAGATCTAAAAGGATGCTTGGCCTTTCACAGAAGATGTACATAGAGGAGGTGCTGAAGAGGTTCAGCATGGAAAACTCCAAGAGGGGTCTCTTACCCCTAAGGCATGGAATTCATCTCTCCAAGAAGATGTGCCCCAACACATCTGAAGAGATTCAACGCATGAGCAAGATTCCTTATGCATCGGCAATAGGAAGCCTCATGTATGCCATGCTATGTACACGACCTGATATAGCTCTTGCTGTGAGTGTCACAAGCAGATATCAGTCGAATCCAGGTGAAGAACACTGGACAGCTGTGAAGAATATTCTTAAGTACTTGAGAAGAACTAAAGATTTATTCTTGGTTTTTGGAGGATCATCAGAGTTAAAGGTAGAAGGGTACACAGATTCAGACTTCATGACTGATGTCGATGACAGGAAGTCAACATCTGGATATGTGTTCTTGTGCAATGGTGGTGCGGTGAATTGGAAGAGTTCTAAACAACCGATCATTGCTGATTCTACTATGGAAGCTGAATACATCGCCGCCTCTGAAGCTGCTAAGGAAGGCTTCTGGTTCAAGAAATTCATTGCAGAGTTGGATGTGATGACATCAGATGCCATGACACTCTACTGCGATAATAATGGCGCCATAGCCCTTGCTAAGGAGCCAAGGTCTCATCAGAAGTCTAAGCATATAGAGCGGCGCTTTCACCTCATACGCGACTATGTGGAGAAGAAATATGTAGAGGTGCAGAGAGTAGACTCCGCGGATAACGTGGCAGACCCGTTCACTAAGCAGCTGAGTCAGCAAAAGACTGAAGCCCACCTTGAGAAGATGGTGATAAGTGCTAAATAATGTACAAATTTATCTATTTTACATAGCACTTATTACTATTGTTATGCACATATTTTAAATATTAACAAAAGAAAATGTGTTTCCCCTCTCATTTCATTTGAATAAATTATTAGAGGTAATTCAAGTTTGGTTTAATTTTCTATATTAATTTAGTCTAATGTGTGTGCAGGTCGAGTCATCCCATTCACGAACTAGTCTCAATCTGTTCCATGTGTGGACTACTTTCTCCCACATGTGCATGAAGCTACCCATTCCTTTGTCCACGTCATATTTCCCGTGTGCACCAAGCTTCCCAACTTAGCAAAACAAAGGCCTCTCCCATTTTCTCCACGTGTCCAAACTTTCTTTATTTTAGATTCAGAACAAAGCCCTTCCAACTTACCCGAGTGGACCCCAACCACTTTTCTAAAAAAAAGAAGAGAAGAAGAAATATAAATAATAAAAAAATTCAAACATCCTACTCATTCCCGTATTCATCTTCCACATTATTTTATTTTATTTTATTTCTTCTCTTCCCCTGTTTCAGAACAAGCCGCATGATCCTCCGCATCCTCCCCCGCTTCCGCGTTCAAAGAACTCCACCCAGCCGTCAGCATCCAAGCTCCCGCTTCCAATCAAGCACCCGAAGAAGGAAACCCATCTCATCTTCTCCCGTTCACGCCATCAATCCCGGAATCCCAGCCATCAACAGCCACCGTGCCAAGCCGTCCGCATCCTCAGCGTCCCCACCGCGTGCCAGATCCCGTGCCAGCAACGCTTGTCTCCAAATCCTCCGCAATCACCGAACCTCCCAGCCCCTCTTCCGTGATCCCGACGATCCCGCACTGCAGCCAGCGACCATTCCGAGCGAGTAGAAGACCAACTCCTCCGCGATCACCGTGCGTATCAACCAGCAAAGCCAGCAACGTTTCCAGCCAGCCGGGCGTCTTCCGCATCAGGCATCCGCCTGCATCCCCGCCTCCTCACAGCTGCCGTTCTTAGCGAGCAAAATCCGAGATCCACGCCCTCGTCCCAGCTCCTTCCGGATCGGCGTCCGTCTCTAGCTCCTTCCCCTTCTCCGTGATCCAGGCATTCCGCATCAGCCTCCCAGCGATCCCGCGGCACCCCTCATCCGGAGCCATCCCCTTCCGTTTCTAGCCATCAAGGAGCACGAGATCCGGCCATTCTCCTATGGATTGACGCCTTTCGCCCCATCCATCCGCGATTTTCCCTCCAGCATCACGCCCCGGAATCAGCCGGCCGTGATCTCTTCTCCCTTCCCGAACGAGCACTCCGGACAGCTATAAAAGGAGGGGGCTGAGGCGTTCGGGGGGGAGGGAGGCTCGGTGGAGAAGAAAGAAACAGGGGGGCTCTGTTTCGGTGAAGAAGAAGAAGAAAGCCGAGAGAAAGAAATAAAAAAAAAAGAAGAGAGAGGGGAGGAAAGAGAAGAGTCTTGGATATTTTGGGAATTATGGGAGGTGATCAACTTCATTTGAGGATGGGAGGTCGTCCGGAAGCCATGCTCGGCTAAACATCTAGTCTAGGGCTGGATGAAGCCCTAGCAATGTATCAGGGCATTGTAGTTCTTATTTTTATTGTTATTTTGGAGCTTGTTTAAATTCTTATTTTCAATGAAATATTCCTTTATGATATTTAAACTTTGAGCATGCTAGTTACTAATCATGTTTGCTAAAGTAGTCTAAGATGATCCATGCCTAGGAAGATGAAGTGTGCTGCATCCTAGATTAGCATACTTAGGTAGACACTTCATGCTATACCGAAGATGGATCTTCCTAACACTCTTTATGTTTTTATTTTAAAAGGCTTATAGCCAAAAATTGCATGCCTTCCAAAAGATAAAAATTAAGAACACAATCCTTGATGCAATGCTATGTGGTGGATTCCAAACCCTAGATCTATTTACTTTGATTAAATTTCAATTCGTACTCATAGATTAATTTAGTTGAATCAAGTTAGCAAATCCTTCTTTTTGATTTATTTTTAAAAGAAAAATAACTTGTCTCCAATCCCTGTGGACCGACACCCGTAATCACTATCCTACAGGATACGTGCTATTGCGTGGTTTATTTTCAAAATTGAAATAACCGATCAATTTTTGGCGCCGTTGCCGGGGATTGCTAGCATAGTTATTTTTCTTATTAAAAAATTATTTGAAAATTAAAAAAAAAAAAATTCTTTTAAAAAAATTTCTATTATTGTTACTTTTCTTATCTTCTTTTTCTCCCTTACTAATTTTTATTTATATTATTTGATCAGGAATCGAGGAAAAAATCTGGGATGATCAAAAGGAGAACTGTCGGAAAAGAAATGTTGTAGAGGTTTGCAAAAAAAAAAAAAAAAAAAAAAAAAAAAAAATTAAATTGCTGGAGAAATTCCCTTTGGTAACCTCTAAACTTTTCTTATTTAAATTAATTATTGGTTTGAAATTTTGTGGTGATTGTTTGATTTTAATTATAGCAAAATTGTGAATGCATGCTTGATACACATACACAAATCAATTTGCACATAGTAAGGGCAATCACCCCAACAAGATAAGAGCCGGATTTCATCACCGGACTCTTGCCCAACTTAGGTGAACTCAATCTCACATAGTGTCATCTTTAATTAAAATCAATTAGACGTTGGCTCCTAGGGACATTCGAGCTCAATAGGACGAAGATCACCGAAAGTTGCACCAATTTCGCTCTGTGGCTTAGTTGATGTCTAGGCAAGCTTTGTCCCTATAAGGGAGACAGTTCATCTGTTCGAGGCAAGTGGGTTTTAAGTGGGACCTTTGCGAACGCATCGTGACCCCTCCACTTACCTGGGAGCTTACCTGGTCAACTCGGTTCATTAGACCGGATTGGAGGCTTAGGTGACCTCTTCAAACCAGTTAGGAGCTGTCTAGTGATTTTAGGACAAAGACTAGGATTGATATGCTTTGCATGCTTGATTGATCAAGTACTAGTGTATGCACGGTAGTCGTTCTAGAGTACAAAATCTATTACCTTTTGACCCTGAAATAGAACGAACCCTTAGGAACATTCGAGCTAAGATCAAAACATTAGGATCATCCCCACCTCTTAAGATGGCTGAAGAACAACCCAAACTCTTGAGGGAATACTTTACTCCCACTATTTATACTTCCCCATCTTGCATTCGATTACCTGAGGTAGCAGCTGTACAATATGAAATAAAGTCTAGTGTGATCCAAATGCTCCCATCTTTTTATGGGCTCACCAATGAAGACCCATATAAACACCTAGATGAATTCCTTGAGATTTGCACCACTGTCAAGATTCAAAATTTCACTGATGATGCTTTAAAACTTAGATTATTCCCCTTCTCCCTTAAAGATAGAGCCAAACAATGGCTGAATTCTTTAGAAGCTAACTCAATTCGTTCTTGGGATCAAATGCAACAAGAATTCCTTAAAAAATACTTTCCCATAGAAAGAACGAACCAGTTTAGACGTGCCATTACAAGCTTCTCCCAAACCGAGGGAGAAGAATTTTATGAAACTTGGGAGAGATTTAGGGACCTAATCCGTAAATGCCCTCATCATCAAATACCTAAGTGGCAGCTAGTGCAATGTTTCTATGACGGTTTGACGGAACGAAACCGTCAGATGATCGATGCTGCATGCGGGGGGACTTTCATGCTTCGAAATGAGCATGAAGCATGGCAACTATTTGAAAATCTTAATGAAAACTCCCTCCACCATGCTTCGTGTTCTCGTCAAGCATCCCCGAATTTTCAAAGAAAAGGGGCCATTTGTGAAATAAGTCATTCTATGGACCTGTCTAGCAAGGTAGATGCATTGTCCCATAAGATTGACCAACTAATGATAGGAGGACAGGTCGTTAGTTCTTCCCAAGCACAAGTGTGTGCTATCTGTTCTAGCCCATCGCATCCTATTCATGAGTGCCCCTCAGCACCCCAATATCCCGAACTCGTGCAAGAACACATCAATGCTGCCCAAACACAGCCCAGACCGGGTAATGATCCATTTTCCAATACATATAATCCGGGATGGCGGAATCATCCAAATTTTTCTTGGAGGCAGCAAGCTTCTAATACCTCCCAACCCTTCCCCCAAAATTTTCAAAACCCTCAGAATTTTCATCTCTACCGTCCCTCAACTCAATTTCAGCATCCTCCTCCTCCAACCCAAAGAAATACAGCCTTTGAGGAGAAGGTGTTGACTGCCCTTCAAGGTTTGGAGGCAAATACACAACTATTGCACTCTCACACACAATCAATTGCTAAGCTAGAATCCCAAATGGGTCAACTAGCCAATGCATTAAATAAACGAGAGGAAGGTAAGCTTCCAAGTCAACCAATGAGTAATCCTAGGGGACAATATGTGGCTCAAGAAACCCGACTAAATCATGAGCAAGCCAATGCTTTGACTACCCTAAGGAGTGGACGTATAATAGATAATAAGGTTGGGGAGGGTAACAATAAGGAAGATGAAGAAGAGGAGAGGAATGTTTCACATGAAAACCCAAAACCTTCTTCAGCTAGTCCACCATCTGTCACAACCCATACTCCAAAGGCTCCATTTCCTGAAGCACTTAATGCACCCACTCCCTTTGGCAAGAAGGGAACTTCACTAGAAGAGATGATGGAGGTGTTCAAACAAGTTAAAATCAACCTTCCACTTCTTGATGCCATCAAACAAGTTCCCTCCTATGCCAAATTTCTCAAAGACCTTTGCACCCAAAAGCGAAAATCTAGGACACATGTGCCTAAAAAGGTCTTACTTACTGAACAGGTAAGTTCCATTCTCCAATACAACACCCCTCCAAAATTCAAAGATCCTGGCGCTCCCACTATTTCCTGTGTCATAGGAGATAACTCCATTGACCGAGCGCTCTTAGATCTAGGGGCAAGTGTGAATCTTCTACCCTATTCAGTCTATGAGAAATTTGGGTTAGGTGAATTAAAACCTACCTCGGTGTCCTTACAATTGGCTGATCGATCTGTGAAGATACCACGGGGGATGATTGAAGATGTTCTTGTCAAGGTAGACAAGTTCTATTTTCCAGTAGATTTTATCGTCCTTGACATGGAACATGTGCCCAACCTAAAAAAACAAATCCCTGTGATTCTTGGTCGTCCCTTTTTAGCAACAGCCAATGCATGTATCAACTGTAGAACCGGGGCAATGGATATATCATTTGGGAACATGAAAATTAAATTGAATGTTTTTCATGCCGCTGACCAACATGTGAGGGAAGACGAGTGTTGCCTAATTGACGAAATGGATGATCTTGTAGAGGAAGCCCTTCCCTATATCTTAGCAGATGACCCCTTAGAGGCATGTCTGGCCCATTTTGACATTGACAACTTTGATATAGACAAGGCCATAGAAGAAGTTAACATCTTACTTGACAATCAATCTCCAGTGAGTTCCCTTCCTTGGAAGAGCCGACCTGAACCTCTTCCTCCCATTGCTAGCGCGCCACTTTGTCCTTCCATTGATTCACCACCTAAACTTGAGTTAAAGCCACTTCCAACAAATCTTAAGTATGCCTTTCTAGGACCAGAAGATAGCCTCCCTGTAATTATCGCAGCCAACTTATCTACTGAACAGGAGGGTAAACTTTTGAGGGTGCTAGAAGAAAATAAACATGCCATAGGATGGTCTGTGGCCGATTTGAAAGGGGTTGACCCCTCTGTTTGCATGCATCGAATTCATCTCGAAGATGATGCAAAACCTACCCGAGAAATGCAAAGAAGACTCAATCCTAACATGAAGGAGGTAGTCAAGAAAGAAGTGGTGAAGTTATTAGATGCCGGAATCATTTATCCAATTTCTGATAGTAAGTGGGTGAGTCCGACACAAGTGGTACCCAAGAAATCAGGTATTACTGTGATTGAGAATACGGAAGGAGAATTAATACAAACACGCACAACCACGGGTTGGCGCGTGTGCATTGACTATAGAAAACTTAATTCAATGACTAGGAAGGACCATTTCCCTCTACCTTTCATAGATCAAATTTTGGAACGGTTGGCTGGTCAAGGTTTCTACTGCTTCTTAGATGGTTATTCTGGATACAACCAAGTACCTGTCTACCCGGACGATCAAGAGAAGACCACCTTTACCTGCCCATTTGGGACATTTGCATATAGGAGGATGCCTTTTGGACTATGTAATGCACCCGCAACTTTTCAACGATGCATGATGGCCATCTTTTCAGATATGGTGGAAAACTTTCTAGAAGTATTCATTGATGATTTCTCAGTTTTTGGCCTATCTTTTGATGATTGTCTGAACAATTTGACCTTAGTTTTGAAAAGATGTAAGGAGACCAACCTAGTACTAAGTTGGGAAAAGAGCCATTTTATGGTTCAAGAAGGCATAGTTTTAGGACACGTCGTGTCCAAGAGGGGCATTGAAGTAGATAAAGCCAAAGTCGATCTTATTTCCAATCTTCCTCCACCAAAAACTGTGAAACAAATCCGATCATTCCTTGGCCATGCTGGTTTCTACCGTCGCTTTATTCAGGATTTCAGTAAGATTTCCAAACCCTTGTGCAATCTTCTTGCCAAGGACACTCCCTTTGTCTTTGATAAAACATGCGAGGAGGCATTTGAAAATCTTCGCTCGAAATTGACCACTGCACCTATCATACGGCCCCCTAATTGGACCCTTCCATTTGAACTAATGTGTGATGCATCCGACTATGCTATTGGGGCAGTCTTAGGGCAACGGCTAGATAAAGTACCTCATGTCATTTACTATGCTAGTAAAGCACTCTCAGATGCACAATTAAACTACACCACCACTGAGAAAGAATTGCTAGCGGTAGTATTCGCACTAGACAAGTTTCGATCTTACTTATTAGGATCCAAGGTTACCGTATTCACTGATCATGCTGCCCTTCGACACCTTCTTGCAAAGAAGGATACCAAACCCCGTCTGATTCGATGGATTCTTTTACTACAAGAATTTGACCTAGAAATTCGTGATAAGAAAGGAACTGCAAATGTCGTAGCGGACCACTTATCTAGGATTCTTCTTGAGCCCTCTTGTAAAAATACCTCACCCTTGCACGATTCTTTCCCAGATGAACAATTATTTGAGGTACAAAGAATAAAAACGCCATGGTTTGCAAACATAGTGAATTACCTTGCCATAGGACGAATTCCTGATGATTGGTCAACTCAAGATAAGAACCGATTCTTTTCACAAGTAAAGTTCTATTATTGGGATGATCCTGATTTATTCAAGTATTGTCCCGATCAAGTCATCCGTCGATGTGTCCCTGAATGTGAATTTCAAAGTATTCTTTCATTCTGCCATTCACAAGCTTGTGGGGGACATTTTGGGGGTAGAAAAACTGCAGCAAAAGTTTTACAAAGTGGATTTTATTGGCCCACACTTTTCAAAGATGCCCATAACTTTTGCCAAACTTGTGAACGGTGCCAACGGATGGGTACCATCTCTCGTAGAGATATGATGCCTCTCAATCCTATTTTAATTGTAGAAATCTTTGATGTCTGGGGTATTGACTTCATGGGCCCTTTCCCACCATCCTTTGGTTTCGAATATATTCTGGTAGGGGTTGATTATGTTTCAAAATGGGTAGAAGCTGTCGCCACTAAAACTAATGACCACAAGGTTGTGATTAAATTTTTACATGAAAACATCTTTTGTCGTTTTGGTACACCCCGGGCCATTATCAGTGATGGGGGATCTCATTTTTGCAACCGATCTTTCGAGGCTTTGGTTCGCAAATATAACATCACCCACAAAGTTGCTACCCCATACCATCCCCAAACGAGTGGACAAGTCGAGGTGTCCAATAGAGAGTTAAAACACATCTTAGAGAAAACGGTACGTCCCGATAGGAAAGATTGGTCTCAAAGGATAAATGATGCACTCTGGGCTTACCGTACCGCCTACAAAACTCCTATTGGCATGTCCCCCTACCGATTAGTTTTTGGTAAAGCTTGTCACTTACCGGTAGAACTTGAACATAGAGCTTTCTGGGCTATAAAAAAATTTAACTTAGACATGGCAGTAGCTGGTCCTCACCGAAAACTCCAACTAAGTGAACTTGAAGAATTGCGTAATGAGGCTTATGAAAATGCTAAAATTTATAAAGCAAGGACTAAGGCTTTTCATGATAAAAATATTAACCGTAAGTCCTTCGAACCTGGTCAAAAGGTTTGGCTGTTCAATTCCAAGTTGCGACTCTTCCCGGGTAAACTACGCTCTAGGTGGGATGGACCATTCGTAGTGAAAAAGGTTTCTCCTTATGGTGCAGTAGAGATCCAACACCTCAATGGTGGACATGTTTTAAAAGTCAATGGTCAAAGGTTAAAACCTTATGTAGACTGTGTTGCCGACGGGCAATTGATCGAATCCCTTAATTTAACGAACCCTGTTTATCAAAATAATTAAGGACCCACTGTGTCTGGCTGAAGACAATAAACTTAGCGCTTGTTGGGAGGCAACCCAATTCTCTTAGATTATTTCTTAACATTGAGGACAATGTTAGGTTTAGGTTTGGGGGTATTCATCTTGATTTTCATCAAAAAAAAAAAAAAAAAAAGTTTAAAAAAAAAAAATATAATAAAAAAAAAATCATCTTTAAAAAAAAAAAATTTTTAAAATAATTTTTTTTTTTTTTTTTTTTTAAAAAAATGTGTTTATAAAATAATAATAAAAAAAATTATTAAAAAAAAAAAGTTTTGTTGAAAAAAAAAACCTAATTTATATACATTTATGCGAGAATGATAAACACACAAGGTATATAAAATCTAAAAGCCCAATGACTAGTGGGAAGTAATACAAATTTAAGTTCTTTTTATTAAGTCTCTCTTAGGGAGTTGTAAGCTAATTAATACTTTGGAATTTCACTACACACTGGCCGACCCTTCTAAGGTCTAGGCTCGACATTATGTTGATAGTATAGTAGCAACCTTGGACCCTGATGAATCATACTTATCTAATCCAATAAAAAAAAAAAAAAAAAAAAAATCAATAAAAATGGATTTAGTCAGGAACATCGAAAAGGGCTACCTATTGTCAAAGGTCAAGTGGGCTTGTGATGAGGACTCCGAGCATAAGTCCGTAGGGGAGTCTTGATGCCCGACACCTTATGCCAACTGGTGTGAGAGTTGTCGACTGATTGCTCGTTACACGGAGAAATCACCACAAGAGTAAAAGTGCACAATTTATATATCTTTCTTAAAAAAAAAAAAAAAAAAAGAAAAAAAAAGGAAAAAAAAAAAAGCTGTATTGACCGAAAAGACAATAGTGTGAAAGCCGTCGTTGTAAAAATTCGAGTAAACTGGAATATTACAGATAAAGCCCGTGAGGTACTAAAGTAAACATCCACAACTCTCGAAATCCTGCAGATAAGATGGTTTTGAATCAGTGAGTAGGTTCCTTCGACCAATCCTTGGAAACTACTGGTATTAGCAATATTTTGGAGATCTGAGCTCTTAGCTTGGGTACGGTCCAGATTACACTGAGCACTCCAGTATAAATAAGTCTTACAACTCCCTAACGGAAACTTAATGACTTCAACTTGAATTGCATCTTGACCTAGAATTTGGGCTGATTTAGTAAATAAAACCGTGTGTGTTTTGAAATTCTTATCATTTATGTATCTTGAATTAGATTTTAATATAAAAAAAAAAAGAGTTTTTGAAATTCTTTACTAGTATGCATTTGGAATTTAATTTTCACTTAATAGATCAAAAAAAAATAATAAAAAAAAAGAATAAAAATAATAATAAAAAAATATAATCATAACAATAAATGATTTATTTTAATATTGAAGTTTGTGGGTATCTTCACTGGAAACCCTCACGAGACTATAACTCGTCCACTAGGGTAACCTAGGGGTTTAAAGCCTTGTTGCATATGGTAAATGCAATCGCGATGCCTGCGAAAGTGAGTTAGAGTTTCTTCTTTTCTAATTTTATTTTGCTCGAGGACTAGCAAAATGTAGGTTTGGGGGTGTGATAAGTGCTAAATAATGTACAAATTTATCTATTTTACATAGCACTTATTACTATTGTTATGCACATATTTTAAATATTAACAAAAGAAAATGTGTTTCCCCTCTCATTTCATTTGAATAAATTATTAGAGGTAATTCAAGTTTGGTTTAATTTTCTATATTAATTTAGTCTAATGTGTGTGCAGGTCGAGTCATCCCATTCACGAACTAGTCTCAATCTGTTCCATGTGTGGACTACTTTCTCCCACATGTGCATGAAGCTACCCATTCCTTTGTCCACGTCATATTTCCCGTGTGCACCAAGCTTCCCAACTTAGCAAAACAAAGGCCTCTCCCATTTTCTCCACGTGTCCAAACTTTCTTTATTTTAGATTCAGAACAAAGCCCTTCCAACTTACCCGAGTGGACCCCAACCACTTTTCTAAAAAAAAGAAGAGAAGAAGAAATATAAATAATAAAAAAATTCAAACATCCTACTCATTCCCGTATTCATCTTCCACATTATTTTATTTTATTTTATTTCTTCTCTTCCCCTGTTTCAGAACAAGCCGCATGATCCTCCGCATCCTCCCCCGCTTCCGCGTTCAAAGAACTCCACCCAGCCGTCAGCATCCAAGCTCCCGCTTCCAATCAAGCACCCGAAGAAGGAAACCCATCTCATCTTCTCCCGTTCACGCCATCAATCCCGGAATCCCAGCCATCAACAGCCACCGTGCCAAGCCGTCCGCATCCTCAGCGTCCCCACCGCGTGCCAGATCCCGTGCCAGCAACGCTTGTCTCCAAATCCTCCGCAATCACCGAACCTCCCAGCCCCTCTTCCGTGATCCCGACGATCCCGCACTGCAGCCAGCGACCATTCCGAGCGAGTAGAAGACCAACTCCTCCGCGATCACCGTGCGTATCAACCAGCAAAGCCAGCAACGTTTCCAGCCAGCCGGGCGTCTTCCGCATCAGGCATCCGCCTGCATCCCCGCCTCCTCACAGCTGCCGTTCTTAGCGAGCAAAATCCGAGATCCACGCCCTCGTCCCAGCTCCTTCCGGATCGGCGTCCGTCTCTAGCTCCTTCCCCTTCTCCGTGATCCAGGCATTCCGCATCAGCCTCCCAGCGATCCCGCGGCACCCCTCATCCGGAGCCATCCCCTTCCGTTTCTAGCCATCAAGGAGCACGAGATCCGGCCATTCTCCTATGGATTGACGCCTTTCGCCCCATCCATCCGCGATTTTCCCTCCAGCATCACGCCCCGGAATCAGCCGGCCGTGATCTCTTCTCCCTTCCCGAACGAGCACTCCGGACAGCTATAAAAGGAGGGGGCTGAGGCGTTCGGAGGGGAGGGAGGCTCGGTGGAGAAGAAAGAAACAGGGGGGCTCTGTTTCGGTGAAGAAGAAGAAGAAAGCCGAGAGAAAGAAATAAAAAAAAAAGAAGAGAGAGGGGAGGAAAGAGAAGAGTCTTGGATATTTTGGGAATTATGGGAGGTGATCAACTTCATTTGAGGATGGGAGGTCGTCCGGAAGCCATGCTCGGCTAAACATCTAGTCTAGGGCTGGATGAAGCCCTAGCAATGTATCAGGGCATTGTAGTTCTTATTTTTATTGTTATTTTGGAGCTTGTTTAAATTCTTATTTTCAATGAAATATTCCTTTATGATATTTAAACTTTGAGCATGCTAGTTACTAATCATGTTTGCTAAAGTAGTCTAAGATGATCCATGCCTAGGAAGATGAAGTGTGCTGCATCCTAGATTAGCATACTTAGGTAGACACTTCATGCTATACCGAAGATGGATCTTCCTAACACTCTTTATGTTTTTATTTTAAAAGGCTTATAGCCAAAAATTGCATGCCTTCCAAAAGATAAAAATTAAGAACACAATCCTTGATGCAATGCTATGTGGTGGATTCCAAACCCTAGATCTATTTACTTTGATTAAATTTCAATTCGTACTCATAGATTAATTTAGTTGAATCAAGTTAGCAAATCCTTCTTTTTGATTTATTTTTAAAAGAAAAATAACTTGTCTCCAATCCCTGTGGACCGACACCCGTAATCACTATCCTACAGGATACGTGCTATTGCGTGGTTTATTTTCAAAATTGAAATAACCGATCAGATGGGCCTAAGATATATGACCAATTGGCTTTAGTGCAAGTGGGAGATTGTTAGATGTATGCCCTAGAAGCCAATTTGGCTGACACATTGTTGATTCTAGGGACATAATTTTGTACTTGACTATTTATTATTGAATAAATAAAAGGCATCTTTTCATTCATATTATTTATGTGTCTATGAATCGTCCAAGGAATTAATAAGATGATGATACATATTCTCAAGAGTTGAGAATTTGAGCCATGTATCATTAGCGATTAATTTCTAAATGCTCCTGATCAATGGATCATCACGAGGACGGTGATCGATCCGATCAGTGCACAGATCACTTTCCTTCTGGATGGACGAGACTTGAGTCCACAGTGTGGGGACACTGAAGTGATAGTGCAGGTGCTTGTTAGAGAACAAGGGTACTGAGCGTGACCAAGACAAAAAGTCACTTGGATGTCTATCCACTCGTCAGTGACTTGCTTGATGTTGCAGTAGTGTGACTGGTCCTTTGACCTGCGGTGCTTCGGCTACTCACAGTGAGGTTATTGTAGTTTGACTGCACACATACATGGTCTCTAGCCATATGGGTCCATGCAGTGTAGATTGGCTGCAGTAAGTTCACTGTAGGAGTAGGGTATGCACCTATAAGGAATCTATCGACCTTGATAGAAGAGGAGTGATCCTATGTGATTTGTTAGACTGAGTTCTAAGACCTTGGCCAGGGCAGTGATATAAAGTGGAAAAAGAGTTTTCCACTATCGAACTCAAGTCGAATAAATCTTGACATATGACAGACGATGGGGTTTGACGAGTTGTCCATGACCTCCGTCCTGTAGGGATCCACGATAGTAGGACTGTATCACACGTTAACTGCACCTAGAGGTTCATCATTCCATTCTGCTGGGTAGCCACTACATGCTGCTAGGTGTCACTGGTGGATGGTGGGACTCATAGGGATTATCTTGATGATCGATAAACCCTAATGAGTTGAGTTGGAATCGTTCCAACCCATTGAAAGGAGTTTTCAATGATATAGTGATAGAGATCACAATATATCTCACTACCAGTCAGAATAGAACCTATGGGGTCACACACAATAGAAGTATTGACCGATCCGATGGTTGAAATCGTGATTAGGAATCACAAGAAATCAATTTGATTGATAAGAAGTTGAAGAAGGAACAAAGGGAATTAATTAATTGGACTTGAAACAAGAAATCCTACTTCGGGTAGGATACCCAGAGTTCTAATTGGATTAGGACTGGGAATCCTAGTTGGAGTAGGACTGGGATTCCTACTTGGAATAGGATTCCTCAATCCTAATGAGATTAGGAGTTTTGAATCAAAATTGGATTCCTACTTGGAGTAGGATTCCTAGAGTCCTAATCGGATTAGGACTTTGGATTCAAATTAGAGTCCTAATTGGATTAGGACTAAAATTAAATACATCCTAATTAGATTAGGATTCCTTAAGTCTAAATTAATTAATAATCTAATGAATCAACATGACTCCTAATTGGATTAGGATTGAAGAGTTCAATTGAGTCATGGTTCATTCAAGTCCTAATTGGATTAGGACTAGCATAGATTGAACCCAATTTGGCCAATCCTAATTAGATTAGGATTAAACCATGAAAGAGGGACCTAATCCTCTTTGGAAGAGGATTAGGCTAACCAAGTAAGAGGGGCATCAGCCCCTCTCCACTTGATTAGGTGCGACATGAAGAGAGAGGGGGCCGGCGCCCCCTCTTGGAAAGTTGTCAAGGGCTCCTAACTTGTAGGAGCCCTTCATCCTTATTAAAGGAGGACTAGGGCCGGCGCCCTAGGGCATCTCTTTTCTTCCAAGCCGTGGCCACCCTCTCCCTCTCCTCCCTTGGTTCAGCCGCCATCAGCAAAGGGAAAAGAAGAGGAGGCGTCTCCCTCCTCTTGGTCTTCTTCCTTGGCTCCAACGCATGGAAAAAGAAGAAGGCTGCAGGGGCTTTTGATCTTCTTCCCATCTTCATCCTTCTTCTTCCTCCTCTCAAGCACAATCAAGGGTTGATTGAAAGAGAGGAGATCAGCCATCAAAAGCTATCTCTGCAAGGGAGCTAGCACCCCAGTGAGATAGAGAGCTTGGATCGGATCCTGCTTCGTGTGGATACCCGTAGAGGCCGGACCTTTGAACGGCTTCAAGCGAACCCTCTTCCAAAACCACGAATTCAGATTTGCGGTGATCATCTACCCGCGCAAGGTGAAGATTTGATCTTCCTAATAGTTTTAAAAGTTTTAATTCTTACCTAATTACGAAAGGTCTCGAAACAACGTTCATGCGATGAACGTCGAACCCGTGCATGCCGATTCCGCTGCCATCTGAAAATTTTTTGAAATATCAGCGGCATGGGCGGGTTCCCAACAATCAGTGCACACATTACTTTCCTTATGGATGGACGAGACTCGAGTCCACAGTGTGGTGACACTGAAGTAATAGTGCAGGTGCTTGTTAAGAATAAGGGTACTGAGCGTGACCAATACAAGAAGTCACTTGGATGTCTATCCACTTGTCAGTGACTTGCTTGATGTTGCAGTAGTGTGACTGGTCCTTTGACCTACGGTGCTTCGACCACTCACAGTGAGGTTATTATAGTTTGACTGCACACATACATGGTCTCTAGCCATATGGGTCCATGCAGTGTAGATTGGCTACAGTAGGTTCACTGTAGGAGTAGGGTATGCACCTATAAGGAATATATCGACCTTGATAGATAAGAAGAGATCCTATGTGATTTATAAGACTAAGTTCGTAAGACCTCGGTCGGGGCAGATTGCACAGTAGAGAAAGAGTTCTCCACTCTCGAACTTAAGTCGAATAAATCTTGACATATGACAGACGATGGGGTTTGACGAGTTGTCCATGACCTCCGTCCTGTAGGGATCCACGATAGAAGGACTGTATCACATAATATTGTTAGATGTATGCCCTAGAAGCCAATTTGGCTGACACATTGTTGATTCTAGGGACATAATTTTGTACTTGACTATTTATTATTGAATAAATAAAAGGCATCTTTTCATTCATATTGTTTATGTGTCTATGAATCGTCCAAGGAATTAATAAGATGATGATACATATTCTCAAGAGTTGAGAATTTGAGCCATGTATCATTGGTGATTAATTTCTAAATGCTCCTGATCAATGGATCATCACGAGGACGGTGATCGATCCGATCAGTGCACAGATCACTTTCCTTCTGGATGGACGAGACTTGAGTCCACAGTGTAGGGACACTGAAGTGATAGTGCAGGTGCTTGTTAGAGAACAAGGGTACTGAGCGTGACCAAGACAAGAAGTCACTTGGATGTCTATCCACTCGTCAGTGACTTGCTTGATGTTGCAGTAGTGTGACTGGTCCTTTGACCTGCGGTGCTTCGGCTACTCACAGTGAGGTTATTGTAGTTTGACTGCACACATACATGGTCTCTAGCCATATGGGTCCATGCAGTGTAGATTGGCTGCGGTAAGTTCACTGTAGGAGTAGGGTATGCACCTACAAGGAATCTATCGACCTTGATAGAAGAGGAGTGATCCTATGTGATTTGTTAGACTGAGTTCTAAGACCTTGGCCAGGGCAGTAATATAAAGTGGAAAAAGAGTTTTCCATTAGCGAACTCAAGTCGAATAAATCTTGACATATGACAGACGATGGGGTTTGACGAGTTGTCCATGACCTCCGTCCTGTAGGGATCCACGATAGTAGGACTGTATCACATGTTAACTGCACCTAGAGGTTCATCATTCCATTCTGCTGGGTAGCCACTACATGCTGCTAGGTGTCACTGGTGGATGGTGGGACTCATAGGGATTATCTTGATGATCGATAAACCCTAATGAGTTGAGTTGGAATCGTTCCAACCCATTGAAAGGAGTTTTCAATGATATAGTGATAGAGATCACAATATATCTCACTACCAGTCAGAATAGAACCTATGGGGTCACACACACTAGAAGTATTGACCGATCCGATGGTTGAAATCGTGATTAGGAATCACAAGAAATCAATTTGATTGATAAGAAGTTGAAGAGGAACAAAGGGAATTAATTAATTGGACTTAAACACAAATCCTACTTCGGGTAGGATTCCTAGAGTCCTAATTGGATTAGGACTGGGAATCCTAGTTGGAGTAGGACTGGGATTCCTATTTGGAATAGGATTCCTACAATCCTAATGAGATTAGGAATTTTGAATTGGATTCCTACTTGGAGTAGGATTCCTAGAAATCCTAATTGGATTAGGACTTTGGATTCAAATTAGAGTCCTAATTGGATTAGGACTAAAATTAAACAAATCCTAATTGGATTAGGATTCCTTAAGTCTAAATTAATTATTAATCTAATGAATCAACATGACTCCTAATTGGATTAGGATTGAAGAGTTCAATTGAGTCATGGTTCATTCAAGTCCTAATTGGATTAGGACTAGCATAGATTGAACCCAATTTGGCCAATCCTAATTAGATTAGGATGAAACCATGAGAGAGGCACCTAATCCTCTTTGGAAGAGGATTAGGTTAACCAACTAAGAGGGGCATCAGCCCCTCTCCACTTGATTAGGTGCGACATGAAGAGAGAGGGGGCCAGCGCCCCCTCTTGGAAAGTTGTCAAGGGCTCCTAACTTGTAGGAGCCCTTCATCCTTATTAAAGGAGGACTAGGGCCGGCGCCCTAGGGCATCTCTTTTCCTCCTCTTCAAGCCGTGGAAGCCCCTCTCCTCCTCTTGGTTCAGCCGCCATCAGCAAAGGGAAAAGAAGAGGAGGCGTCTCCCTCCTCTTGGTCTTCTTCCTTGGCTCCAACGAATGAAAAGAGAAGAAGGCTGCAGGGATTCTTCTTCTTCCTAGTCTTCATCCTTCTTCTTCCTCCTTCCAAGCACAATCAAGAGTTGATTGAGAGGGAGGACATCAGCCATCAAAGCTATCTCTGCAAGGGAGCTAGCACCCCGGTGAGATAGAGAGCTTGGATCGGTCCTCTACTTCGTGTGGATACCCGTAGAGGCCGGACGTTTGAACGGCTTCAAACGAACCCTCTTCCAAAACCACGAATTCAGATTTGCGGTGATCATCTACCCGCGCAAGGTGAAGATTTGATCTTCCTATTAGTTCTAAAAGTTTTAATTCTTACCTAATTACGAAAGGTCTCGAAACAAGCGTTCATGCGATGAACGTCGAACCCGTGCATGCCGATTCCGCTGCCATCTGAAATTTTTTGAAATATCAGCGGCATGGGCGGGTTCCCAACAGTGGTATCAGAGCCTAGGCTTCGTAGATTAAGATAAGAATTAAATATCTAAAGGCATATTAGATCTGAAAATTAAATGATCATGCATGCTGAAAAATTCTGCATGCAGATTTTTTCAGGGGTGCTGATTTTTACATGCTGATTTTTATGTGATAAAAAGATGATTCTAATTGCATTGTTAATGGGATTACAAAGTTTAGAATCATGATTAGCATGATCAGCGACCTATGTCATGATATAATCAGTTAGTTTTCAGATCTGAAATTATAATTGTAGCATATGGTGATGATCATAGGATTCAACCCCTTTTGGTATCAAATGTAATGACCTGCGATGTGATCTGCGATGTCATGTAATTTTTCAGATGCTTGCATGCATCTTATTTGATGTTTTGAGAGGCCTGCGTGCCTCCTAAAAGGAGATGTAATTTATTTTTATTTTTATTTTACATCTGGTTGTATTTCTGTGATGTGATGTACATCAACGATCAAGCTGAAGCAAAGGCATGAGATGAAAGGTGATCTGAGCGGTTGATGGCGATGGGATCAAGAGTTGATCAAGGATCGAATCAAGGAAGCTTGGAACCAATTCAAGAGTTGAAGACCACTTGATCAATTGATGTGCATGTGCTTGTAATACGACCTAATTAGAATCCATGATCATCACCTAGTTAAAGTTTAGCTTTAATTATTGCCGCGATTATAACTGCCTGCAATGCGCCGTTTGCATGTGATGTGAATGAGAGTCGGGTAGATAGGTCTACATGTGATGTAGCAAACCCAATTGAGACCTAAATCAAAACCTCCTCAATCAAGTCGAGAGTGAACCGACATGAGCAAGTCATATTAGATTAATTGATCTAATTGGTGTCTAGGAAAGCATGAAAGGTGGTTACTTAATTAGGACCTTACTCTCTGAGTAAGGGGAGCCTCCCACCTGCTTACCTGGCCAATTGTTCGATTACCTCTTATGAAAGGCTCAAGTTGCAAACACTAAGACCTGATTAACCAATATTAAGTCAATAGGTCTTCCACTGTAGTAGAGCTGCTAAGGCCTTTCTGATGTTGACTTGTCTCGGCTGGATACAGTGGTCAAGTTGCATTGGGGGGCTGGACCTCTCTATAGACATGAGATGTTGTAGGATAAAGGTGGGGTTGGGCACCAATAACTGTTAGGTGAGGACCCAATGACGACTTTATTCCTACGGTTATACAGTGGGTCTGACTTAACTAAGAAATGAGACCAATAACTGTTAGGTGAGGTCTTCATGGCTTAGAGACCAAGTTGCACTGCAACATGCTTGAGAAGCATTGTACAAGAGTTGTACACTCATCCATCTATGTGTCACCAATAACTGTTAGGTGAGGTGGCATGTAAATTGGTGGGACCGCAGTACCCACTAGAAATCCTAGTCGTGTGGGATTTCCGTTTTCCTACCAGGGGAGTGTGAGGAATTCGAGAAAATAGTGGGAGTCACAATTTGTTCTAAAAGACCTTAGGACAGATTAGGATCAAGTACAAAAGTCTAACTAGAATCTTTACTCTCTGCAGATACAATGTCGGCTTCAAACCCTTTGACCCGTATTCTTGAGACCAACCGACTGACCGGAACCAATTACAAGGACTGGCTTAGAAATCTCAAAATAGTTTTGGACTGTGAGAAGATAGGCTACATACTCGATTCAGATATCCCCACATTACCAGCACGTCCCACTGATGTTCAGCGTGAGATGCATAAAAAGTGGTTGGACGATGACATTAGAGTAAAATGCTATATGATGGCATCTATGTCTAATGAACTCCAATGCCAGCATGAAAATATAAAGACTGCTAGGGACATACTGGCACACCTGCAAGAGTTGTATAGTGAGCAAAGTCGCACAGCTCGTTTTGAAGTGTCCAAGAGGCTTTTCAAAGCGAAGATGCGCGAGGGGCAGTCTGTCCATGATCACGGTCTGACCATGATCAAGGACCTAGAGGAGCTTGAGAAGCTCGGTATGGACATGCACAAGGAATTGCAAGTGGATTTGATCCTACAGTCACTTCCTGATTCATTTGGTCAGTTTATAGTAAACTACCACATGAATAAGATTGAATGCACTAAGACTGAACTAATCAACATGTTGGTAACTGCTGAGGGAGCCTTGAAAGGTTCAAGGGGCAATGTCCTCGCTGCTGAGTTGACTTCTGGTTCCAAGAGAAAGTCTACTTGGAAGAAAAAGAAGCCTGCAAAGAAGCAGAAGAAAGACAAGAAGCCAAAGAAGGAAGTTCAAAAGAAAAAGGCTAACGACAAAGGAAAATGTTTCCACTGCAATGTCGAAGGCCACTGGAAGAGAAACTGTCCTTCATACCTCGAGAGCCTGAAGAACAAGAAAGGTGACACACCTTCAGAAGGTATAGACTTGCTCATTATTGAAACTAATCTAACGGTTTCTTCTACTTCTAGTTGGGTTATAGATTCTGGTTCTAGTGCTCATTTGTGCACTACCATGCAGGGTCTAAAGGAAAGTAGAAGGCTGGCGGAAGGTGCAGTAACCCTTCGGGTTGGCAACGGGGCAAAAGTTGCTGCTGTGGCTGTGGGCACCTACCATCTGCGACTACCGTCTGGATTTAGTTTAATACTTAGAGACTGTTATTATGTACCTGTTGCTAGCAGAAATTTGATTTCTGTTTCATGTCTAGCACAGGAAGGTCATGTTTTTACATTTGACAAAGACTGCTGTTCTATTTATTTAAGAAATAAAATAGTCGCACGTGGTTTCATGATTGACAGTCTCTATCATTTACATATGGATGTATCTGTGAATGTTACCGAGCAAGATGTGAGTGCCAAAGGATCCAAAAGATCCAGAGATGAGATAAACCAAAGGTATTTGTGGCACCTTAGGCTTGGCCATATTGGAGAGGACAGAATGAACAAAATGGATAAAGATGGGCTTTTAGGCTCATTGACTTCCGAGTCATATCCAGTTTGCGAGTCCTGTCTTCAAGGAAAGATGGCTAGACTGCCCTTTGTAGGACATGGGGAGAGGACCAATGAAATACTTACCCTTGTACATACAGATGTATGTGGCCCATTCGATGTGCTAGCCAGGGGACGTTATTCTTACTTCATTACCTTTACAGATGATTATTCACGGTATGGGTATGTGTATCTTATGAGACACAAGTCTGAATCCTTTGAAAAGTTCAAAGAGTTCAAGAATGAAGTAGAAAAACAAACTGGAAAACCTCTTAAGGCCCTTCGATCAGATCGAGGAGGAGAATACCTTAGTGGAGAATTCCGGGACTATCTCAAAGAAAACGGCATAGTCTCACAATGGACACCTCCGGGTACACCTCAACTCAACGGGGTGTCAGAGAGGAGGAATCGGACCCTATTGGATATGGTCAGGTCCATGATGAGCTTCACTGATTTACCTATGTTTCTTTGGGGAGATGCCTTACTCACAGCGATTTATTTATTGAATAGAGTTCCCTCTAAATCCGTTCCTACCACACCGTATGAGATATGGCATGGTAAGAAACCAAGTCTGGGTCATCTCAAGATTTGGGGGTGTCCGGCCCACGTCAAGCGACTACAGGCGGACAAGTTAGAGGCTAGGACCATAAGTGCTCGTTTTATAGGATATCCTAAAGAGTCATTAGGATACAATTTTTACGTCTCAGAGGATCACAATGTGTTTGTGAGCCGTCATGCCATCTTCTTGGAAAATCAGTTTATCCTTGATAGAGGCAGTGGGAGGAAAATTGAGCTTGAAGAGAAAGTCTCTGAAAAGCAACGAGTCATGGATCCTATAGAACCTATTCATAAGGAGCCAGTACACGATGTCCCTCAACCACCTCGTAGATCTAGTAGGGTCTTCCATCCTCCCGATAGATACTTAGGTATACTAGAAGAGGATACCGAGGAAATGTTCCTAGTGGGAGATAGGGATCACATACAGGATCCCAAAACCTACAACGAGGCGATATCTGATATCGATTCCGAGAAATGGCTGAAAGCTATGAAGTCAGAGATAGACTCCATGCATTCCAACCAAGTCTGGACCTTAGTAGATCCACCAGAAGGTATTGTACCTATTGGATGCAAATGGATCTACAAAAGGAAGATAGGTTCGGATGGAGAGGTAGAGACCTATAAGGCAAGGCTTGTGGCGAAAGGGTATAGTCAGCGCGAAGGCATTGACTATCAGGAGACCTTTTCACCTGTAGCCATGCTAAAATCCATCCGAACATTGCTTGCCATTGCAGCATTTCATGATTATGAAATCTGGCAGATGGATGTGAAAACTGCTTTCCTGAATGGATATCTTGATGAAGATATCTATATGGAACAGCCTTTGGGTTTCACTTCCAGTGATGGAGATCACAAGGTCTGCAAGCTGCAAAGGTCCATCTATGGACTAAAGCAAGCCTCTCAGAGTTGGAACACTCATTTCGATGACGCAATCAAAACGTTTGATTTCATCAAAAACGAAGAGGAACCGTGTGTTTACAAAAAGGTTAGTGGGAGTGCTGTCGTTTTTCTCGTACTGTACGTAGATGACATTCTCCTGATTGGGAATGATATTCCCATGCTAACCTCGGTCAAGGTCTGGTTGTCAAAAGAATTCTCCATGAAAGACCTTGGGGAAGCATCCTATATTTTAGGAATAAAGGTCTATAGAGATAGATCTAAAAGGATGCTTGGCCTTTCACAGAAGATGTACATAGAGGAGGTGCTGAAGAGGTTCAGCATGGAAAACTCCAAGAGGGGTCTCTTACCCCTAAGGCATGGAATTCATCTCTCTTAGAAGATGTGCCCCAACATATCTGAAGAGATTCAACGCATGAGCAAGATTCCCTATGCATCGGCAATAGGAAGCCTCATGTATGCCATGCTGTGTACACGACCTGATATAGCTCTTACTGTGAGTGTCACAAGCAGATATCAGTCGGATCCAGGCAAGAAGCACTGGATAGCTGTGAAGAACAGTCTTAAGTACTTGAGAAGAACTAAGGACATGTTCTTGGTCTTTGGGAGAAGATCAGAGTTGAAGGTAGAAGGATGCACACATATTGATGATAGAAAGTCTACATCAGAATATGTGCAATTGTGATTCAGTAAATTGGAAGAGTTCCAAACAACCGATCATTATAGATTCTACCTTAGAAGCTGAATGTTAAGCCGTATCTAAGGGTGCAGTGGAAACCTTCTGATTAAAAGTTAATTGCAGAGTTAGGTGTAATGTCATTAGATGCCATAACACTTTACTGCGATAACATTGGCACCATAGCACTAGCTATGGAGCCATGGTCTCATCAGAAGTCCAAGCACATAGAGCGGCACTTCCATTTCATACGCGACTATGATGTAGAGGTGCAGAGAGTAGACTCCGCGGATAACGTGGCAGACCCGTTCACTAAGCAGCTGAGTCAGCAAAAGACTGAAGCCCACCTTGAGAAGATGGGCCTAAGATATATGACCAATTGGCTTTAGTGCAAGTGGGAGATTGTTAGATGTATGCCCTAGAAGCCAATTTGGCTGACACATTGTTGATTCTAGGGACATAATTTTGTACTTGACTATTTATTATTGAATAAATAAAAGGCATCTTTTCATTCATATTGTTTATGTGTCTATGAATCGTCCAAGGAATTAATAAGATGATGATACATATTCTCAAGAGTTGAGAATTTGAGCCATGTATCATTGGTGATTAATTTCTAAATGCTCCTGATCAATGGATCATCACGAGGACGGTGATCGATCCGATCAGTGCACAGATCACTTTCCTTCTGGATGGACGAGACTTGAGTCCACAGTGTAGGGACACTGAAGTGATAGTGCAGGTGCTTGTTAGAGAACAAGGGTACTGAGCGTGACCAAGACAAGAAGTCACTTGGATGTCTATCCACTCGTCAGTGACTTGCTTGATGTTGCAGTAGTGTGACTGGTCCTTTGACCTGCGGTGCTTCGGCTACTCACAGTGAGGTTATTGTAGTTTGACTGCACACATACATGGTCTCTAGCCATATGGGTCCATGCAGTATAGATTGGCTGCGGTAAGTTCACTGTAGGAGTAGGGTATGCACCTACAAGGAATCTATCGACCTTGATAGAAGAGGAGTGATCCTATGTGATTTGTTAGACTGAGTTCTAAGACCTTGGCCAGGGCAGTAATATAAAGTGGAAAAAGAGTTTTCCATTAGCGAACTCAAGTCGAATAAATCTTGACATATGACAGACGATGGGGTTTGACGAGTTGTCCATGACCTCCGTCCTGTAGGGATCCACGATAGTAGGACTGTATCACATGTTAACTGCACCTAGAGGTTCATCATTCCATTCTGCTGGGTAGCCACTACATGCTGCTAGGTGTCACTGGTGGATGGTGGGACTCATAGGGATTATCTTGATGATCGATAAACCCTAATGAGTTGAGTTGGAATCGTTCCAACCCATTGAAAGGAGTTTTCAATGATATAGTGATAGAGATCACAATATATCTCACTACCAGTCAGAATAGAACCTATGGGGTCACACACACTAGAAGTATTGACCGATCCGATGGTTGAAATCGTGATTAGGAATCACAAGAAATCAATTTGATTGATAAGAAGTTGAAGAGGAACAAAGGGAATTAATTAATTGGACTTAAACACAAATCCTACTTCGGGTAGGATTCCTAGAGTCCTAATTGGATTAGGACTGGGAATCCTAGTTGGAGTAGGACTGGGATTCCTATTTGGAATAGGATTCCTACAATCCTAATGAGATTAGGAATTTTGAATTGGATTCCTACTTGGAGTAGGATTCCTAGAAATCCTAATTGGATTAGGACTTTGGATTCAAATTAGAGTCCTAATTGGATTAGGACTAAAATTAAACAAATCCTAATTGGATTAGGATTCCTTAAGTCTAAATTAATTATTAATCTAATGAATCAACATGACTCCTAATTGGATTAGGATTGAAGAGTTCAATTGAGTCATGGTTCATTCAAGTCCTAATTGGATTAGGACTAGCATAGATTGAACCCAATTTGGCCAATCCTAATTAGATTAGGATGAAACCATGAGAGAGGCACCTAATCCTCTTTGGAAGAGGATTAGGTTAACGAACTAAGAGGGGCATCAGCCCCTCTCCACTTGATTAGGTGCGACATGAAGAGAGAGGGGGCCGGCGCCCCCTCTTGGAAAGTTGTCAAGGGCTCCTAACATGTAGGAGCCCTTCATCCTTATTAAAGGAGGACTAGGGCCGGCGCCCTAGGGCATCTCTTTTCCTCCTCTTCAAGCCGTGGAAGCCCCTCTCCTCCTCTTGGTTCAGCCGCCATCAGCAAAGGGAAAAGAAGAGGAGGCGTCTCCCTCCTCTTGGTCTTCTTCCTTGGCTCCAACGCATGAAAAGAGAAGAAGGCTGCAGGGATTCTTCTTCTTCCTAGTCTTCATCCTTCTTCTTCCTCCTTCCAAGCACAATCAAGAGTTGATTGAGAGGGAGGACATCAGCCATCAAAGCTATCTCTGCAAGGGAGCTAGCACCCCGGTGAGATAGAGAGCTTGGATCGGTCCTCTACTTCGTGTGGATACCCGTAGAGGCCGGACGTTTGAACGGCTTCAAACGAACCCTCTTCCAAAACCACGAATTCAGATTCGCGGTGATCATCTACCCGCGCAAGGTGAAGATTTGATCTTCCTATTAGTTCTAAAAGTTTTAATTCTTACCTAATTACGAAAGGTCTCGAAACAAGCGTTCATGCGATGAACGTCGAACCCGTGCATGCCGATTCCGCTGCCATCTGAAATTTTTTGAAATATCAGCGGCATGGGCGGGTTCCCAACAAATAACTGCACCTAGAGATTCACCATTCTATTCTGCTAGGTAGCCACTACATGCTGCTAGGTGTCACTGGTGGATGGTGGGACTCATAGAGATTGTCTCGATGATTGATAAACCCTAATGAGTTGAGTTGGAATCGTTCCAACCCATTGAAAGAAGTTTTCAATGATATTGTGATAGAGATCGCAGTATATCTCACTACCAGTCAGAATAGAACCTATGGGGTCACACACACTAGAAGTATTGACCGATCCGATGGTTGAATAGTGATTAGGAATCACGAGTAATCAATTCGATTGATAATAAATTGAAGAAGAAATGGGAATTGATTAATTGGACTTAAAACACGAGTCCTACTTGGAATAGAATTCCTAGAGTCCTAATTGGATTAGGACTGGGAATCCTAATTGGAGTAGGACTGGGATTCCTACTTGGAATAGAATTTCTACAATCCTAATTAGATTAGGAGTTTTGAATTAAAATTGGATTCCTAGAAGTTCTAATTGGATTAGGACTTCGAATTCAAATAAGAGTCCTAATTGGATTAGGACTAAAATTAAATATGTCCTAATTTGGATTAGGGTTTTTTAAGTCACAATTAATTATTAATCTAATGAATCAATAAGACTCCTAATTGGATTAGGATTGAAGAGTTCAATTGAGTCAAAATTGTTTTAAGTTCTAATTGGTTAAAACTTACCTAGATTGGATCCAAATTGGTTCACCCTTGGGCTAAGCCTAATTGGATTAGGGCTTGACCACATTAGGGCATCCAAAACCTTACTTAATGAGGATTAGGGCAACACAAGAGGAGGGGCTCACGCCCTTCCACTTTTCTCCTCCTTGGTGCGGCATGAAGAGAGGGGCCGGCGCCCCTCTTATGGAAAAGTGTCAAAGGGCTCCTAACTTGTAGGAGCCCTAGATGCTTTAAAAGGGGAGGACTTGGCGGCACCTAGGGTATTGGTATTATTCTTCCCTTGGTGCCGTACGCCTCCCTCTCCTCTCCTCTTGGTTCAGCCGCAAGCAAGGGAAGAAAAAGAAAAGGTGTTGGTGGCCTCTTCATCCTCCCTTCCTCCTTCCAACGCAGGAAAAAGAAAGAAGGCTGCAGGAGCTTTGTTCCACCTCTGATCTTCATCCTTCTTCTTCCTCCTCCCAAGCATAATCAAGAGTTGATTTAAAAGAGAGTACATCAGCCATCAAAAGAAGTCTTTGCAAGGGAGCTAGTACCCCGGGAAGACAAGAAAGCTTTGATCGGTCCTCTGCTTCGTGTGGATACCCGTAGAGGCCGGACGTTTGAACGGCTTCATACGAACCTTCATCCTAAAACCACGAACTCCAGTTTGCGGTGATCATCTACCCGCACAAGGTGAAGATCTAATCTTCTAATTAGTTTAAAAGGTTTTTAATCCTTATCTATCTACGAACGGTTTTGAAACATGTTCATGCGATGAACGTTGATCCCGCACATGCCTCTTCCGCTGCCATCTGATTTTGTTTTGAAATATCAGCGGCATGGGTGGGTTTTAACAGTGGTATCAGAGCCAGGCATCGTAGATTAAGGTAAGGATTAATTATTAATAGGCTTATTAGATCTGAAAATTAAATGATCATGCATGCTGAAAATTTTCTGCATGCAGATTTTTTCTAGGGTGCTGATTTTTGCATGCTGATTTTTATGTGATAAAAAAATGATTCTAATTGCATTGTTAATGGGATTACAAAGTTTAGAATCATGATTAGCATGATCAGCAACCTATGTCATAAGATAATCAATTAGTTTTCAGATCTGAAAATTATAATTGCTGCATGTGGTGATGATCATAGGATTCAAACCCTTTTGGTATCAAATGTAATGACCTGCGATGTGATCTGTAATGTCATGTAATTTTTTAGATGCTTGCATGCATCTTATTTAATGTTTTGAGAGGCCTGCGTACCTCCTAAAAGGGAGATGTAATTTATTTTTATTTTTATTTTATATCTGGTTGTATTTATGTGATGTGATGTATGTCAACGATCAAGTCGAAGATGATGCATGAGATGAGCAGGGGTCTAAGCGGTTGGTGGCGATTGGATCAAGAGTTGGTCAAGGATCGAATCAAGGAGGCTTGGAACTAATTCAAGAGTTGAAGACCAGTTGATCGATTGACGTGCATGTGCTTGTAATACGACCTAACTAGAATCCATGATCATCACCTATTTAAAGTTTAGCTTTAATTATTGCTGCGATTATAACTGCCTGCAATATGCCGTTTGCATGTGATGTGAATGAGAGTCGGGTAGATAGGTTTACATGTGATGTAGCAAACCCAATGAGACCTAAACTAAAATCTCCCCAATCAAGTCGAGAGTGAACCGACATGTTTAAGTCATATTAGATTAATTGATCTAATTGGTGTCTAGGAAAGCATGAAAGGTGGTTACTTAATTAGGACCTTACTCTCTGAGTAAGGGGAGCCTCCCACATGCTTACCTGGCCAATTGTTTGATTACCTCTTATGAAGAGCTCAAGTTGCAAACACTAAGACCTGATTAACCAATATTAAGTCAATAGGTCTTCCACTATAGTAGAGCTGCTAAGGTCTTTCTGATGTTGATTTATCTTGGCTGGACACAGTGGGCAAGTTGCATCGGAGGACTGGACCTCTCTATAGACATGAGATGTTGTAGGGTAAAGGTGGGGTTGGGCACCAATAACTGTTAGGTGAGGACCCAATGACGTCTTTATTCCTACGGTTATACGGTGGGTCTGACTTAACTAAGAAATGAGACCAATAACTGTTAGATGAGGTTTTCATAGCTTAGAGACCAAGTAGCACTGCAACATGCTTGAGAAGCATTGTACAAGAGTTGTACATTCATCAATTTATGTGTCATCAATAACTGTTAGGTGAGGTGGCATGTAAATCGGTGGAACCGCAGTACCCACTAGAAACCCTAGTCGTGTAGGATTTCTGTTTTTCTACCAGAGGAGTGTGAGGAATTCGAGAAAATAGTGGGAGTTACATATGTTCTAAAAGACCTTAGAACAGATTAGGATCAAGTACAAAAGTCTAACTAAAATCTTTACTCTCTGCAGATCATGATGTCAGCCTCAAACTCTTTGACCCGTATTCTTGAGACCAACCGATTGACCGGTACCAATTACAGAGACTGGCTTAGGAATCTCAAAATTGTTCTGAGTTGCGAGAAAATAGGCTATGTGCTCGACAATGACATCCCTGCATTACCAGCACGTCCGACCGCTGATCAGCGTACGACGCATGAGAAGTGGACAGACGATGACACTAGGGTCAAGTGCTATATCATGGCATCCATGTCCAATGAACTACAATGCCAGCATGAAAATATGAAGACTGCTAGGGACATACTGGCACACTTGCAAGAGTTGTATGGTGAGCAGAGTCGCACAGCTCGTTTTGAATTGTCTAAGAGGCTCTTCAAAGCAAAGATGCGCGAGGGGCAGTCCATCCATGATCACGGTCTGACTATGATCAAGGACCTAGAGGAGCTTGAGAATCTCGGTATGAACATGCACAAGGAATTGCAAGTTGATCTGATCCTTCAATCCCTTCCTGATTCATTTGGTCAGTTTATAGTAAACTACCACATGAATAAGATTGAATGCACTAAGACTGAACTGATAAATATGTTGATAACTGTTGAGGGAGCCTTGAAAGGTTCACGGGGCAAGTCTTTGCTGCTGAGTTGACTTCTGGTTCCAAGAGAAAGTCTGCTTGGAAGAAAAAGAAGCCTGCGAAGAAGCAGAAGAAAGACAAGAAGCCAAAGAAGGAAGTTCAAAAGAAAAAGGCCAATGACAAAGGAAAATGTTTCCACTACAATGTCGACGGCCACTGGAAGAGGAACTGTCCTTCATACCTCGAGAGCCTGAAGAACAAGAAAGGTGACACATCTTCAGAAGGTATAGACTTGCTCATAATTGAAACTATTCTAACGGTTTCTTCTACTTCTAGTTGGGTTATAGATTCTGGTTCTAGTGCTTATCTATGCACTACCATGCAGGGTCTAAAGGGAAGTAGAAGGCTGGCGGAAGGTGCAGTAATCCTTCGGATAGGCAACGGGGCAAAAGTTGCTGTTGTGGCTGTGGGCACCTACCATCTGCGACTACCGTCTGGTTTTAGTTTGTTACTTAGAGACTGCTATTATGTACCTGCTGCTAGCAGAAATTTGATTTCTGTTTCATGTCTAGCACAGGAAGGTCATATTTTTACATTTGACAAAGACTGCTGTTCTATTTATTTAAGAAATAAAATAGTCGCACGTGGTTTTATGATTGACAGTCTCTATCATTTGCATATGGATGTATCTATAAATGTGTCTGAGCAAGTAGTGAATGCCAAAGGATCCAAAAGTTCCAGGGATGAGATAAACCAAAAATATTTGTGGCACCTCAGGCTTGGCCATATTGGAGAGGACAGAATGAACAAAATGGATAAAGATGGGCATCTCGGCTCATTGACTTTCGAGTCATATCCAGTTTGCGAGTCCTGTCTTCAAGAAAAAATGGCCAGATTGCCCTTTGTAGGACATGGGGAGAGGACCACTGAAATACTTACCTTGGTACATATAGATGTATGTGGCCCATTCGATGTGCTAGCCAGGGGACGTTATTCGTACTTTATCACCTTTACCGATGATTATTCACGGTATGGATATGTGTATCTTATGAGACACAAATCTGAATCTTTCGAAAAGTTCAAAGAGTTCAGAAATGAAGTAGAAAAACAAACTGGAAAACCCCTTAAGGCTCTTCGATCAGATCGAGGAAGAGAATACCTTAGTGGAGAATTCCGGGACTATCTCAAGGACAATGGCATAGTCTCTCAATGGACTCCTCCGGGTACACCTCAACTCAACGGAGTGTCAGAGAGGAGAAATCAGACTCTATTGGATATGGTCCGGTCCATGATGAGCTTCACTGATCTACCGATGTTTCTTTGGGAAAATGCCTTACTTACTGCAGTATATCTACTTAATAGAGTTCCCTTTAAATCCGTTCCTACCACACCGTATGAGATATGACATGGTAAGAAACCAAGTCTTGGTCATCTCAAGATTTGGGGATGTCCGGCCCACGTCAAAAGACTACAGGTGGACAAACTAGAGGCTAGGGCCATAAGTGCTCGTTTTATAGGATATCCTAAAGAGTCATTAGGATACAATTTTTACGTCTCAGAGGAGCACAATGTGTTTGTGAGCCGTCATGCCATCTTCTTGGAAAACCAGTTTATCCTTGATAGAGGCAGTGGGAGGAAAATTGAGCTTGAAGAGAAAGTCTTTGAAAAGCAACGAGTCATGGATCCTATCGAACCCATTAATACAGAGCCAGTACACGATGTCCCTCAACCACCTCGAAGATCAAGTAGGGTCTCCCATCCTCCCGATAGATACTTAGGTATACTAGAAGAGGATACCGAGGAAATGTTCCTAGTGGGAGATAGGGATCACATACAGGATCTCAAAACCTACAACGAGGCGATATCTGATATCGATTCCGAGAAATGGTTAGAAGCTATGAAGTCAGAATTAGACTCCATGCATTCCAACCAAGTCTGAACCTTAGTAGATCCACCAGAAGGTATTGTATCTATTGGATGCAATTGGATCTACAAAAGAAAAATAGGTTTGGATGGAAAGGTAGAGACCTTGAAGGCAAGGCTGGTGGCGAAAGGGTATAGTCAACGCGAAGGCATTGACTATCAGGAGACCTTTTCACCTGTAGCCATGCTGAAATCCATCCGAACATTGCTTGCCATTGCAGCATTTCATGATTATGAAATCTGGCAGATGGATTTGAAAACAGCTTTCCTAAATGGATATCTTGAAGAAGATATCTATATGGAACAGCCTCTGGGTTTCACTTCCAGTGATGGAGATCACAAGGTCTGCAAGCTGCAAAGGTCCATTTATGGACTAAAACAGCATCTCGGAGTTGGAACACTCGTTTCGATGACGCAATCAAAACGTTTGATTTCATCAAAAACGAAGAGGAACCGTGTGTTTACAAAAAGGTTAGTGGAAGCGCTGTCGTATTTCTCGTACTGTACGTGGACGACATCCTCCTGATAGGGAATGATATTCCCATGCTAACCTCGGTCAAGGTTTGGTTGTCAAAAGAGTTCTCCATGAAAGACCTTGGGGAAGCATCCTATATTTTGGGAATAAAGGTCTATAGAGATAGATCTAAAAGAATGCTTCGCCTATCACAGAAAATGTATATAGAGGAAGTGCTGAAAAGGTTCAGCATGGAAAACTCCAAAAGGGGTCTCTTACCCCTTAGGCATGGAATTCATCTCTCCAAGAAGATGTGCCCCAACACATCTGAAGAGATTCAACGCATGAGCAAGATTCCCTATTGTGGAGTGATTGATTAAAACCCCATTTGATTTTGATGAGCTTAAAGCATTTGAGTATATCTTTTGATTACTAATGAATTCAATTGAGTGTTTCAGTGAAAATCCTGTCTAAGTGTCCCAAGACTTGGTTCATAATTTTTGGATAAGTTAAGGAGTCTGTTTGAACCAATGTCTGAGACTCGAATCGACTCCCGAGTATCACGAGTCGACTCCAAGCGTATCAAGTTCACTGGCACGAGCTCGAGTCGACTCCAGATAAGTACGAGTCGACTCCGACTGAGAACAGACAGAAGGACAGAAAGCTTCAACTCAGAACCTATCAGCGAGTCGACTCCCGAAGTGCGCGAGTCGACTCCGATGTTCACCGAGTCGACTCCAAGGAAGTAAGAGTCGACTCCAAGCAGTCACAGGCAGAAAAGTCAGAGAACAGTTTTCGGGTCTGAGATTCGAGTCGACTCCAGTGGAACGCGAGTCGACTCCGATAGGTGGCAAGTCGACTCCAAAGAAAGCATGAGTCGACTCTCAGCGGAACACAAAGAAAAAGTCAGAGAGCATTTTTGGGACTCTGAGATTCGAGTCGACTCCCGCAGTACGCGAGTCGACTCCGAGACTCCGCGATCATCAACAGACAGAAGATCAAGTTACTGCCTCTGAGATTCGAGTCGACTCCCAGATATCTCGAGTCGACTCCAAGACAGCTTCACATCAAAAGGCAGAAGACCAAGTTTCGGAAACTGAGAGCCGAGTCGACTCCAAGGAAGTTCAAGTCGACTCCAAGACTGGACGAGCCAAAAGACAGAGGATCGGGAGTTCGGGCTCTGAGATTCGAGTCGACTCCCAGGACAGTCGAGTCGACTCGAGTGGACAAAATTCAAAATTGGATCCACGGACTTCAGTGGATGAGCCGACTCCAAAATTGCCAAGTCAGCTCCAGAAGTTGACGAGTCGACTCCAGGTCAAGACGAGTCGACTCCCAGTCGTGAAGGCAACTTTAATTCAAATTTGGAACAGTTGCCGAGTCGACTCCGGAAAAGCTTGAGTCGACTCCCGCTACAGCCGAGTCGACTCCTGATCGCGCGAGTCGACTCCAACCCACCAACGGTCATATTGTCAGGCTGCGCAGAGTGTTCAGAACGGGCAGAAAAAGCACTCTAACGGCTAGTTTCCGTGGGGGTTGGCTTAAATAGCCACATAGGACTGTAGCAAGGAAGAGAACAACCATTCCACTCCAACTAATCAAGCATTCAAGCTCTGCAACGTGCTCTTCAACGAAAAAGAGGAAGATCTGCATTTACTGCTTCCAACTACATCTTTCCAGCAATTAAAGCCTCTTTCTCCTGCATTCAAGTCGACTACTCTTTCAAGAGGAGACCAGAAGTTTAAGAAGCCATTCCTCATCTCCAATCTAAAAGCGTTTGAGGCTTCTTAACTTCATTTATTGTTCATATTGTTTTCATCTGCTTTTTGAGAAGCTCATTTTCTGTTTTCTTTCTACAACTTGTATTTACTTGGTTCAATCGGAGATTGAATCAAGGGGATTGTGGTTGGTTGGTGAGCCGAGTTAAAACCAACGTGTGTAAGGGTTTGATTGTGATCCCGGGAAAACAATCGGGGCGGTTCTAGTCGGGAGCCTGGGAAAACCGACCGAGTTCGTTGTGAGCTCGTAAAACAACAAGTTTGGTTGTGAGCTTGGAAAACAACCGGCTGTAATCCAAGGGGGTTATAGTGAATTCTCAAGTGAGACTTGGGGAGTGGACGTAGGAGCAAGGGTTAGCTCCGAACCACTATAAAACCTTGTGTTTGTGTTGGATTGTCTCTCTTCTTCTTCCCCTCACATCACTCACAGCACTTAGCATTAATTAAATAACTTGCAATAGTTTTTAATTAATCAACCACATCGTTTTAATTATTCAAATTATTTTAAAACCCAATTCACCCCCCCTCTTGGGTTGTCTATCTGGGCAACAAGTGGTATCAGAGCCTAAAACTCTTCCACCCAAGAGTTAAAAGATCAAAATGACAACCCCATTTGGATCTTCCCACATTGAGGGTCAGTCCACCCAAAGACCCCCTTTCTTTAATGGATCCGACTACTCATACTGGAAGGCTAGGATGAGAATATTCATCCAAGCCCAAGACTATGAGATGTGGACCATTGTAGTAAATGGCCCATACATCCCATCCATATATGTGGAGGGTGTCAAGGTACCCAAACTAGAAAAGGATTGGGATGAACATGACATGAGGAAGGCACAACTTAATTCTAAAGCTATGAATGCACTTTATTGTGCCTTAGATAGAAATGAATTTAATAGGGTCTCTACTTGCAACTCTGCAAAAGAGATCTGGGATAGACTTGAAGTGACCCATGAGGGCACAAATCAAGTTAAAGAATCCAAAATTAATATATTGGTTCATAAATATGAACTATTTAAAATGGATTCTAATGAAACAATTACATGCATGTTCACTAGGTTTACTGATATTGTCAATGGCCTAAAAAGCCTTGGCAAGAACTATACTAACAGTGAGCTTGTCAGGAAAATCCTTCGGTGTCTACCAAGGTCTTGGGAAGCTAAAGTGACGGCAATCCAAGAAGCCAAGGACTTGAACAAATTACCACTCGAGGAGCTCCTTGGATCCTTGATGACGCACGAGCTAACCATGAAGCAACACAACGAGGAAGAGTCCTCTCATAAGAAAAAGGTATTAGCACTAAAATCTACTTCATCTAACAAGGACTTATCTTGCAGCAGCAGCAGTGAAAAAGAAGAAGATGAGGAAGATGATGGTGAGGCACTTCTTGTGCGCAAGTTCAAGAAATTTATCAACCACAAGAAGGCGTATCATCAAAGGAGAGGCCCCTCAAATTCTTACCACAAGGACAAAGATAAGGAAAGGGAAAATGAGGGGATTGGGTGTTACGAGTGCAAGAAGCCGGGTCACATAAGAGCAGAGTGCCCCTTACTGAAGAAGGGGAGTAAGTACAAGAAGAAGAAGGCTCTTGTCACTACACTATCCGACTCCGACTCATCATCCTCCTCATCAGATGATGAACAAGAAGAGAAGGCCAATTTCTGCTTCATGGCCAACGAAAACGAGGTAACTTCCGATACGCATCTTGATTTTTCTTTTGATGAACTTTATGATGCATTTAATGAATTAATGGTAGAATATAAGGCCATAAATCTTAAGAATAAAGAACTAAAAATAGCTAATCAATCATACCTACATAAATACGATAAATTAGTTAAGGATAAGGATTTAATCATCAAAGAAAATATAGAACTTAAGACAAGCAACCAACTTTTAACTCAAAAGAATAGTACCTTAACTAAAGATAATAAAAAACTAACTAAGGAACTTTCAGAACTTAAAAATCATAAACAAATCTTAAATAAGGATCTCACAAAAGAACTTAATGACCTAAAAGCAGAAAATCAAACTCTAACTAAAGAACTTAACAAATACAAACCCTTAGTTGAAAAATTTACATATAGTTCTGAAAAATTAAACATGATACTTAATAGTCAACGAGCCGTATTTAATAAAGCGGGTTTAGGATATAAACCAAGAAATAAACAAAAACTTCTTAGTAACTTCTTTGTTAAAGCTGGGAAAACTAAAACTAAGAAAATAACTTGCTTTTGCTGTGGTACTATAGGTCATAAAGCAAATGTGTGTAATTTTAGGAAAAATAAAACAAAAAGGAAAATTAAAAGGGTATGGGTTCCAAAAGGAACCAACTTGACTAACCATGAAGGACCCAAGAAAACTTGGGTACCTAAGATGACATGATTTGCTTGTGTAGGAGTGTCTTGCAGCCAAGGTCAACAAAAACTGCTGGTACTTGGATAGTGGCTGCTCAAGGCACATGACGGGTGACAAAGATCAATTTTTCACCCTTGAAGCTAAGAAGGGAGGTGCTGTGACTTTTGGAGACAACAACCAAGGTCACATCATTGGTATTGGTAAAGTTCAAATCACCCCTTCTACTTTTATTGATAATGTTAGATATGTTGATGGTCTTAAGCATAACTTATTAAGCATTAGTCAATTATGTGATAAAGGGTATGATGTTATGTTTAAGCCATCACTATGCATTATAACAAACCCTAATGATAATAGTTTAGTTTTTAAAGGGATTAGACGTGGAAATGTATATGTTGTAGACCTAGAAGATCTTGCAAAACATAACCAATGTTTAGTTGTAAATGAAACTAAAGATAATGATGCTAGTTGGTTATGGCACCGTAAGTTAGGTCATGCAAGCATGGACACAATAACTAAACTAGTTAAAAGAGACTCCGTGATAGGTTTGCCAAAATTAAAATTTGAAAAGAACAAAATATGTGAAGCATGTCAATTTGGCAAACAATCTAGGAACTCTTTTAAATCCATAAAATGTGTCTCTACCTCTAGGCCTCTAGAATTATTACACATGGACCTATTTGGTCCAACTAGAACAACAAGCCTAGGTGGAAATAAATATGGTCTAGTTATAGTAGATGATTACTCTAGGTACACATGGGTCATGTTCCTAGTGCATAAGGATCAAGCATTTTCTATGTTTAAGAAGTTCCATAAGGAAGTAACAAATGCTAGAGAGTCTTCAGTCATAGCCATTAGAAGTGACCATGGTACCGAATTCGAAAATCAGTCATTTAATGAATTTTGTAGTAAGAAAGGGATAACCCATAATTTCTCAGCACCTAGGACACCACAACAAAATGGAGTGGTGGAAAGAAAGAATAGAACACTAGAGGAAATGGCTAGAACTATGTTATGTGAAAGTAACCTCCCTAAGTACTTTTGGGGAGAAGCCATTAATACCTCTTGTCACATACTAAATAGAGTTCTATTGAGACCCATTATAAAGAAAACACCTTATGAACTGTGGAAAAACAGAAAACCAAAGGTTAATTATTTTCATGTTTTTGGATGTAGGTGTTTTGTGCATAATAATGGGAAAGATAATCTAGGGAAATTTGACCCTAAATCTGATGAAGGAATATTCTTAGGTTATTCTACAACTAGTAAAGCCTATAGAGTCTTTAATAAAAGAACCTTAGTTATAGAAGAATCTATACATGTTGTTTTTGATGACTCTAGTGACATCTCGTCTAGTAAGAAGGTTAATTTTGATGATGATGTTGAAATACTTGAAGAAAAGATAGATAAGATGGGATTACAAGATGATAATCAAAAGTTGATTGAAGGAGAATCATCAAGCCAAGAGGCTATTATGGATCATGGGCTAACTAAAGCTTGGAGGTATGCTCATGGGCATCCTAAGGAACTAATTCTAGATGATCCATCTCAACCCGTTAGGACTAAAGCATCCCTTAGGAATTTGAATAACCATCTAACTTTTGTTTCACACTTTGAGCCCAAACATATAGAAGAAGCCGAAAATGATGTAAATTGGATAAATGCAATGCAAGAAGAACTAAACCAATTTACTAGAAACAAAGTGTGGAATCTAGTAGAGAGACCTTCTGAATATCCAATTATTGGTACTAAATGGATTTATAAAAATAAACTTGATGAAAATGGAATTGTTATAAGGAATAAGGCTAGACTAGTAGCAAAGGGGTATAATCAAGAAGAAGGTATAGATTTTGATGAAACCTTTGCTCCCGTAGCTAGACTTGAGGCGATTAGACTACTATTAGCATATGCATGCTCTAAGGACTTCAAACTATTTCAAATGGATGTAAAAAGTGCATTTTTAAATGGGTATATTAATGAGGAGGTATATGTAGAACAACCTCCTGGTTTTGAAAATCATCAATACCCTAATCATGTATATAAACTGAACAAAGCACTTTATGGCTTAAAACAAGCACCTAGAGCATGGTATAAGAGGCTTAGCAAATTTCTATTAGAACATGAATTCTCTAGGGGAAATGTAGACACAACATTATTTCTGAAAAAGCAAAATAAAGATATGTTATTAGTACAGATTTATGTTGATGATATCATTTTCGGTGCTACTAACAATCGCCTCTGCGAGGAATTTGCTGATTTGATGCAGAGTGAGTTTGAGATGAGCATGATGGGAGAGCTGAACTACTTTCTCGGGCTTCAAATCAAACAGTCTGAAGGAGGCATCTTCATCAATCAAGCCAAATATATCAAGGAGATGCTCAAGAAGTTTGACATGAAGGGAAACAAGTCAATCAGCACCCCCATGAGCTCATCATGCAAGTTAGACCAAGATGAATCAGGTAAATCTGTAGATCAAAAACTTTATAGAGGTATGATAGGATCTTTACTGTATCTTACTGCAAGTAGACCTGATATTATGTTTTGTGTGTGCATGTGTGCTAGATATCAGGCTAATCCTAAAGAATCACATCTAGTTGCAGTTAAGAGAATTTTTAAATACTTAATAGGAACTAAGAACATAGGGCTATGGTACTCTAAAGAATCTAGCCTAAACTTAATAGGGTACACAGATTCAGACTTCGCTGGATGTAAGCTTGATAGAAAAAGTACCAGCGGGTCGTGTCAATTTCTAGGAGAAAACCTTATCTCATGGTTTAGCAAGAAACAAAACTCGGTTGCATTATCCACTGCAGAAGCTGAATATGTTGCAGCCGGAAGTTGTTGTGCTCAAATCTTATGGATTAAACAACAATTAGAAGATTATGGCATTAAACAAGATAAAATTCCCATTAATTGTGATAATACAAGTGCTATAAACCTAACTAAAAATTCAATTCAACATTCAAGAACTAAACACATTGAGATAAGACATCACTTCATAAGAGATCATGTATTGAATGGTGATGTGATACTCCAATTTGTTTGTACTGATAATCGATTAGCAGATATTTTTACAAAACCCCTAAGTGAAGAGAGGTTTAGTGTGCTTAGGAGGGGATTAGGAGTGATTGATCCATCCTAGTGGTTCCACTAGATACATTGATTTTGATGATTACAATGTGGTTAAAAATAGAGTTTCTTTCCAATGATCATCAAATCAGATCTTAATTAAGTGATTTTTCGTCATTCGGCACGATTATAGCATGAGTTTTAGGTGCGTGCCAAAGTTAGAGACGACTCGAGTAAGTTTCAGAGCCGGCTCCTAAGGGGGAGTCGACTCGCATACTGTCAGGAGTCGACTCGAGGTCCACAGGCGCATAAGGAGAGTCGACTCGCGCATATTCTGGAGTCGACTCGAGGTCGAGTCGACTCGCGACTCAGTGGAGTCGACTCGCAGTCGGGATCCGACCTTTTAACCCTAGATTTGTCGTTTCGAAAACACTTTTCTTTCAAGCCGCCACTGTTCAAAAAGCCCTAGAGCCGACTCCTAGGTCATCCCCGATCGTCTCCAAGCCATTTTCCCGTCGATTCTTCGCCGGACATTGAGTTCTCCTCCCTTCCTAGGTCATTCCCGGTCGGTTCCGAGTCTTTTCCGTTGGTCCTTCACCATCCTCTAGGTTTTTTTTTTTCTCTCAGTTTAGGTCAAAATGCCGCGTAAGACCGTAGTTAGGAAGAGGTCCCGACCCGAGGCCGGTCTCGAGTGGCGCTCCAAGGCGCGGCACGATCCCGCGAGGCAACCACCTCCGGCTCGTTCCCCGCCTAGGGCGGTTCCCGCGAGGCCATTGGCCGGGAAGGTCGTCTCCACCGGGAGGTATGTCGATTTCGACTTCCTCTCCCGGGAAGGGTTCACCATAGGTGATAGACTTAGGGCCCAGGGCCTAGAGTACTTCCTTACACTGGACCTCCCCACTTACCCGGGCCTTATTAGAGAGTTCTATGGTACCGTCCATCGGGGAGATGGAGGTATCGAGGGCACAGTAGCCGGTGTCCCTTTGCGTGTCACGGAGGATCTTATTGCCCACATCCTCCACCTTCCATTAGCAGGGGTGGCTCCCGCACACCCTGAGGATAGGGTTGAGGCCCTTACGGCCGTTCTAGGACATCCACCCCAGTCACCTCTAGACGAGGTATCCGCGAGCTCACTACCGATTGAGGTGCGGATCCTCTTGAGTATTTTGTCTAGGTCCATCTTCCCTAAGACAGGGAGATTTGATTTTGTAAATGAGAGAGACCTAGCTCTTATGTTCTATATCCTTCAGGACACCCCAATCAACTTCCCTAAGCTCATCTATAGGTATATGTGTGAGCCCCTAGATAGACCTAGGCTCACCCTCCCATACGGCATGATTTTCACCCTTCTTTTTAGGGAGTACGAGGTTCCCATTCCTGAGGGGGAGCCCTTTCGCGCTTTGCGATGGACTGATCGCACGCGTACGGGGACCCTACACAGGATGGGGTTTCGGAAGAGAGAGGGGGTATGGGTTAGGAAGTCTACCCTCACCGCTCAGACCACCAGACCTTCACCCAGTCCTGAGCCCGATTCAGACTACCCAGACCTTCCAGACCATCCAGACCATCCAGACCTTCCATCCACTCCTCCTGCTCCTACCACCTCCGCCGGACCTTCCTCCTCGGCTCCACCATCCATGGAGGTCCGGATTGATCCTGAGCAGCTCCGGGAGCTGCGACAGGAGATAGTCAGAGATGTGAGGGATGAGCTGCTTCGGGAGCTCCGAGGTGCGGTGCCTGCTCCCACTCCTGCACCCGTATCTTCTCAGTTGGTCCCTTCCTTGACAGCCGTGACTGACATGACGGCTCATGTACGGGAAGAGATCTACAATGTCCGGAGTTTGGTCCAGGCCCAGTTCCACAGCATGAGTGAGGTCACGAGCACCACTCGACAGATGCGAAAGGACATAGGTCGTGACATGCACACCACCACCGAGGGGGCCGAGCGCTTGTCGAATATACTCATCGACAAGCTGGACGCACTTCAGACGTCGGTGACTGGGCTTCAGACGTCGGTGACTGAGCTCTCCACTACACATAGTAGAGCCACTACGTCTATTATCACGCAGCTTGGCCATGTTACAGATGCAGTCACCCTCCTCATGGAGCAGAGCCGATTGAGAGGAGGAGCCACATCCACAAGAGGAGGACCCACATCCTCGAGAGGAGGTGCCTCATCCTCGAGGAGGCCATAGATGTTTTTGTGTTTTGTCTTGTTTTACTTTACTTATTGTATTCTCACATGTATTCACATTCATATCAATACAATGAGTAGACATTTTATCTTCAATTATGTGCCATTTGATGATTGGTTGTGCCATTGATTGTGTGTGATTACCTCCTTTTTGATATGATGACAAAAAGGGGGAGAAATAAAATATGTAAAAAAAAAGGGGAGAAATATGTATAAAGTATGTAAAAGGGGCGAAATATGTAAAAGAAATCAATGGAAATCAATAAAAACATAAAACTCTTAAAAACACACAAATTTGTTCTAAGTGGATTGGGTACCTCGAGGCTCATTATCTCTCTTTTGGGGCTCCTAATGGAGTAATCTCCAGAATCTATTCAAGGGATATTCGGAGATTAGCTGAATCCTACACAAGAACAAATTGACAGATTTTCCCTCTAAATACAAAAAATTCAGTTCAAAAACTTCAAAGCATTAAAAGGAAATTCAGAGAATCAAAACATAGTTGAATGCATATGTTGAGGGGGAGAATCTGAATTTTAATCAAACTAAATCATTAATGACATATAAGCCAAACAATTGATTGCATAATATGAAGGCTTATATAATTCCAAATGAAAGGGGGAGCTTTAACTCCGAAATTTATTGTTTCACTCCTTTCAAGCTTGGATAAATTGAATTACCAGACATTTGAATTCATTTATGGATTTTATTTCATTATTTATTGAGCAATTCATTTTACATATACTCAAAGTTTTGTCATCATCAAAAAGGGGGAGATTGTGGAGTGATTGATTAAAACCCCATTTGATTTTGATGAGCTCAAAGCATTTGAGTATATCTTTTGATTACTAATGAATTCAATTGAGTGTTTCAGTGAAAATCCTGTCTAAGTGTCCCAAGACTTGGTTCATAATTTTTGGATAAGTTAAGGAGTCTGTTTGAACCAATATCTGAGACTCGAGTCGACTCCCGAGTATCACGAGTCGACTCCAAGCGTATCAAGTTCACTGGCACGAGCTCGAGTCGACTCCAGATAAGTACGAGTCGACTCCGACTGAGAACAGACAGAAGGACAGAAAGCTTCAACTCAGAACCTATCAGCGAGTCGACTTCCGAAGTGCGCGAGTCGACTCCGATGTTCACCGAGTCGACTCCAAGGAAGTAAGAGTCGACTCCAAGCAGTCACAGGCAGAAAAGTCAGAGAACAGTTTTCGGGTCTGAGATTCGAGTCGACTCCAGTGGAACGCGAGTCGACTCCGATAGGTGGCAAGTCGACTCCAAAGAAAGCATGAGTCGACTCTCAGCGGAACACAAAGAAAAAGTCAGAGAGCATTTTTGGGACTCTGAGATTCGAGTCGACTCCCGCAGTACGCGAGTCGACTCCGAGACTCCGCGATCATCAACAGACAGAAGATCAAGTTACTGCCTCTGAGATTCGAGTCGACTCCCAGACATCTCGAGTCGACTCCAAAACAGCTTCACATCAAAAGGCAGAAGACCAAGTTTCGGAAACTGAGAGCCGAGTCGACTCCAAGGAAGTTCGAGTCGACTCCAAGACTGGACGAGCCAAAAGACAGAGGATCGAGAGTTCGGGCTCTGAGATTCGAGTCGACTCCCAGGACAGTCGAGTCGACTCGAGTGGACAAAATTCAAAATTGGATCCACGGACTTCAGTGGATGAGCCGACTCCAAAATTGCCAAGTCAGCTCCAGAAGTTGACGAGTCGACTCCAGGTCAAGACGAGTCGACTCCCAGTCGTGAAGGCAACTTTAATTCAAATATGGAACAGTTGCCGAGTCGACTCCGGAAAAGCTTGAGTCGACTTCCGCTACAGCCGAGTCGACTCCTGATCGCGCGAGTCGACTCCAACCCACCAACGGTCATATTGTCAGGCTGCGCAGAGTGTTCAGAACGGGCAGAAAAAGCACTCTAACGGCTAGTTTCCGTGGGGGTTGGCTTAAATAGCCACAGAGGACTGTAGCAAGGAAGAGAACAACCATTCCACTCCAACTAATCAAGCATTCAAGCTCTGCAACGTGCTCTTCAACGAAAAAGAGGAAGATCTGCATTTACTGCTTCCAACTACATCTTCCCAGCAATTAAAGCCTCTTTCTCCTGCATTCAAGTCGACTACTCTTTCAAGAGGAGACCAGAAGTTTAAGAAGCCATTCCTCATCTCCAATCTAAAAGCGTTTGAGGCTTCTTAACTTCATTTATTGTTCATATTGTTTTTATCTGCTTTTTGAGAAGCTCATTTTCTGTTTTCTTTCTACAACTTGTATTTACTTGGTTCAATCGGGGATTGAATCAAGGGGATTGTGGTTGGTTGGTGAGCCGAGTTAAAACCAACGTGTGTAAGGGTTTGATTGTGATCCCGGGAAAACAATCGGGGCGGTTCTAGTCGGTGAGCCTGGGAAAACCGACCGAGTTCGTTGTGAGCTCGTAAAACAACAAGTTTGGTTGTGAGCTTGGAAAACAACCGGCTGTAATCCAAGGGGGTTATAGTGAATTCTCAAGTGAGACTTGGGGAGTGGACGTAGGAGCAAGGGTTAGCTCCGAACCACTATAAAACCTTGTGTTTGTCTTGGATTGTCTCTCTTCTTCTTCCCCTCACATCACTCACAGCACTTAGCATTAATTAAATAACTTGCAATAGTTTTTAATTAATCAACCACATCGTTTTAATTATTCAAATTATTTTAAAACCCAATTCACCCCCCCCTCTTGGGTTGTCTATCTGGGCAACACCTATGCATCAGCAATAGGGAGCCTCATGTATGCCATGCTATGTACACGACCTGATATAGCTCTTGCTGTGAGTGTCACAAGCAGATATCAGTCAAATTCAGGTGAAGAACACTGGACAGCTGTGAAGAATATTCTTAAGTACTTGAGAAGAACTAAAGATTTATTCTTGGTCTTTGGAGGATCATCAGAGTTGAAGGTAGAAGGATACACAGATTCAGACTTCATGACTGATGTCGATGATAGGAAGTCAACATCTGGATATGTGTTCTTGTGCAATGGTGGTACGGTGAATTGGAAGAGTTCTAAATAACCGATCATTGCTGATTCTACTATGGAAGCTGAGTACATCGCCACCTCTGAAGCTGCTAAGGAAGGCTTCTGGTTCAAGAAATACATTGCGAAATTGGATGTAATGTCATCAGATGCCATAACACTCTACTGCGATAATAATGGCGCCATAGCTCTTGCTAAGGAGCCAAGGTCTTATCTGAAGTCCAAGCATATAAAGCGGCGCTTCCATCTCATACGCGACTATGTTGAGAAGAAGTATGTCGAAGTACAGAGAGTAGACTCCGCGGACAACGTGGCAGACCCATTCACTAAACAGCTAAGTCAGCAAAAGACTGAAACCCACCTTGAGAAGATGGGACTAAGATATATGACTGATTGACTTTAGTGCAAGTGGGAGATTGTTAGATGTATGCCCTAGAAGCCAATTTTTGGCTGACACATTATTAATTCTGGGACATAATTTGTATTTGACTTTATTATTATTGTATAAATAAAAGGCATCTTTTTCATTCATATTGTTTATGTGTCTATGAATCGTCCAAGAATTAATAAGATGATGATGCATATTCTTAAAAGTCAAAAATTTGAGCCATGCATCATTGGTGATTAATTTCTGAATGCTCCTGATCGATGGATCATCACGAGGGCGGTGATCGATCCGATGAGATCAGTGCACACATTACTTTCCTTATGGATGGACGAGACTCGAGTCCACAGTGTGGCGACACTGAAGTAATAGTGCAGGTGCTTGTTAAGAACAAGGGTACTGAGCATGACCAATACAAGAAGTCACTTGGATGTCTATCCACTCGTCAGTGACTTGCTTGATGTTGCAGTAGTGTGACTGGTCCTTTGACCTACGGTGCTTCGGCCACTCACAGTGAGGTTATTGTAGTTTGACTGCACACATACATGGTCTCTAGCTATATGGGTCCATGCAGTGTAGATTGGCTACAGTAGGTTCACTGTAGGAGTAGGGTATACACCTATAAGGAATCTATCGACCTTGATAGATAAGGAGAGATCCTATGTGATTTATAAGACTGAGTTCGTAAGACCTCGGCCGGGGCAGATTGCACAGTAGAGAAAGAGTTCACCGCTCTCGAACTTAAGTCGAATAAATCTTGACATATGACAGACGATGGGGTTTGACGAGTTGTCCATGACCTCCGTCCTGTAGGGATCCACGATAGAAGGACTGTATCACATAATAACTGCACCTAGAGGTTCACCATTCTATTCTGCTGGGTAGCCACTACATGCTGCTAGGTGTCACTGGTGGATGGTGGGACTCATAGGGATTGTCTCGATGATCGATAAACCCTAATGAGTTGAGTTGGAATCGTTCCAACCCATTGAAAGAAGTTTTCAATGATATTGTGATAGAGATCGCAGTATATCTCACTACCAGTCAGAACAGAACCTATTGGGTCACACACACTAGAAGTATTGACCGATCCGATGGTTGAATAGTGATTAGGAATCACGAGTAATCAATTCGATTGATAATAAGTTGAAGAAGAAATGGGAATTGATTAATTGGACTTAAAACACGAATCCTATTTGGAATAGGATTCCTAGAGTCCTAATTGGATTAGGACTGGGAATCCTAATTGGAGTAGGACTGGGATTCCTACTTGGAATAGGATTCCTACAATCCTAATTAGATTAGGAGTTTTGAATTAAAATTGGATTCCTAGAAGTCCTAATTGGATTAGGACTTCGAATTCAAATAAGAGTCCTAATTGGATTAGGACTAAAATTAAATATGTCCTAATTTGGATTAGGATTTCTTAAGTCACAACTAATTATTAATCTAATGAATCAATAAGACTCCTAATTGGATTAGGATTGAAGAGTTCAATTGAGTCAAAATTGTTTTAAGTTCTAATTGGATTAGGACTTACCTAGATTGGATCCAAATTGGTTCACCCTTGGGCTAAGCCTAATTGGATTAGGGCTTGGCCACATTAGGGCATTCAAAACCTTACTTAATGAGGATTAGGGCAACACAAGAGGAGGGGCTCACGCCCTTCCCCTTTTCTCCTCCTTGGTGCGGCATGAAGAGAGGGGCCGGCGCCCCTTTTATGGAAAAGTGTCAAAGGGCTCCTAACTTGTAGGAGCCCTAGATGTTTTAAAAGGGGAGGACTTGGCGGCACCTAGGGTATTGGTATTATTCTCCCCTTGGTGCCGTACGCCTCCCTCTCCTCTCCTCTTGGTTCAGCCGCAAGCAAGGGAAGAAAAAGAAAAGGTGTTGGTGGCCTCTTCATCCTCCCTTCCTCCTTCCAATGCAGGGAAAAGAAAGAAGGCTGCAGGAGCTTTGTTCCTCCTCTGATCTTCATCCTTCTTCTTCCTCTTCCCAAGCATAATCAAGAGTTGATTTAAAAGGGAGTACATCAGCCATCAAAAGAAGTCTTTGCAAGGGAGCTAGCACCCCGGGAAGACAAGAAAGCTTTGATCGGTCCTCTGCTTCGTGTGGATACCCGTAGAGGCCGGACGTTTGAACGGCTTCATACGAACCTTCATCCTAAAACCACGAACTCCAGTTTGCGGTGATCATCTACCCGCACAAGATGAAGATTTGATCTTCTAATTAGTTTAAAAGGTTTTTAATCCTTATCTATCTACGAACGGTTTTGAAACACGTTCATGCGATGAACGTTGATCCCGCACATGCCTCTTCCGCTGCCATCTGATTTTGTTTTGAAATATCAGCGGCATGGGCGGGTTCTAACATTTTACACTCATAAGAATGATAAATTAATTAAGGACAAGAACTCTATCATCAAGGAAAACTTAGAACTTAAAACAAGCAACCAATTGCTAACTCAAAAAACTAATACCTTATTGAAGATAACGAAAGACTAACTAAGGAAGTTTCAAAACTTAAAAACAGTAACCGAACTCTAAAAGATAACTTTACAAAAGATCTAAATTCAATAAAAATAGAAAAACTAAACTTAACAAAAGAACTTGAAAAGTATAAACCTATAGTTGAGAAGTTTACCTTTAGCTCTGAAAAACTAGACATGATACTTAATAGTCAAAGAGCTGTATTTAGTAAAGCTGGCTTAGGGTATAAGCTTAACAACAAACAAAAATTTCTTAAAAACTTTTTTGTAAAGGCCGGAGAAAGTAAAACCAAAAATGCAACTTGTTTTCGTTGTGGTAAAGTAGGACATATAGCTAATATGTGTAATCACAAAAAAACCTGAAATTAAAAGAAAGATTAAAAAGATTTGGGTTCCAAAAGGAACCAATGTTACTAACCATGAAGGACCCAAGAAAACTTGGGTACCTAAGATTGTATGATTTTCTTGTGTAGGAGTGTCTTGCAGCCAAGGTCGACAAAAACTGTTGGTACTTGGATAGTGGCTGCTTAAGACACATGACGGGTGACAAGGAGCAATTCTTCACCCTAGAGCCTAAGAAGGGAGGTGCTGTGACATTTGGAGACAATAACCAAGGTCACATCGTTGGTATAGGTAAAGTATAAATCACCTCTTCAACCTTCGTTGATAATGTACGATTTGTAGATGGTCTTAAGCATAACTTACTTAGCGTTAGTCAATTATGTGATAGAGGTTTTGATATTTTGTTTAAGCCATCTTTATGCATCATAACCAACTCAATTAACAATGGCTTAGTATTTAAAGGAATTAGACGTGGTAACGTCTATGTAGTAGATCTTGAAGATCTTGCTAAAAACAGTTCTTGCTTAGTAGCTACTGATACTAAGGTTGTTGATGCAAGTTGGTTATGGCACCGTAAATTAGATCATGCAAGTATGAATACAATATCTAAATTAGTTAAAAGAGATTCTGTAATTGGTTTGCCAAAACTAAAATTTGAGAAAAATAAAATTTGTGATGCATGTCAATATGGCAAACAATCTAGGAGCTCTTTTAAATCCATAAATTGTGTCACTACTACTAGACCCCTTGAACTACTACACATGGATCTATTTGGACCAACTAGAACCACAAGTCTTGGTGGAAACAAATATTGTCTTGTTATTGTAGATGATTTTTCTAGATATACATGGGTCATGTTTTTAGCTCATAAAGATGAAGCATTTTCTGTATTTAAGAAATTTCATAAGGAAGTAACTAACACAAGAAATGCTTCAGTTATAGCTATTAGGAGTGATCATGGAACAGAATTTGAAAATCATCTATTTGATGAATTCTACAGTAAAAAGGGGATAAATCATAATTTCTCTGCACCTAGGACACCACAACAAAATGGAGTTGTGGAAAGAAAGAATAGAACCCTAAAGGAAATGGCTAGGACCATATTGTGTGAAAGTGACCTCCCAAAGTATTTTTGGGGAGAAGCTATTAACACATCATGCCATATATTAAATAGAGTCTTACTGAGACCAATTATAAAGAAAACACCTTATGAACTTTGGAGAGATAGAAAACCCAAAGTAAGCTATTTTCATGTTTTTGGGTGTAGGTGTTTCATTCACAATAATGGGAAAGATAACTTAGGTAAATTTGATTCCAAATCTGATGAGGGTATCTTTTTGGGATACTATGCATCAAGTAAGGCTTATAGAGTCTTCAACAAAAGAACCCTTGTTATTGAAGAGTCTATACATGTTGTTTTTGATGATACTAATGATGTCTCTGCTAGCAAGAGAGTAGCTCTTGATGATGATGCAGGAATACTTGAGAAAAAGTTAGATGATATGACATTACAAGAGAATGAACCAAAGCAAATTGGAGAAACTTCAACAAGCCAAGAGGTAATTGGTGATCATGGGCTTACAAAGGCTTGGAGGTATGTATACGGTCACCCTAAAGAATTAATACTAGATGATCCATCACAACCTATTAGAACTAGAGCTTCTCTTAGGAACTTAAATAATCACCTAACTTTTGTTTCGCACTTAGAACATAAAAACATTGGAGAAGCTGAAAATGATGTAAATTGGGTAAATGCTATGCAAGAGGAACTAAATCAATTTACTAGAAACAAGGTATTGAATTTGGTAGAAAGACCCACTGAATACTCAATAATAGGAACTAAATGGATATACAAAAACAAACTTGATGAGAATGGAGTTGTGGTTAGGAACAAGGCTAGACTAGTAGCAAAGGGCTATAATCAAGAAGAAGGTATAGAGTTTGATGAAATCTTTGCTCCTGTAGCTAGACTTGAAGCAATTAGATTATTACTAGTATTTGCATGCTCTAAAGACTTCAAACTATTTCAAACGGATGTAAAAGTGCCTTTTTGAATGGGTATATTAATGAGGAGGTTTATGTAGAACAACCCCCTGGTTTTGAAAATCATCAATACCCCAATCATGTTTATAAACTAAATAAAGCACTTTATGGTCTAAAACAAGCCCCTAGAGCATGGTATGAAAGACTTAGCAAATTTCTATTAGACAATGAATTCTCTAGAGGGAATGTTGATACAACACTGTTTTCAAAGAAGAAAAACAAAGATATGTTAGTAGTACAGATTTATGTAGATGATATTATTTTCGGTGCTACTAACAATCGCCTCTGCGAAGAATTTGCTGACTTAATGTAGAGTGAATTTGAAATGAGCATGATGGAAGAGCTGAACTATTTCCTCGGGCTCCAAATCAAATAATCTAAAGAGGGGATCTTCATCAATCAAGCCAAATACATCAAGGAGATGCTTAAGAAGTTTGATATGGATGGAAACAAGCCAATCAGCACACCCATGAGTTCATCATGCAAACTAGACAAAGATGAATCAGGTAAATCAGTGGATCAAAAGATGTATAGAGGTATGATAGGATCTTTATCATATCTTACAGCAAGTAGACCTGATATCATGTTTAGTGTATGCATGTGTGCTAGATATCAATCTTGTTGCTGGTGGTCCAAACCGAGAACGATTGGCACAGCGGTGTGAACGGGGTTCCGTTTGGGTTGCCTTGGTTGGTGTTGATTGCGCTCCACTTTCCACCGAGAAACCTGCAAGCAAGCCTCGCACCATCACTGGGGTAGTGGGGGCCCTCCGACGATCAAGTCAGAGGAGATTGGAGGAGAAGGAAAGATAATAGTAGCAAGTAGGAGAATGCTCTGGAAGTTCTTGCTTACCCTCCCCCTTCTCCTCCTAGCCGCATATATACCAGGCTGGGGGGTCCTTTTGGGGGGTTGGTCATCGTGTAGCACGATGGAGCTGCCACTGACATGGCCGTTACAGGGCGTCGTGGGGCAGCACTGGGTACGGCTGTTACAGGGCGTAGTGGAGCTCCGCTTTGTACGGCTGTTACAGGGGATCGTGGAGCAGCGCCGGATACGACCGTTGCTGGGTGTAGTGGAGCAGAGGGCCGCGGCGTGCCTCTGGGGAATAGCCTGTCGTTGTCGAGAGATGTCCGACTCGGGGTCGGGCTGCGGAGACGAAGATGTCCGACTCGGGGTCGGATTGCTGGATCAAGGGGCAGCCGACTCGGGGTCGGGCTGCGGAGACGAAGATGTCCGACTCGGGGTCAGATTGCTGGATCAAGGGGCAGCCGACTCGGGGTCGGGCTGCGGAGACGAAGATGTCCGACTCGGGGTCGGATTGCTGGATCAAGGGGCAGCCAAGGGGCTGCCGTAGTCTTCCTGGGCGCGCGTGCCGGTCACGTGGGGCATGGTGGCTAAGTTCCCCCATAACAGTAGCCCCCCACTTCCGAGCCTGGAACCAGAAGGGGAACGGGTGAAGGGAGTGATGCTTCGAGATTGCCGCCATCCCTCGGAGAGGCGCGCGCGCTTCGAGCTCCCCGCCTTCTTTATGGCGTATGGCGGTTGTTGCTGACCTAGCAGTCTGAGGATTTCGGCGGACATCCTTCCTTAATGGCGTCGATTCGCCTTTGGGGCGCGAGCGACCCTTCGGCAGCCAGGCGTCCTCTGGCGTCACCGAGGCGTCACCCACCTTTCCGCCTATTTAACCGGGGGCCCTCCTCCGTCCGCCTTTCTCCTTACAGACATCTTCGAGTTTCTCCTTTGCGCTGCCGTCATTGCCGTCGGACTGTTCGCTTGCTCCTCCTTTGACGCTCTCGGAGCCGTTCTTCCTTCTCTTCCGGTGAGTTGCCCCATTCTTCAATTTAAGGCTCTCCATACTTTCTCCTTTTGTATTAGGGTACTCCAGTCATTCCGGTCCTTTCCCCCTTCTTGACCCCGTCCTGACCGTAGATTCACTGGCCATTAGGGATGGGCGAAGTGAGAGCAGACCGCATTAAGTCGGAGCTGGTCGCTGAAGACCTAGATAGGTTCGTGGCTCGATACCATCTTCCCGAGGCCTGCAATGTTACGCTCCCGGGGCCTGAGGAGAGGATGTCCCATCCTCCTCCAGGGAAGGTTGCCATCAATGAGGGCATTCTTCAGGCTGGGTTTTGCTTTCCCCCCTCGGACTTAGTTGTGCAGGTGCTTCGGGGTTTAAGAGTGGCGCCGACGCAACTGGTGCCGAACTCATGGCGCGCCCTGACGGCCTTCCAGGTTCTCTGCCGCATGCACGAGGTTCCCGCCACCCTGAATGTCTTTTGGGAATGCTACGGCCTGAGCGGCCACCCCCAGGACAAAGGGTGGTGGTGCTTTGCGGCGCGGCGAGGGTGCGGCCTCGTCAAGGAGGCTCATTCCTCCATTCACGGCTGGAAGGAGCGTTTCTTTTTCGTTGACGCAGATCCCTCTTGGGGAATCAGGGCTACCTGGGAGACGCCGATGAAGTCCCCGATTGGCCTATCGAGGTTGTCGAGGGAGGAATCCGATGGCGTCGCCGTCTTGAAGGGGTTGGTTGCCGAGGGCCGGCTCCCCCCGGTGGCTTGCCTTATTTCCGAGGATACCTTGGTGAACGTTGGTCTGAGCTCGGTCCCCACTGACCGTGAGCCCACCACCATTTCTTTTTTAGCTCTTTTCTCCTCTTTCGTCTCGTTCTTTCCTTCAGTTTCTCAACCTCCGACCACCTCGTCCTTTTTGCAGAGATCGACGACGTCATGCGGTCGGACAAGGCAACGGCCGTTGGTAGGACGTCCCTACTGGAAGCAGTCCGGAGGAAGAAACGAGCTCCTCCGAGCGGGGCCCCACCGGCAAAGAAGTCCCGCCGGCAGGCGACTCCGACGCCGACAGACGGGTCCGGACCCACCGATCAGGGGGACGCCGCGGGCGCGGACCGGGAGTTGACGCTGTATCAGCCCTCCGATGCCGAGACTACCGTTTCTCCGGAGGCATCACCCGGGCGTGCCCGAGATGGACGGGTCGGACGTGATCGGTCCCCAGCCCAGCCTTCGACTCGGTCGGCTCCGGATGATACGAGGAGGGACGCGCCGAGGCCCCGGCCGAGCGGGACCCTGTCAATTCCAGGGGCGGTCCCCGCCCCGAGCATGGTCAGCATGACTCTTCCCCAAGCGATGGGTAAGGGTAAGGCTGCAGAACCACCGTCCGACTCCGGGGAGAAGTCGGGGTCGGCCTTCACTTTCGCCGGCGCCCGAAACCTCATCGAGACGGTGCTGCTGGAGAAGGACCGCAGGCAGGTCCGGGAGATGAGGGTCTCCGACATTGGGGCTGCCAGCTGCGTCTGTCTCATGTCGGTGAGTGTTCTTTTGGTCGCTTTCATCATTTATAGGCTCTGTTGATCCCCGCCTGACGTCCTCGTTTTTCCTATCTCTTAGCTCGCCCAGTACATGATCCGCCTGGAGGAGTGCTACGAGGAACAGGCGAGGCTTCTGGCGAGGGCCGAGAGCCAACTGAAGGCAGTAGAGGAGGGAGGTCAGGCTGCGGCGGGGAGGACGACCAGGGACCTCGAGATGAGGCTCCGAGTGGCCGAAGAGCGGGCACTCGGCTTCGTCGCCCTCGAGAAGCAACTGTTGGAGGCTCAGGAGCAACTCAAGGTTGCCTCGGGTCTCGAGGGCGAGATCAAGAAGGCGGAGGAGCGGGCCGAGAAGCAGTCCCGGAAGGCTGCCGACTACCGGGAGAGGTGGGAGAAGGCCCAGCGGTCAGCCGACAACGCCCGCAACCGAACCCGGTCTCTTGAAGCCAAGCTGGGCGAATTGGAGTCGGCCTTGGAGAAGTCCCGCGCGAGCGACCAGGAGCTTCATTTGCGCCTGGAGGAGGCTGAGGCTGCTCGCATTGCTGCCGAGGCGAAGCACAAGGAGGCTCAGGCTGATCTACTGAGGGTCTCCTCCGAGGCGGACGACCGGATTGTGGCGAAGGTCTTGGAGGCGAAGGCTCAGATTATGGAGCGGGCAGAGGCGGCGCTGGCCGAGAAGAGTGCGGAGATCGGGCGTCAGGCGGTACAGGCTTATCGTCAGTCCGCCGAGTTCACCCGTGATATGTCGGAGGCGGTACAGGCCTATCGTCAGTCTGACGAGTTCGTCCATGACATGTCGGACGCGGGGTCCGACTCCTTTGTCTTAGGCTTCGAGGAAGGCCTGGCAAGGGTGTCGGCTAAGTACCCCGAAATTGACCTGAGTGGGATCTCCCTTCTCGACTCCCCTCTGGCGCCATTGCCTGCTGCTTCTCCAACCGTCTCCCTACCCCCTGCGGACGTGGCCGGCGTTCCCGACCCGGGGGTTCCTCCAAGCTGACCTTCTGTATTTTCGTTCTTTTCTCTGTGTGTTGGCGTTTTGTCAAGTTGTATGGGTCTCGGCTCTGAAACAATGAAAGTTAATGCAAATAGAGTTTCTTCATTTCACTTTCGTCCTTCTTCTTTTTAACTCTTGGTAGCGTCTCGCTGACTCCCGACTCTTGAAATTCTTCTGGCGCTAGGCCAGGCATCCGAGGGTTAGGCCTCAGGAACTTCTTCCGGCGCTAAGCCAGGCATCCGAGGGTTTGGCCTCAGGAACTTCTTCCGGCGCTAAGCCAGGCATCCGAGGGTTAGGCCTCAGGAACTTCTTCCGGCGCTAAGCCAGGCATCCGAGGGTTAGGCCTCAGGAACTTCTTCCGGCGCTAAGCCAGGCATCCGAGGGTTAGGCCTCAGGAACTTCTTCCGGCGCTAAGCCAGGCATCCGAGGGTTTGGCCTCAGGAACTTCTTCCGGCGCTAAGCCAGGCATCCGAGGGTTAGGCCTCAGGAACTTCTTCCGGCGCTAAGCCAGGCATCCGAGGGTTAGGCCTCAAGAACTTCTTCCGGCGCTAAGCCAGGCATCCGAGGGTTAGGCCTCAGGAACTTCTTCCGGCGCTAAGCTAGGCATCCGAGGGTTAGGCCTCAGGAAATTCCGCTCGTTGGTCGGCCAAGGCTGGCGCAAGCCGAGGCGACCGGTCGGGGCTTCAGGCTAGTCTGCTCCCGGGATGATCATCGGGTTAGCCTGGCATTCGAGGGCCGTGCCTCGGGAGATTCCGCTCGTTGGTCGGCCAAGGCTGGCGCAAGCCGAGGCGACCGGTCGGGGCTTCAGGCTAGTCTGCTCCCGGGATGATCATCGGGTTAGCCTGGCATCCGAGGGCCGAGCCTCGAAAAATTCCGCTCGTTGGTCGGCCAAGGCTGGCGCAAGCCGAGGCGACCGGTCGGGGCTTCAGGCTAGTCTGCTCCCGGGATGATCATCGGGTTAGCCTGGCATTCGAGGGCCGAGCCTCGGGAAATTCCGCTCGTTGGTCGGCCAAGGCTGGCGCAAGCCGAGGCGACCGGTCGGGGCTTCAGGCTAGTCTGCTCCCGGGATGATCATCGGGTTAGCCTGGCATCCGAGGGCCGAGCCTCGGAAAATTCCGCTCGTTGGTCGGCCAAGGCTGGCGCAAGCCGAGGCGACCGGTCGGGGCTTCAGGCTAGTCTGCTCCCGGGATTATCATCGGGTTAGCCTGGCATCCGAGGGCCGAGCCTCGGGAAATTCCGCTCGTTGGTCGGCCAAGGCTGGCGCAAGCCGAGGCGACCGGTCGGGGCTTCAGGCTAGTCTGCTCCCGGGATGATCATCGGGTTAGCCTGGCATCCGAGGGCCGAGCCTCGGGAAATTCCGCTCGTTGGTCCGCCAAGGCTGGCGCAAGCCGAGGCGACCGGTCGGGGCTTCAGGCTAGTCTGCTCCCGGGATGATCATCAGGTTAGCCTGGCATCCGAGGGCCGAGCCTCGAAAAATTCCGCTCGCTGGTCGTGCGCCTGTCGCTTGCCGCCCGACGGAATTTCTCCGTGGCCAGCTGCGATCGTGTTTCTCCTCCTCTCCAAGCGTCGCCTGGGGAACACCAGATGGGCATTAAATGCTAATTGAGGGGTTACCTGGGAAATCGGATCGCCAGTTGCTGCTTGCGAGAAGTGTCAGTTAAGCGGCCGCGATACGCGCGTTCTTTGAGGCGGATACGGCCTGGGCGCGAGCGGAGATATGTGGGCCTAGGGGTACAGGCCACCCGGAGTGTCCTGCACAAAGAATGCGATTAAGGAGAATAACGCTTAGGAAATCGCGGGGAGATACGCCTCGAGAGCCGGATCGGCTCCGGATTCAATGCGCCCGCATTTATTGGAGCCACCCGCAGCGGAACGACCGGGGGGCCGCAGTTTGGCTATAAATATAGGTGCAGGTGCGATGGAGCCTGCCAAGCCAGAGCTGTTCAGGTTGCCATGGATCGTGGGCCTCCTCTCCGGCGCATGGTTGAGAGACCCCTATCGAAGGAACGGGAGGCGCGCCCTTCGCGACTTCCGCCAACTAGCCGTTTCATCTGGGATCAACAAGGAGGTTCTCCCCGGCGGAACTCCGCTCTAGGCGTTTCATCCGGGATCACGTCTCCCCTCCTTGAAGTTCGGCCTCCCGATTGAGCTCCGCACCAGGCGCTTGATCCGGGACCGCGCCTCCATATGCTCTTCTCCCTTGTATTCCTTCTCTCCCCTAACACTGGGGAGGACCGGAATATTCCTTGGAGGTGGCGTTCCCCTGGAGGCAGCGGGAGCTTCGTCTGCGGCGGCTCCTCGTCTTTTTCGTGAGGCGTGGATGGCGCCTCTGGGTAGGAGCAGTGTGGACTTCTCCTTCGTCCACTTCTTCTTCATCCGCGCCGGCTCTTCGTCTTCTTCGTGAGACGCCGATGACGCCTCCGGTTGGAAGCACCCACTTCCGGCGGGATTGCAGCCGCTTCGGATGGAGGTTTCGGGATCCTAGATCTTCAGCTCCTCGGAGTCTCCACCTCTTCTTTACTTTCTTTACACCCTAATTCCCCTCTGGAAATTCCTTGTAATCACACGAGCACGCCATTGTAACCAGAAATTATTGAAATGAAAAGTGTTATACATTTTTGAACTGTCTTTCTGGCATTGTCGTTCTACTGGTAATACATCCGCAGGTTTGCGGAATTCCAGCTCCTTGGAATTTCTCGACCATCTAGAGCCTCCAACTGGTAGGAGCCAGGTCGGTTTACCCAGCGAACCCTATACGGGCCTTCCCAATTTGGCGCTAGCTTCCCACCTTCCGCAGGTTGGGATGCTTTAGCTCGCCTTAGCACCAGATCTCCGATTCTGAAAAGCTTCGGTCGGACCTTGGAGTTGTAATATCGGGCTACCCTCCGCTGATACATCGCCATCCGAACCTGCGCCATTTCCCTCGCTTCTTCCAAGAGATCCAGGTTCCCTCGGAGTTGCTCCGAATTGGCCTCGGGTCGGTGCGCGGCCACCCGAGGTGAGGGGAGTCCGAGCTCCACGGGGACAACGGCTTCCGTGCCATAGGTTAGGCTGAAAGGCGTCTCTCCGGTAGGGGTCCGATGCGTGGTCCGATACGCCCAAAGGACATTCTCGAGTTCTTCGACCCAAGCTTGCCCCGTCCGACCGATTCGCGCTTTGATTCCTTGGAGGATTGTCCGATTTGTGACCTCGGCCTCGCCGTTGGTTTGAGGATGCGACACAGATGTGAACCGATGCTCGATCCCGAACTCCTCGCAGAAGTCACGGAAATGCTTGTTGTCGAACTGTCGGCCATTATCCGAGATGAGGACCCGAGGTACCCCAAATCGGACAATGATGTTCTTCTTCACGAACTTCCGGACTTGCGCCTCCGTGATAGTGGCCAGCGGCTCTGCCTCCACCCACTTGGTGAAGTAGTCGATTGCAACAATCAAAAATTTCCGCTGAGCTGAAGCGACGGGGAATGGTCCGAGGATATCCATTCCCCACTGGGCGAAGGGCCAGGGTGCAGTGATTGGTGCCAAGGGGACAGAAGGGACTCTCTGGACGTTGGCGTGGCGCTGGCAGGCGTCGCATTTCCGTACATGATCCTTTGAGTCCTCCAACAAGGTAGGCCAATAATAGCCTTGCCTCATGATCTTGTGCGCCAAGGACCTAGCCCCCAAGTGTGATCCGCAAACGCCTTCGTGGACTTCGCCGAGGACGTAGGTCGCTTCCGAGGGGCGGAGGCACTTTAAGAGGGGGGCGGTGAACGAGGTCCGATACAGCCTCCCCTCATAGAGTACGTAGTGGGCGGACTTCATAACAAGTCGCCGAGCTTGATCTTCGTCTTCAGGGAGGATCCCTTCGGCGAGGTAGGCGACAAGCGGGTCCATCCAAGACGGCTCCGGATCAATCGCCATCACCGCTCCAGCCTCGCCGATGCTCGGGGCATCCAGGGTCTCCAGGTAGATCGCCCTCGACAAGTTGTGCGCGTCTGCGCTCACTAAGCGGGACAACCTGTCGGCCCTGGCATTTTCACTTCTTGGGACCTGCTGGATGTCGACACTGCCGAGGTCGGGAATGAGTGCTTGCACCTTCCGGACGTAATTCTGCATGGTCGGGTTCCGGGCTTCGAACTCCCCACGGACCTGCCCGACCACCAGCTGGGAGTCGGTGAAGACCTTCAGGCGCCGGATGCCGAGCTCCTTGGTGAGTTTGAGTCCCGTGACTAGGGCCTCGTACTCCGCCTCGTTGTTGGTCACTGGAAATCCGAACCTCAAGGCATACTCGGCTATCACTCCATCTGGACTGGTAAGGACCAGCCCGGCCCCTCCACCTTCGGGGTTCGACGACCCATCGATGTGAAGCGTCCAAATCGGGAGGTCGAGGCTGGGTGTTTCCGGCGACCTAGGTTCCGCCTCCTGCACCGTGCACTCAGCGAGGAAATCCGCGAGCGCCTGAGCCTTGATGGCGGGTCGGGGCTGGTAGCGGATGTCGCACTCACCAAGTTCTACTGCCCACTTCACCAGCCGTCCCGCATTCTCAGGATTGCTGCGGATCTGCCGCCGCGGTTGATCGGTCAAGAGGGTGACAGAATGGGCCTGGAAATAGGGGCGAAGCCTCCTGGTCGCGGTCAGCAGCGCGAAGGCGATCTTTTCAGCCTTCGTATACCGCGTCTCGGCGTCCCGTAGGACCGGCTGATGTAGTACACAGGCTTCTGGAGCTTTACCTCTTCCCGAACCAGTACCGCACTGACTGCGGTTGGGGAGACCGCCAGATAGAGGTAGAGCATCTCCCCTTCTTGCGGCTTGGACAGCAGGGGAGGAGACGCCAAGTATTCCTTGAGCTGGTCGAATGCTGCTTGACATTCGGCCGTCCAGAGGAAGTCTTTCGGGCGTTTCAACACCTTGAAGAAAGGTTGGCAGCATTCGGCCGATTTTGCCACAAATCGTCCGAGCGCGGCGACCCTCCCAGCGAGCTCCTGAACCTCCTTCACTTTGGTCGGAGGGGACATACCTTGGATGGCCTTGATTTTGTCCGGGTTGGCTTCGATCCCCCGCTGGTTGACAATGAAACCGAGGAACCTCTCGGCCGAAGCGCCAAAGGCGCACTTCGCTGGGTTCAGCTTCATGTGAAACTTCCGCAAGGTGGCGAAAGTCTCCTCCAGATCCGCGATGTGCTGGTCTGCATGGCGGCTCTTCACCAGCATATCGTCCACGTACACCTCCATGTTCCGGCCGATTTGCTCTTTGAAGATTTTGTTGACGAGGCGCTGGTAAGTGGCGCCAGCATTCTTCAGACCGAAGGGCATTACCTTGTAACAGTACAGCCCCCGGTCTGTTATAAAGGCAGTTTTCTCCTCGTCCTGTGGAGCCATCATTATCTGGTTGTAGCCGGAGAAGGCGTCCATGAAAGACAGCAGCTGATATCCGGAAGTCGCGTCGACCAGTTGGTCTATCCGCGGAAGCGGAAAGCTATCCTTGGGGCATGCCTTGTTCAGGTCGGTATAGTCGACGCACATCCTCCACTTTCCGCTCGCCTTCCGGACAAGTACGACATTTGCCAGCCATTCGGGGTAGCTGACCTCCCTTATGAATCCTGCCTCCAAGAGTTTGTCTACCTCCTGGTCGACCACTCGGATCCGATCCGGGGCACAGTGTCTCTTCTTCTGTTTTACCGGTCGGTGGGTCGGGTCGACGTTGAGGGCATGAGAAATGACCTCCGGGTCGATCCCAGGTACATCGGCCGCCGACCAGGCAAACACATCGACATTGGCTCGGAGGAATTCCACCAACCGGGCCCGAGCTCCCAGGTCGAGATTGGCGCCGACCCGGATCGTCCTGTCCGGGCGACCTTCCTCGAGGGGAACTTCGATCACATCCTCGGCCGGCTCCCCGTGCCGCAAGGCCACCTCGTCTCTGGCGTCGAGGGACTCGACGCTTAAGGCTTCTACGGGCTTCTTCCCTTTGAGAGTTGCTAGGAAACATTGCCTTGCGGTCGGTTGGTCACCTCGGACCTCTCCAATCCCGGCCGCCGTGGGGAACCGCATGAGCAAGTGGTACGTAGAGACCACCGCGAGAAGGGCGTTCAGTCCGGGTCGTCCGAGGATAGCGTTGTAGGCCGAGGGAACACGGACGACCAAGAACCCGAGCCGCACCGTGGCTTCTGCGGGTGCAACGCCCGCAGTCACAGGCAGCTCAACGACACCTTCGGCCGAGATAGCGTCACCAGTGAATCCTATGAGGGGAGTGGATGTTTTGTGCAACAATTGTCTGGACAAGCTCATCTTTTGGAAGGCCTCGTAAAACAAAATATCAGCTGAGCTTCCACTATCCACAAGAACACGCCTTACATCATAGTTTGCCATAGTGAGGGAGATCACCATGGCGTCATCGTGGGGGGTCTGAACCCCCTTTACATCTTCATCACAAAAAGTGATTACATTAGCGACCCTCTGCCTCTTTGCGACGGCTGCCCCTGACGCTTCAGTCGAGCCCCCTGCGTTCCTCTCGGGCCGGGGGCAGCCCCCAGTGATAGTGTGGATCACGCCCGCGACGGGTCGATTCTGCTCCCGAGGCTCCTGAGGGGCCGGATCGGCCGGACGCGGGTCTGCGGGGGGACGTCGGTCGTTCACATATCGACCGAGACGCCCTCGGCGGATGAGAGCCTCGATTTCGTCCCGAAGCTGGAAGCAGTCTTCGGTGTCGTGGCCGTGGTCCCGGTGGTACTCACAGTACGCCCGAGAGGGCCTCCTCCCAGGAATCTTCTTCATCTGTCTCGGGACCGGGAGGTCCTCCCGCCCTTGATTTCCATGAGGATCTGGGCCCGGGGAGTCAGGAGAGGAGTGTACCGGTTGAAACGTCGGGGCGGAGAACGAGGGCGTAGGGCGCCGTGGTTCCTCGCCGGCGACAGGCTCCTGCGCCGACGTTGAGGCGTCGGGCTCCTCCTCTGGCGTGCCTCTTTTCGCCTTTTCTTCCCGAGCTTTGGAGGGATCTCGGCGGCCTCCTTGCTCCGGTGGGCGGCCGCCTCCTCGGCGTCCGCATACTGGTTCGCCCGGGACAACAGCTCCGGGAAGCTCCGCGGCAGGCGTTTGTCCAGGGAGAAGGTGAGTCTGCCCTTTCGGAAGCCACGCTTCAGGGCTGAAAGAGCCACTTCCTGGCTCAGGTTCCGGACTTCCAGCGTAGCCTTGTTGAAGCGGGTAAGATAATCCCGCAAGCTTTCTCCCTCGTTTTGCCGGACATCAAAGAGGGAGTCGGAGACCAGTCGCCGCCGGCTACTGACGGCGAAATGGGTGATGAAGAGGCGAGTAAACTGGTCGAAGGACTGGATTGAGTTAGCCTCCAAGCCGACGAACCACGCCCTTGCCGGGCCACGGAGGGTCGCCGGGAAGGCCTTGTAGAGGAGAGGATCTGATGCTCCGTGGAGGAGCATAAGGGTCCTGAAACTCTCGACGTGATCCCGCGGGTCCGCCGCCCCGTCATAGGGCTCGATCGCCGGCATTTTAAACCCCGGCGGATTCGGGGTCCGCAGGATCCTCGAGGCAAGCGCCGGCTGGGAGGAGATCTCCAAGTCGGCGAAGGGATCTTTGGAGTGGCCCTTCAGGACCTGGAGTTGTCGGTGGAGATCGTCCACCCGCCGGTCCAGGGAGCGCGACCGATGGGTGGGAGACAAGGTGCACCGAGAGGGGGACCGACTGGAGCGCGGGTTCCTTGAGGACTGGGGGGTCTGGGAACGCGCCCGGGCCCGCCTCTCGTACCCCGCGCAGCTCCGATGGGAAGGTCCCGGCAGAATGGACCGTGCTCGAGAATCTTCCTCGCGCCGGCGCTCCTCCCCATGGGAGAGGAAGGAGCGCGGGTTGAGGAGGACAGGTGAGCGCTCAGGGAGCAGCGGCTCCTGGGCCCGCTGCGGCGCCTGAGACATCACACCCTGCAGGTTCTGCACTGCCTCCGCGAGGGTGCGAACCTGCTGGGCTAACTGGTCGAACTGAGTGGCTTCGACCGTCTGAATGGGGGGTGGAACGGTGGAGTGTTGCTGAGAATGTGTTGGAGACGCAGCGGCCTCCCGGCCGGAGGCGCGAGGGGCCCCGCGACCGGAGGCATTGGAAGCTCCACGACCACCTCACCGTGCCATTACGATCGCTCTGAGATTCGGTCCCTTCCTCTAGCGCCAACTGTTGCTGGTGGTCCAAACCGAGAACGATTGGCACAGCGGTGTGAACGGGGGTTCCGTTTGGGTTGCCTTGGTTGGTGTTGATTGCGCTCCACTTTCCACCGAAAAACCTGCAAGCAAGCCTCGCACCACCACTGGGGTAGTAGGGGCCCTCCGACGATCAAGTCAGAGGAGATTGGAGGAGAAGAAAGATAATAGTAGCAAGTAGGAGAATGCTCTGGAAGTTCTTGCTTACCCTCCCCCTTCTCCCCCCAGCCGCATATATACCAGGCTGGGGGGTCCTTTTGGGGGGTTGGTCATCGTATAGCACGATGGAGCTGCCACTGACATGGCCGTTACAGGGCGTCGTGGGGCAGCGCTGGGTACGGCTGTTACAGGGCGTAGTGGAGCTCCGCTTTGTACGGCTGTTACAGGGGATCGTGGAGCAGCGCCGGATACGACCGTTGCTGGGTGTAGTGGAGTAGAGGGCCGCGGCGTGCCTCTGGGGAATAGCCTGTCGTTGTCGAGAGATGTCCGACTCGGGGTCGGGCTGCGGAGACGAAGATGTCCGACTCGGGGTCGGATTGCTGGATCAAGGGGCAGCCGACTCGGGGTCGGGCTGCGGAGACGAAGATGTCCGACTCGGGGTCGGATTGCTGGATCAAGGGGCAGCCGACTCGGGGTCGGGCTGCGGAGACGAAGATGTCCGACTCGGGGTCGGATTGCTGGATCAAGGGGCAGCCAAGGGGCTGCCGTAGTCTTCCTGGGCGCGCGTGCCGGTCACGTGGGGCATGGTGGCTAAGTTCCCCCGTAACAAATCTAATCCTAAGGAATCACATTTAATTGTAGTTAAGAGAATTTTTAAATACCTAATAGGAACAATAAACATAGATTTATGGTACTCTAAAGAATCAAGCATAAACTTAATAGGGTACACTGACTCAGACTTCGCTGGTTGTAAACTTGATAGAAAAAGCACCAGCGGGTTATGCCAATTCTTAGGAGAAAATTTAATCTCTTGGTTTAGCAAGAAACAAAACTTGGTTGCTCTATCTACGCTGGAAGCCGAATATGTTGCCGTCGGGAGTTGTTGTGCTCAAATCTTATGGATCAAACAACAACTTGAAGATTATGACATTAAACAAGATAAAATTCCCATTAGTTGTGATAATACAAGTGCCATTAATCTAACTAAAAATCCAATTCAGCATTCAAGAACTAAACACATTGAGATAAGACATCACTTCATAAGAGATCATGTACGGAATGGTGATGTGACACTTCAATTTGTTTGTACTGATGATCAACTTGCTGACATCTTCACAAAACCCTTGAGTGAAGATCGATTTTGTATACTTAGAAGAGGGTTAGGAGTGATTGATCCATTCTAGTGATACTCTCCTCTAATTCATTGATTTTGATGATTAGCTTATGTTAGACATAGGATTTCTTATCTATGATCATCAAATCAGTTCTTAAATATCTGATAGTTCCATAACTCTTTCTTTTGGCACAGAAATAACAAGTTTATTTTGGTTATGTGCCAGAGTTCGAGTCGACTAGAATAGATTTTGGAGTCGGCTCGTGGTAGAGTCGACTCGCGCATATTTGGGAGTCGATTCGAGGTCGAGTCGACTCGCGACTTACTAGAGTCGACTCGAGGTCGGGAATCCGACTTTCAACCCTAAGCAAAATATTCTTTTCTTCACTTCTATTTTTCAGCCGCCACTGTTCAAAAGCCCTAGAGTCATCTCCGACCTCTTCTCCGACCCGTCCTAGGTCCTCGCCGTCGAGTTTTCCTCCATTTTTCTTGTTCATCACTCCGTGGTTAGGTCAAAAATGCCTAGGAAAGTCGTTGTCCCAAGCCGGAAGAGACCCTCCTCCGCGAGTGGGGCCGAGCGACGGTCCAAGGCTCGGAATGAACCCACGAGACCACCACCTCCGGTTCCTTCCCCGCCTAGGCCGGTTCCCTCGAGCTCATGTGCCGGGAAGGTTGTCTCTACCGGGAGGCAAGTCAACTTTGACTTCCTCTCCCAGGAAGGGTTCAACCTAGGGCATCACCTTAGGGCCCAGGGCTTAGAGTTATTTTGTTCTCTTGACCTCCCTACCTATCCAGGGTTAGTTAGGGAATTCTACGGTACTGTAGCACGGGGTAGCGGCGGTATCCAGAGAACAGTAGTGGGTGCCCCAGTTTTCATTTCCGAGGACTTCATTGCTCGAGTCCTCCATCTCTCCAGAGAGGGGATCTTTCCCACACACCCCTCAGATAGGACAGAGGCCCTTACGGCCATCTTAGGGAGTCCACCTTAGTCTCCTATAGAGGAGGTGTTCGCAAATCAGCTTTCGGCTGAAATGCGGCTTCTCCTAAGTATCATTTCTAGGACTCTCTTCTCCAAAACTGGTAGGTTTGACTTCATCTCAGAAAGAGACCTAGCTTTGACGTACCACATACTCCAAGACACTCCTATCAACTTCCCTAAACTCATCTACAAGTATCTCTGTGAACCCCTAGACAAGCCTAGGTTAAGTCTCCCATATGGAATGCTATTCACTCTTATCTTTAGGGAGTTAGAGGTCCCTATCTTTGAGGGGAAACTCTCTCGCTCACTGCGTTTTACAGATTGCATGGGTGAGGGGACCCTCCATCGGATGGATTTTCACAAGGTCGGGGGAGTCTGGGTAAGAAAACCATCCACATCTACACCATCTGATCCTACCACTCATCACTCCCCTAGCCCTGACCATGATCAGGAGCACTATACAGATCTTCCCACTTTTCCTCCACTTCTGGCCCTTCATTCCCATCCACTTCAGCCGGACCATCTACAGCTCCACCACCTCAGCAGCCCCTGGAGGTTCGGATATCTTCTGAGCAGCTCCGAGAGTTGAGACAGCAGATAGTGAGGGAGCTGAGGGATGATCTACTGAGGGAGCTACGAGATCCTCAGACTGCTCCCTCCACCGAGATAGTCCCCTCCTTGGCAACCGTGTCCAAGATGGTTGCAGACCTGAAGGAGGAAATCTACAACATAAGGAGCCTAGTTCAAGCTTAATACTGGAACATTAGCGATGTAAAGGATGACACAAGGAAGATGCGAGACAGCATTAGAATTGAGATAGGTAGCCAGAGTCAGGGAACAGAGAGACTAGCAAATGCCTTGATCTCTAAGCTTGACACCCTCCAAGAAAGTGTGACCCAGCTCACCACGATACAGTCTAGTGCTACCTCGGAGATCATCAAGCAGCTAGGGAACGTCTCTGAGAGGATAAACTTAGTCATGCAAATGAATAGACTGAAAACGGGAGCCACATCCTCCACTACAAAGAAAAATTAGTGTATTTTTATCTATTTTTATGATATACAGTCCCTTGAGGACTCTTTTGATATGTAATCACACTTGTACTCAAATTTGAATTTAATACAATAAGTAGAAATTTCCTTTCAAAATTGTGCATTCTTGAGTTCTAATACTTTTTTCTATGTATTGTGTCCTTTTTGCTATGATGACAAAAATGGGGAGAAAATATGAATTGAAATGTAAAGAAAATCACTAAAAAACAACCATAAAGCAAAATGTAATTTATTTTTAGTGGATTCGATACCTCGAGGCTCATTATCTCTCTGTTGGGGTTCCTCAAGGAGTAATCTCCAGAATCTATTTAAGGGATATTCGGAGATTAGTTGAATCATACTCAAGAACAAATTGTCAGATCTTCTCTCTGAAAGTAAGAATTTAAGATCAAAAGCTTCAAGACATTAAAAGAAAATTCAGAGAACCCAAACAAAATTGAATGCATATGTTGAGGGGGAGAATCTGAAATATTAAGAAAGTAAATTCATTAAACATATAAGCCAAACAATTGATTGCATGATATGAAGGCTTATATAATTCCAAATGAAAGGAGGAGCTTTAATTTCAGGATTTACTGTTTCAAACCTTTCAATTTTGGATAAATTAAATGACTAGACATTTGAATTCATTTCTAAACTCTATTATAAATCTCCTATTGGTTGAGCAATTCACTTTACAAATACTCAATGTTTTGTTATCATCAAAAAGGAGGAGATTGTGGAGTGATTGGTTATACCCCTATTTGATTTTGATGAGCTCAAAGCATTTGAGTATATCTTATATTATACTAATGAATTCAATCTAGTGTTTCAGGCAAATATTTGTGAATTTATGTTTAAGTATCTCTAGCTTTGGTTTAATATATTTTGGTTAAGTAAGGAACTCAGTTTGAACCAAAGTTTGAAGCTCGAGTCGACTCTAGAAGATTAAGAGTCGACTCTAAGTGTTTCAGAAGTTCTGGCACATGCTCGAGTCGACTCCGGTACACTACGAGTCGACTCCGACTGAGAACTGACAGAAGAACAGAAAGTTGATTTTCAGATTGTTGCCCAGATAGACAACCCGAGAGGGGGGGGGGGGGGTGAATTGGGTTTTAAAATAATCTTACAATTTAAAACGATGTGGATGACTAATTAAAGCTATTGCAAGTTGTTCGATTAATTGCTATGTGCTGTGAGTGATATGAGAGTAAGAGAAAGAGAGACAATCAATCACAAACACCAAGTTTTATAGTGGTTCGGAGCTAACCCTTGCTCCTACGTCCACTCCCCAAGTCTCACTTGGGAATTCACTATAACCCCTTGGATTACAGTCGGTTGTTTTCCAAGCTCACAACCAAACTTGTTGTTTTACGAGCTCACAACGAACTCGGTCGGTTTTTCCAGGCTCACCGACTAGAACCAACCCCGATTGTTTTCCCGGGATCACAATCGAACCCTTACACGTTGGTTTTACACTCGGCTCACCAACCAACCTCTATACCCTTGATTCAATCCCCCGATTGAACCAAGCAAAGACAATGTGTAGATGAAAAGAACAAACAGAAAAATACAGCTTCTCAAAAGCAGATAAATGGCAATATGAACAATAACGAAGTTAAGAGCCCTCAAACGCTTTTAAGTTGGAGAAGAGGAAGGGCTTCTTGAACTTCGGGTCTCCTCTTGAATGTGTAGTCGACTTGAATGCAGGAGGAGGCTCTTTCACTGTTGGGAAGAAGTAGGTGGATGCAGTTAATGCTGCTCTTCCCTCTTTTTCGTTGAAGAACAAGTTGCAGAGATTGAAAGCTTGATTACTTGGAGTGGAATGGTTGTTCTCTGCTTTGCTACAGTCCTCTGTGGCTATTTAAACCAACCCCCACGGAAACTAGCCGTTAGAGAGCTTTTTCTGCCCGTTCTGCACACTCTGTACACCCTGACAATGTGTCCGTTGGTGGGTTGGAGTCGACTCGCGCGATCAGGAGTCGACTCGTGTTGCCCAGATAGACAACCCAAGAGGGGGGGGGGGGGGTGAATTGGGTTTTAAAATAATCTTACAATTTAAAACGATGTAGATGACTAATTAAAGCTATTGCAAGTTGTTCGATTAATTGCTATGTACTGTGAGTGATATGAGAGTAAGAGAAAGAGAGACAATCAATCACAAACACCAAGTTTTATAGTGGTTCGGAGCTAACCCTTGCTCCTACGTCCACTCCCCAAGTCTCACTTGGGAATTCACTATAACCCCTTGGATTACAGCCGGTTGTTTTCCAAGCTCACAACCAAACTTGTTGTTTTACGAGCTCACAACGAACTCGGTCGGTTTTTCCAGGCTCACCGACTAGAACCAACCCCGATTATTTTCCCGGGATCACAATCGAACCCTTACACGTTGGTTTTACACTCGGCTCACCAACCAACCTCTATACCCTTGATTCAATCCTCCGATTGAACCAAGCAAAGACAATGTGTAGATGAAAAGAACAAACAGAAAAATACAGCTTCTCAAAAGCAGATAAATGGCAATATGAACAATAACGAAGTTAAGAGCCCTCAAACGCTTTTAAGTTGGAGAAGAGGAAGGGCTTCTTGAACTTCGGGTCTCCTCTTGAATGTGTAGTCGACTTGAATGCAGGAGGAGGCTCTTTCAATGTTGGGAAGAAGTAGGTGGATGCAGTTAATGCTGCTCTTCCCTCTTTTTCGTTGAAGAACAAGTTGCAGAGATTGAAAGCTTGATTACTTGGAGTGGAATGGTTGTTCTCTGCTTTGCTACAGTCCTCTGTGGCTATTTAAACCAACCCCCACGGAAACTAGCCGTTAGAGAGCTTTTTCTGCCCGTTCTGCACACTCTGTACACCCTGACAATGTGTCCGTTGGTGGGTTGGAGTCGACTCGCGCGATCAGGAGTCGACTCGGCTGTAGCGGGAGTCGACTCATACTTTTCTGGAGTCGACTCGGCAACTGTTTCGGATTTGAATTAAAGTAGCCTCTTAGGCTGGGAGTCGACTCGTCTTGACCTGGAGTCGACTCGCCAACTTCTGGAGCTGACTTGGCTTTCTCGGAGTCGACTCGCCAACTGTTCCGTGGATCTATTTTTGAATTTGGTCCACTCGAGTCGACTCGACAATCTTGGGAGTCGACTCGGCGCTCAGAGCCCGAACTCCCTATCTTCTGTCTTTTGCCTCGTCCAGTCTTGGAGTCGACTCGAACTTCCCCGGAGTCGACTCGGCTCTTAGTTTCCGAAACACTGTCTTCTGTCTTTTTGATGTAGAGCTGCCTTGGAGTCGACTCTAGCTGTCTGGGAGTCGACTCGAATCTCAGAGACAGTAAATTGGTCTTCTGTCTTCTTTGTGGTTGCGGAGTCTCGGAGTCGACTCGCGTATTGCGGGAGTCGACTCGAATCTCAGAGTTCGAAAAACGTTCTCTGACTTTTTCTTTGTGTTCCTCTGAGAGTCGACTCTCACTTTCTTTGAAGTCGACTTGCCAACCATCGGAGTCGACTCGAATCTCAGACCCGAAAACTGCTCTCTGACTTTTCTGCCTGTGGCTCCTTGGAGTCGACTCTTGCTACCTTGGAGTCGACTCGGTGAACATCGGAGTCGACTCGCGCACTTCAGGAGTCGACTCGCTGACAGGTTTTGAGTTGATGCTTTCTGTTCGTCTGTCTGTTCTAAGTCGGAGTCGACTCGTACTTATCCGGAGTCGACTCGAGCCCGTGCCAGTGAACTTGATACGCTTGGAGTCGACTCGTGATACTCTGGAGTCGACTCGAGTCTCAGACTTTGGTTCAGGCTGACTTCTTAACTTATCCAAAATATTATGAACCAAGTCTAGAGACACTTAGACAAGATTTTCACTGAAACACTTAATTGAATTCATTAGTAAGCAAGAGATATACTCAAATGCTTTGAGCTCATCAAAATCAAATAGGGTTTTAATCAATCACTCCACAACTCGGCTGTAGCGGGAGTCGACTCATGCTTTTCTGGAGTCGACTCGGCAACTGTTTCGGATTTGAATTAAAGTAGCCTCTTAGGCTGGGAGTCGACTCGTCTTGACCTGGAGTCGACTCGCCAACTTCTGGAGCTGACTTGGCTTTCTCGGAGTCGGCTCATCCCATGGAGTCCGTAGATCTATTTTTGAATTTGGTCCACTCGAGTCGACTCGACAATCCTGGGAGTCGACTCGGCGCTCAGAGCCCGAACTCCCTATCTTCTGTCTTTTGCCTCGTCCAGTCTTGGAGTCGACTCGAACTTCCCCGGAGTCGACTCGGCTCTCAGTTTCCGAAACACTGTCTTCTGTCTTTTTGATGTAGAGCTGCCTTGGAGTCGACTCTAGCTGTCTGGGAGTCGACTCGAATCTCAGAGACAGTAAATTGGTCTTCTGTCTTCTTTGTGGTTGCGGAGTCTCGGAGTCGACTCGCGTATTGCGGGAGTCGACTCGAATCTCAGAGTTCGAAAAACGTTCTCTGACTTTTTTCTTGTGTTCCTCTGAGAGTCGACTCTCACTTTCTTTGAAGTCGACTTGCCAACCATCGGAGTCGACTCGCGTTCCACGGGAGTCGACTCGAATCTCAGACCCGAAAACTGCTCTCTGACTTTTCTGCCTGTGGCTCCTTGGAGTCGACTCTTGCTACCCTGGAGTCGACTCGGTGAACATCGGAGTCGACTCGCGCACTTCAGGAGTCGACTCGCTGACAGGTTTTGAGTTGATGCTTTCTGTTCGTCTGTCTGTTCTAAGTCGGAGTCGACTCGTACTTATCCGGAGTCGACTCGAGCCCGTGCCAGTGAACTTGATACGCTTGGAGTCGACTCGTGATACTCTGGAGTCGACTCGAGTCTCAGACTTTGGTTCAGGCTGACTTCTTAACTTATCTAAAATATTATGAACCAAGTCTAGAGACACTTAGAGAAGATTTTCACTGAAATACTTAATTGAATTCATTAGTAAGCAAGAGATATACTCAAATGCTTTGAGCTCATCAAAATCAAATAGGGTTTTAATCAATCACTCCACAATCTCCCCCTTTTTGATGATGACAAAACATTGAGTATATGTAAAGTGAATTGCTCAATAAACAATGAAATAAAATCCATAATTGAATTCAAATGTCTGGTAATTCAATTTATCCAAGCTTGAAAGGAGTAAAACAATAAATTTTGGAGTTAAAGCTCCCCCTTTCATTTGGAATTATATAAGCCTTCATATTATACAATCAATTGTTTGGCTTATATATCTTTAATGATTTAGCTTGATTAATATTCAGATTCTCCCCCTCAACATATGCATTCTACTATGTTTTGATTCTCTAAATTTACTTTTAATGCTTTGAAGTTTTTGAACTGAATTTTTTGTTTTTAGAGGAAAAATCTGTCAATTTGTTCTTGAGTAGGATTCAGCTAATCTCCGAATATCCCTTGAATAGATTCTGGAGATTACTCCATTAGGAGCCCCAAAAGAGAGATAATGAGCCTCGAGGTACCAAATCCACTTAGAACAAATTTTGTGTGTTTTAACATTTTTTTTGATTTTCATTGATTCCTTTTACATATTTTATACATATTTCTCCCCCTTTTTGTCATTGTATCAAAAAGAAAGTAAGCACACACAATCAATGGCACAACCAATCAATCATCAAATGGCACAGAATTGAAGAAAATATGGCTACTCATTGTATTGATTTGCATGTAAATACATTTGAGAGTACAAAAAAACTAAGGCAAAACAATACAGTCAAAACAAAACACAAAAAGTAGCTATGGTCTCCTCGAGGATGTAGCTCCTCCTCTCGAAGATGTATCTCCTCCTCTCGAGGACGTATCTCCTCCTCTCGAGGATGTGGCTCCTCCTCTCGAGGATGTATCTCCTCCTCTCGAGGACGTGGCTCCTCCTCTCGAGGATGTAGCTCCTCCTCTCAATCTGCTCTGCTCCATGAGGAGGGTGACTGCATCTGTAACATGCCCGAGCTGAGTGATAATGGACGAAGTGGCTCTGCTATGTGTAGTAGAGAGCTCAGTCACCGACGTCTGAAGTGCGTCCAGCTTGTCGATGAGCACATTCGACAAGCGCTCGGCCCCCTCGGTAGTGGTGTGCATGTCACGACCGATGTCCTCCCTCATCTGTCGAGTGGTGCTCGTGACCTCACTCATGCTATGAAACTGGGCCTGGAGCAAAGTCGTCATGTTGTAGATCTCTTCCCGCACATGAGCCATCATGTCAGTCACGGCCGTCAGGGAAGGGACCAACGTTGAAGATGGAGCGGGAGAGGGAGCAGGCACCGAACCTCGGAGCTCCCGAAGCAACTCATCCCTCAGATCTCGGACTATCTCCTGCCGCAGCTCCCGGAGCTGCTCAGGAGCGATGCGGACCTCCATGGATGGTGGAGCCGAGGAGGAGGGTCCGGCGGAGGTGGTAGGAGCAGAAGTGGATGGAAAGTCTGGTAAGTCGGGAAGGTCAGAGTCTGGCTCAGGACTGGGGGAAGGTCTGGTGGTCTGTGTGGTGATGGAAGACTTCCTAACCCATGTCCCCTCTCTCTTTCGAAACCCCATCCTGTGTAGGGTCCCTGCACACGTGCGATCAGTCCATCGCAATGCGCGAAAGGGTTCCCCCTCAGGGATAGGAATCTCATACTCCCTAAATAACAAGGTGAAGACCATACCGTAGGGCAAAGTGAGCCTAGGTCTGTCTAGTGGCTCACACATGTATCGATATATGAGTTTGGGGAAGTTGATTGGGGTGTCATGAAGCATGTAGAACATGAGAGCTAGGTCTCTCTCAGATACAAAGTCAAATCTCCCAGTCTTAGGGAAGATGGACCTAGACAATATACTTAGGAGGATCCGCATCTCAATCGGAAGTGAGCTAGCGGATACCTCGTCTAAGGGTGACTGGGGTGGATGCCCTAGAACGGCCGTAAGGGCCTCAACCCTGTCCTCGGGATGTGTGGGAGCCACCCATACTAGTGGAAGGTGGAGGATGTGGGCAATAAGATCCTCCGTAATGAACAGAGGGACACCGGCTACCGTGCCCTCGATACCCCCATCTCCCCGATGGACGGTACCGTAAAACTCTCTAATGAGCCCTGGATATGTGGGGAGATCTAAGGTGAGGAAGTACTCTAAGCCCTGGGCCCTAAGTCTATCACTTATAGTGAACCCTTCACGGGAGAGATAGTCGAAGTCGACATATCTCCCGGTGGTGACGGCCTTCCCGGCTAATGGCCTCGCGGGAACCGCCCTTGGCGGGGAACGAGCCGGAGGTTGTGGCCTCGCGGGATCGTGCCAAGCCTTGGAGCGCCTCTCGGGACCGGCCTCGGGTCGGGACCTCTTCCGGACTACGGTTTTACGCGGCATAATGACCTAGAACGAGATGAAAACCTAAAGGATGGTGAAAGGTCGACGGAGAAGGCTTGGGAACGACCGGGGACGACCTAGGAAGGGAGGAAAACCCTAAGGGACGGTGAAAAATCGACGGGAAAAGGCCTTTGGGACGACCGGGGACGACCTAGGAGTCGGCTCTAGGGCTTGTGAACAGTGGCGGCTGAGAAAGAAGTGTTTTCGAAACGACAAAGTTAGGGTTAAAAAGTCGGATCCCGACTGCGAGTCGACTCCACTGAGTCGCGAGTCGACTCGACCTCGAGTCGACTCCAGAATATGCGCGAGTCGACTCTCCTTATGCGCCTGTAGACCTCGAGTCGACTCCCGACTATATGAGAGTCGACTCCCCCTCTGCTGCCATCTCTGCGAGTCGACTCCCGCAAATGCGCGAGTCGACTCCCGCAAATGCGCGAGTCGACTCCCGCAAATGCGCGAGTCGACTCCCCCTTAGGAGCCGACTCTGAAACTTACTCGAGTCGTCTCTAACTTTGGCACGCACCTAAAAATCATGTTATGTTCGTGCCGAATGAGGAAAAATCACTAAATTATGATCTGATTTGATGATCATTGAAAAAAAACTCTATTTTAACCACAATCTAATCATCAAAATCAACGAATCTAGTGGAAACTACCACTAGGATGGATCAATCACTCCTAATCCCCTCCTAAGCACACTAAACCTCTCTTCACTTAGGGGTTTTGTAAAAATGTCTGCTAATTGATCATCAGTACAAACAAATTGTAGTGTCACATCACCATTCAGTACATGATCTCTTATGAAGTGATGTCTTATCTCAATGTGTTTAGTTCTTGAATGCTGAATTGAATTTTTAGTTAGATTAATGGCACTTGTATTATCACAGTTAATAGGTATTTTATCTTGTTTAATGCCATAATCTTCTAATTGTTGTTTGATCCACAAGATTTGAGCACAACAACTCCCGGTTGCAACATATTCAGCTTCAGCAGTAGATAATGCAACCGAGTTTTGTTTCTTGCTAAACCATGAGATTAGGTTTTCTCCTAGAAATTGACAAGACCCGCTGGTACTTTTTCTATCAAGCTTACATCCAGCGAAGTCTGAATCTGTGTATCCTGTTAAGTTTAGGCTAGATTCTTTAGAGTACCATAACCCTATATTCTTAGTTCCTATTAAGTATTTAAAAATTCTCTTAACTGCAACTAGATGTGATTCCTTAGGATTAGCCTGATATCTAGCACACATGCAGACACTAAACATAATATCAGGTCTACTTGCAGTAAGATACAATAAAGATCCTATCATACCTCTATACAGTTTCTGATCTACAGATTTACCTGATTCATCTTGGTCTAATTTGCATGATGAGCTCATGGGGGTGCTGATTGACTTGTTTCCCTCCATATCAAACTTCTTGAGCATCTCCTTGATATATTTGGCTTGATTGATGAAGATGCCTCCTTCAGACTGTTTGATTTGAAGCCCGAGGAAGTAGTTCAGCTCTCCCATCATGCTCATCTCAAATTCACTCTGCATCAAATCAGCAAATTCTTTCAGAGGCGATTGTTAGTAGCACCGAAAATGATATCATCAACATAAATCTGTACTAGTAGCATATCTTGGTTTTTCTTTTTCAGAAATAGTGTTGTATCTACATTGCCCCTAGAGAACTCATGTTCTAGTAGGAATTTGCTAAGCCTCTCATACCATGCTCTAGGTGCTTGTTTTAAACCATAAAGTGCTTTGTTCAGTTTATATACATGATTAGGGTATTGATGATTTTCAAAACCAGGAGGTTGTTCTACATATACCTCCTCATTTATATACCCATTTAAAAATGCACTTTTTACATCCATTTGAAATAGTTTGAAGTCCTTAGAGCATGCATATGCTAATAATAATCTAATAGCCTCAAGTCTAGCTATAGGAGCAAAGGTTTCATCAAAATCTATACCTTCTTCTTGATTATAACCCTTTGCTACTAGTCTAGCCTTATTCCTTACAACAATTCCATTTTCATCAAGTTTATTTTTATAAATCCATTTAGTACCTATAATCGGATATTCAGAAGGTCTCTCTACTAGATTCCATACCTTGTTTCTAGTAAATTGGTTTAATTCTTCTTGCATTGCATTTATCCAATTTACATCATTTTCGGCTTCTTCTATATGTTTGGGCTCAAAGTGTGAGACGAAAGCTAGATGGTTATTTAAATTCCTAAGAGATGCTCTAGTCCTAACCGGTTGAGATGGATCATCTAGAATTAGTTCCTTAGGATGCCCGTGAGCATACCTCCAAGCTTTAGTTAGCCCATGATTCACAATAGCCTCTTGGCTTGATGATGCTCCTTCAATCAATTTTTGATTATCATCTTATAATGTCATCTCATCTATCTTTTCTTCAAGAATTTCAGCATCATCATCAAAGTTAACTTTCTTACTAGAGGAGATGTCACTAGAATCATCAAATACAACATGTATAGATTCTTCTATAACTAAGGTTCTTTTATTAAAGACTCTATAGGCTTTACTAGTTGTAGAGTAACCTAAGAATATTCCCTCATCAGATTTAGAGTCAAATTTACCTAGATTATCTTTCCCATTATTATGAACAAAACACCTACATCCAAAAACATGAAAGTAATTAACTTTTGGTTTTCTGTTTTTCCAAAGTTCATAAGGTGTTTTCTTTATGATGGGTCTCAATAGAACTCTATTTCATATATGACAAGAAGTATTAATGGCTTCTCCCCAAAAGTACTTAGGGAGGTTACTTTCACATAACATAGTTCTAGCCATTTCCTCTAGAGTTCTATTTTTCCTCTCCACAACTCCATTTTGTTGTGGTGTCCTAGGTGTAGAAAAATTATGGGTTATCCCCTTTTTACTACAAAACTCATCAAATGACTGATTTTCGAATTCGGTACCATGGTCACTTCTAATGGCTATTACTGAAGTATCTCTAGCATTGGTTACTTCCTTATGAAACTTTTTAAATACTGAAAAAGCTTGATCTTTATGTGCTAAGAACATAACCCAAGTGTATCTAGAATAGTCATCTACAATAACTAGACCATATTTATTTCCACCTAGGCTAGTGGTTCTAGTTGGTCCGAATAGGTCCATGTGTAATAATTCTAGAGGTCTAGATGTAGAGACACATTTTATGGATTTAAATGAGTTCCTAGATTGTTTGCCAAATTGACATGCTTCACATATTTTGTTCTTCTCAAATTTTAATTTTGGCAAACCTATCACGGAATCTCTTTTAACTAGTTTAGTTATTGTGTCCATGCTTGCATGACCTAACTTACGGTGCCATAACCAGCTAGCATCATTATCCTTAGTTTCATTAACAACTAGACATTGGTTATGTTTGGCAAGATCTTCAAGGTCTACAACATACACATTCCCACGTCTAATTCCTTTAAAAACTAAACTATTGTCATTAGGGTTTGTTATAATGCATAGTGATGGTTTAAACATAACATCATACCCTTTATCACATAATTGACTAATGCTTAATAAGTTATGCTTAAGACCATCAACATATCTAACATTATCAATAAAAGTAGAAGGAGTAATTTGAACTTTACCAATATCAATGATGTGACCTTGGTTGTTGTCTCCAAAAGTCACAGCACCTCCCTTCTTAGCTTCAAGGGTGAAAAATTGATCCTTGTCACCCGTCATGTGTCTTGAGCAGCCACTATCCAAATACCAGCAGTTTTTGTTGACCTTGGCTGCAAGACACTCCTACACAAGCAAATCATATCATCTTAGGTACCCAAGTTTTCTTGGGTCCTTCATGGTTAGTCAAGTTGGTTCCTTTTGGAACCCATACCCTTTTAATTTTCCTTTTTGTTTTACCTTTCCTAAAATTACACACATTTGCTTTATGACCTATAGTTCCACAACAAAAGCAGGTTATTTTCTTAGTTTTACTTTTCCCAGCTTTAACAAAGAAGTTACTAAGAAGTTTTTGTTTATTTCTTGGTTTATATCCTAAACCCGCTTTATTAAATACTGCTCGTTGACTATTTAGTATCATATTTAACTTTTCAGAACTATATGTAAATTTTTCAACCAAAGGTTTGTATTTGTTAAGTTCTTTAGTTAGTGTTTGATTTTCTGCTTTTAGATCATTTAGTTCTTTTGTGAGATCCTTGTTTAAGATTTGTTTATGGTTTTTAAGTTCTGAAAATTCCTTAGTTAGTTCTTTGTTATCTTTACTTAAGGTGTTAGTTTTCTTAATTAAGAGTTGGTTGCTTGTCTTAAGTTCTAGATTTTCTTTGGTGATACAGACCTTATCCTTAACTAGTTTATCGCATTTAAGTATGTATGATTGATTAGCTATTTTTAGTTCTTTATTCTTAAGATTTATGGCCTTATATTCTATCATTAATTCATTAAATGCATCATAAAGTTCATCAAAAGAAAAATCGAGATGTGATTCAGATGTTACCTCATTTTCATTGGCCATGAAGCACAAATTGGCCTTTTCTTCTTGTTCTTCATCCGATGATGAAGATGATGCGTCGGAGTCCGATAAGGTGGTGACGAGGGCTTTCTTCTTCTTGTACTTGTTGCTCTTCTTTAGTAAGGGACACTCAGCTCTGATGTGTCCCGATTTTTTACACTCATAGCAGCCAATCCCCTCATTTTCCCTTTCCTTACCTTTGTCCTTGCGGTAGGAATTTGAGGGGCCTCTCTTTTGATGATAGGACTTCTTGTGGTTGATGAATTTTCTGAATTTGCGCACAAGAAGAGCCTCACCATCATCTTCCTCATGTTCTTCTTCTTCACTGCTGCTACTGCAAGACAAGTCCTTGTTAGATGAAGTAGATTTAAGAGCTATTACCTTTTTCTTATGGGAGGACTCTTCCTCGTTGTGTTGCTTCATGGTTAGCTCATGCGTCATTAGGGATCCAAGAAGCTCCTCAAGTGGTAACTTATTCAAGTCCTTGGCTTCTTGGATTGCCGTCACTTTAGCTTCCCATGACCTTGGTAGACAACGAAGGATTTTCCTGACAAGCTCACTGTTAGTATAGTTCTTGCCAAGGCTTTTTAGGCCATTGACAATGTCAGTAAACATAGTGAACATGCATGTGATTGTTTCATTAGAATCCATTTTAAATAGTTCATACTTATGAACCAAAATATTTATTTTGGATTCTTTGACTTGATTCGTGCCCTCATGGGTCACTTCAAGTCTGTCCCAAATCTCTTTTGCAGAATTGCAAGTTGAGACCCTATTGAATTCATTTCTATCTAAGGCACAATAAAGCACATTCATAGCTTTAGAGTTTAGTTGTGCCTTTCTCATGTCATGTTCATCCCAATCCTTTTCTAGTTTGGGTACCGTGACACCCTCTACATATATGGATGGGATGTATGGGCCATTTACTACAATGGTCCACATCTCATAGTCTTGGGCTTGGATGAATATTCTCATCCTAGCCTTCCAATATGAGTAGTCGGATCCATTGAAGAATGGAGGTCTTTGGGTGGACTGACCCTCAATGTGGGAAGATCCAAATGGGGTTGTCATTTCGATCTTTTACTCTTGGGTGGAAGAGTTTAGGCTCTGATACCACTTGTTGCCCAGATAGACAACCCAAGAGGGGGGGGAGGGGTGAATTGGGTTTTAAAATAATCTTACAATTTAAAACGATGTGGATGACTAATTAAAGCTATTGCAAGTTGTTCGATTAATTGCTATGTGCTGTGAGTGATATGAGAGTAAGAGAAAGAGAGACAATCAATCACAAACACCAAGTTTTATAGTGGTTCGGAGCTAACCCTTGCTCCTACGTCCACTCTCCAAGTCTCACTTGGGAATTCACTATAACCCCTTAGATTACAGCCGGTTGTTTTCCAAGCTCACAACCAAACTTGTTGTTTTACGAGCTCACAACGAACTCGGTCGGTTTTTCCAGGCTCACCAACTAGAACCAACCCCGATTGTTTTCCCGGGATCACAATCGAACCCTTACACGTTGGTTTTACACTCGGCTCACCAACCAACCTCTATACCCTTGATTCAATCCCCCGATTGAACCAAGCAAAGACAATGTGTAGATGAAAAGAACAAACAGAAAAATACAGCTTCTCAAAAGCAGATAAATGGCAATATGAACAATAACGAAGTTAAGAGCCCTCAAACGCTTTTAAGTTGGAGAAGAGGAAGGGCTTCTTGAACTTCGGGTCTCCTCTTGAATGTGTAGTCGACTAGGAGGAGGCTTTTTCACTGTTGGGAAGAAGTAGGTGGATGCAGTTAATGCTGCTCTTCCCTCTTTTTCGTTGAAGAACAAGTTGCAGAGATTGAAAGCTTGATTACTTGGAGTGGAATGGTTGTTCTCTGCTTTGCTACAGTCCTCTGTGGCTATTTAAACCAACCCCCATGGAAACTAGCCGTTAGAGAGCTTTTTCTGCCCGTTCTGCACACTCTGTACACCCTGACAATGTGTCCGTTGGTGGGTTGGAGTTGACTCGCGCGATCAGGAGTCGACTCGGCTGTAGCGGGAGTCGACTCATGCTTTTCTGGAGTCGACTCGGCAACTGTTTCGGATTTGAATTAAAGTAGCCTCTTAGGCTGGGAGTCGACTCGTCTTGACCTGGAGTCGACTCGCCAACTTCTGGAGCTGACTTGGCTTTCTCGGAGTCGGCTCATCCCATGGAGTCCGTGGATCTATTTTTGAATTTGGTCCACTCGAGTCGACTCGACAATCCTGGGAGTCGACTCGGCGCTCAGAGCCCGAACTCCCTATCTTCTGTCTTTTGCCTCGTCCAGTCTTGGAATCGACTCGAACTTCTCCGGAGTCGACTCGGCTCTCAGTTTCCGAAACACTGTCTTCTGTCTTTTTGATGTAGAGCTGCCTTGGAGTCGACTCTAGCTGTCTGGGAGTCGACTCGAATCTCAGAGACAGTAAATTGGTCTTCTGTCTTCTTTGTGGTTGCGGAGTCTCGGAGTCGACTCGCGTATTGCGGGAGTCGACTCGAATCTCAGAGTTCGAAAAACGTTCTCTGACTTTTTCCTTGTGTTCCTCTGAGAGTCGACTTTCACTTTCTTTGAAGTCGACTTGCCAACCATCGGAGTCGACTCGCGTTCCACGGGAGTCGACTCGAATCTCAGACCCGAAAACTGCTCTCTAACTTTTCTGCCTGTGGCTCCTTGGAGTCGACTCTTGTTACCCTGGAGTCGACTCGGTGAACATCGGAGTCGACTCGCGCACTTCAGAAGTCGACTCGCTGACAGGTTTTGAGTTGATGCTTTCTGTTCGTCTGTCTGTTCTAAGTCGGAGTCGACTCGTACTTATCCGGAGTCGACTCGAGCCCGTGCCAGTGAACTTGATACGCTTGGAGTCGACTCGTGATACTCTGGAGTCGACTCGAGTCTCAAACTTTGGTTCAGGCTGACTTTTTAACTTATCCAAAATATTATGAACCAAGTCTAGAGACACTTAGACAAGATTTTCACTGAAACACTTAATTAAATTCATTAGTAAGCAAGAGATATACTCAAATGCTTTGAGCTCATCAAAATCAAATAGGGTTTTAATCAATCACTCCACACAGATCCTGTCAGTGAGTCGACTTCAGAAGGTTTCGAGTCGACTCCAATGGTTTCCGAGTCGACTCCCGACGTTTCCGAGTCGACTCCTAAGGATAACAGAAGAAAGACAGAACGATGTATTTCAGACCCTGTCAGCGAGTTGACTCCAGAAGGTTTTGAGTCGACTCCAATGGTTTCCGAGTCGACTCCCGACGTTTCCGAGTCGACTCCTAAAGATAACGGAAGAAAGACAGAACGATGTATTTCAGACCCTGCAACCGAATCGACTCCAGAAGGTTATGAGTCGACTCCGAAGTTTGGCAAGTCGACTTCTAGTTACGTCTGAGTTGACTCTCAGAGGAAAGCAAGACTAAAAGTCAGAGAACCAACTTCGGGCTCTGAGAGCCGAGTCGACTCCAAGATGATCCGAGTCGACTCGAGAAAGAATTGCAGAAAAATAGATCTCTGGAACCCTGAGAACGAGTCGTCTCCAGAGGGCCGAGTCATCTCCGGATATTGGCGAGTCGACTCCAGGTTTGGCCGAGTCGACTCCAGAACGGGACAACACTTTAATTCAAATCCTGACCAGTGGGCGAGTCGTCTCCAGTAAAGCATGAGTCGACTCCAGCAACAGCCGAGTCGACTCCAGATTGAGCGAGTCGACTCCGACCCCAACGGATACATTGTCAGGAGTTGCAGAATGTGCAGAACGGCCACAATTTGGTGTCTAATGGCTACTTTTCAATGGTGACTGCTTAAATAGTCAGAATGAACAGTAGTAGATACCAAGAGAGCTATTTCATTCAAACAAAAAGGGATTTCCACCTATCAAAGGCTCTCAAGAGTAAATATAAGAGAAAGAAGAAAAAGTGCATTGAACTCCATTCAACAAACTCTTTCCTTCGCATTCAAGGCTCTCCTTCTGACATCAAATCGTTAGCGCATTCAAAGAGGAGACTCAGAGTTCGAGAAGCCCCTTCTTCCTCTTCCAAATTCTGTTTGAGGGCTTCTAACTCTTCTCTTTTCATATTGTTTAATATTTGCTTATTAAGAAGCTTTCCTTGTAACTTTTTCCAAACTGTTTTCTCACTTGATTCAATCAGGGGATTGAATCAAGGGTTTTAAGGTTTGTTGGTGAGCCGAAGTTAAAACCAACGGTGTAAGGGTTCGATTGTGATCCCGAAAAAACAATCGGGTGGTTCTAGTCGGTGAGCCTGTGAAAACCGATCGAGTTCGTTGTGATCTCGCGAAAACAACAAGTTGGGTTGTGAACTTGTAAAACAACCGGCTGAAATTCAGGGGATTATAGTGAATTCCCAAGTGAAGCTTGGGTAGTGGACGTAGGAGTAAGGGTTAGCTCCGAACCACTATAAATTGGTTCGTGTTTGTATTGGTTGTTGTTTTCTCTCTCTCTTCATTCACTTCATCTAGTAACTTAACTAATTTGCTTGCGATAGATTTAGTTAATTACTAATCATAGTTTTTAATTGATCGAAAATTAATCAAAACCCAATTCACCCCCCCCCCCCTCTTGGGTTGTCTTCTTGGGCAACAAGTATATTCAGTATGTCTGTATGAGGTTGGACCAAAAGAAAAACTGGCCAGTGAGATTTATGAAAATTATTTTTATTATATTTTATTATTATTATAAATAAAAAATTGATTTGTTAAATTATTTTAGAAACAATTTTTGGGGTCTAACTGAATTACTAAATAAGAATTAAGAATTATATAAGCTAGGGATTTAATCAGTGATATTTTTCTGATCCTATTAGCTTATGTGGAATATAGTATGGTGGAAGGATAAATAAACAAAATTCTAAGCAAAAGAAATTTCACTAAATTAATCCTCTTTTCTCGGGGGTTAATTGCAAAGTGTCGATGGACATTTTTGCAATTTGTAGAAGCCCATAAATTCGAAATTAAAAGAATATAAGGGGTTTTGTGAAAAATTATTTTTCAGTGATCCTTTGGCCGAGAATAGAAATCACTAAGGATCCCACGCATATCATTGCCTAGAGTTTTATGTAGTGGCTATAAATAGACAGGATTGGCCATTAGAACCATAAGAGAAGTTACGCAAAAGTTGCGAGAGCCACAAAAACCTAGGGAGAGGTAGTGAGCGTACCCTGTTCATTGTTTTGCAGAATTTTTTTCTTAATTTCTTCCGCTGTGAGGAAAGAATTCTAATTTTCAGAAGAACCATTCTTCAGTTGGTATCGGAGCCCAGGTTTGTCGAAGAACACAGATCTTTGATTATAAATCAAACATTTGATTTTATTTTAGATTTGCTAAGCAATATGATTGTATATTATTTTTCGAATTAAATAAAAAAAGGAAAAGATCTCTCTGTTTTCTTCTCCCGCAGACTTCATCTTCTTCCTTCTTTCCATTTTCAAATCCTCTTCAAAATCAATTCATGAAGGATAGTGAAACGAGAAAGAAGAAGAAGAGGAGGAGGAGGAGGCAAGTGTTGGCCCGTGGGTCCTGTAGTCCCAAACCCCATGCCAAGGGTCCACCGAGGGAGATGAGATGCTTGTCGTGGGACTGTCTTTGGGCGGGTAATGCGACTATCTCTTGCTACCTTAGAATCCTTGCCTATGCTCGAAGATCCTAGAGGTCCGGCAAGAAGAATCACACGATATGGGGAAGAAAATAATGGATTCAATATATTCCAAAACACAACGCAAACAAGAACTCTAGTAAAGACGGAAAGAGCCATACTAACCTAATACAATCTAGAGAGGATTGATTTATCCTACTCTAACTTAAGTCTAAGGCCTAACCCCTAAACCGAAAATAGGCACAAGTGCTTCCCAAGCCTTGCGGCCGACTCCCTAAGGGACTTACAACTCAAATGAGCAAATACAATGATCAAAGATATTTTCTCGGAAAAGGCCTACGAATCTCTTATATAGACCTAAGACTCATGTTCCATACATGATATATTGGCGGGATAATTGAAACTACTTCCTAATCATTTGCATGGGGAAAAAATTCAAATTCAAATTCAAACTTCTCCCATGTGGGTCACATGATAAAAATCATGAGCATGAAATAAGTTCCTAATCAGTCGCATGGGGGGAAATTTAAATTCAAATTCAAACTTCTCCCATGCGAGTCACATGCTGAAAATGCAAAGGAGAAAAGTGCTCTCGAGTTGCACGTGTGATCTTCTTAGGCCGTGACATGTGTCCTTCTTCACGCGGATTGTTGATGTGTCACGCCTAGGAGAAATCCTTCAGTTGCACTTGGGCGCATGAAGATTTTCTTCCTTGTTTAGCGCATTTGAAATCTCCCATGTGCTGCACATGGGTGCTGATCTTTGGCCCGCTGAATCTAGGCCCTTGCTCTCCCGGATCGGATGGCCATGGAAGAGTCCTGGGACTCCTCCACGAAATATAATGGGAGGGGTGGGGGCCTGGGAGGAATCCATCTTTCCATCAGTGTCTGCTGATTCAGTAATTGGTGGCTGTTGTGCAACAAAGTCACGCATGCTTCTTTCATTCCATTACTGAAAATACAAGCTTTCATTTGTACTTCCTGTTATTATTTTACATTCACAAGCTCAACCACTAGCATTAACATATGTTGATCACCAACAAAATAATTTATGCAGCAATGGACATCAGTATTTAAAGTACAAGGATTGTTGCAAGCTTCCACCATCCTTGCTGTCCCTAGAATTAAAACCTTCATTGCATTGCCAAATTGTTGCAAGCTTCCACTCCAATGATGTATAGTTATCTTATGCTTATATGAGCCACTTATTATAATTTGGAAGGTTGCATATATTAGATATATACCCTTGGAAACTAATTTGTAAATCAATTTTAATAATTATTGAATTATTTATTTATTCTTTTCACATATATGTTTATTTATTTATTGGGTATTTGGTTGTGACATGAGATGTTCACATGGTATATATGTTGAGTAACATTGTAGAAGGATCACACCAATGATTAATGAATCATAGGCGCAGAGTGGTGGTCTTTCGGTTCCTTATTAACTCATATTGTTCTAGGCGGAGTTACATATTTTAGGCCTACACTTGTTGTGTCGTTATATAAAAAAGATAATAGGCTCCGTTATTGAGGTAGAGACCTTAAACAGACGAGTGGGTGCACTGTAAGAGTACATGCACTGAACGAAATCCAGCAGAAGTGATCACTGATCTTGAGAAGAGTATTCAGCACAATTAGTTTATATATCCTTTGACCCAAGAGCTTTTGTCTCTATACTACTATAATTTGATACCGTGCACCATGTTGCTTCTTATTTGTTCCCTACTTTAGCTAACTCTTGAAATTTTTTCACTATAATTAGGTTGACATGTAGTACATGGCTAAACAATGCACACTCTAGTTAACCATTGCCAATGTCTTACATTATCAGTCCTGGGATTCAAATGGTGATCTATATCGGCTGTACTGCCTTGTACTGTACAAGCCAGGAATAAGGTTTGAATTCATGGGTGAAACCTAGGTTTGGCCCTGGGGAAGGGGGAGGGGAGGTAAGAATGATCTCAATAAAAAGTTTTGATCATATCTGTTGCTGGTGGTCCAAACCGAGAACGATTGGCACAGCGGTGTGAACGGGGTTCCGTTTGGGTTGCCTTGGTTGGTGTTGATTGCGCTCCACTTTCCACCGGAAAACCTGCAAGCAAGCCTCGCACCACCACTGGGGTAGTGGGGGCCCTCCGACGATCAAGTCAGAGGAGATTGGAGGAGAAGGAAAGATAATAGTAGCAAGTAGGAGAATGCTCTGGAAGTTCTTGCTTACCCTCCCCCTTCTCCCCCCAGCCGCATATATACCAGGCTGGGGGGTCCTTTTGGGGGGTTGGTCATCGTGTAGCACGATGGAGCTGCCACTGACATGGCCGTTACAGGGCGTCGTGGGGCAGCGCTGGGTACGGCTGTTACAGGGCGTAGTGGAGCTCCGCTTTGTACGGCTGTTACAGGGGATCGTGGAGCAGCGCCGGATACGACCGTTGCTGGGTGTAGTGGAGCAGAGGGCCGCGGCGTGCCTCTGGGGAATAGCCTGTCGTTGTCGAGAGATGTCCGACTCGGGGTCGGGCTGCGGAGACGAAGATGTCCGACTCGGGGTCGGATTGCTGGATCAAGGGGCAGCCGACTCGGGGTCGGGCTGCGGAGACGAAGATGTCCGACTCGGGGTCGGATTGCTGGATCAAGGGGCAACCGACTCGGGGTCGGGCTGCGGAGACGAAGATGTCCGACTCGGGGTCGGATTGCTGGATCAAGGGGCAGCCGACTCGGGGTCGGGCTGCGGAGACGAAGATGTCCGACTCGAGGTCGGATTGCTGGATCAAGGGGCAGCCAAGGGGCTGCCGTAGTCTTCCTGGGCGCGCGTGCCGGTCACATGGGGCATGGTGGCTAAGTTCCCCCGTAACAGTAGCCCCCCACTTCCGAGCCTGGAACCAGAAGGGGAACGGGTGAAGGGAGTGATGCTTCGAGATTGCCGCCATCCCTCGGAAAGGCGCGCGCGCTTCGAGCTCCCCGCCTTCTTTATGGCGTATGGCGGTTGTTGCTGACCTGGCAGTCTGAGGATTTCGGCGGACATCCTTTCTTAATGGCGTCGATTCGCCTTTGGGGCGCGAGCGACCCTTCGGCAACCAGGCATCCTCTGGCGTCACCGAGGCGTCACCCACCTTTCCGCCTATTTAACCGGGGGCCCTCCTCCGTCCGCCTTTCTCTTTACAGACATCTTCGAGTTTCTCCTTTGCGCTGCCGTCATTGCCGTCGGACTGTTCGCTTGCTCCTCCTTTGACGCTCTCGGAGCCGTTCTTCCTTCTCTTCCGGTGAGTTGCCCCATTCTTCAATTTAAGGCTCTCCATACTTTCTCCTTTTGTATTAGGGTACTCCAGTCGTTCCGGTCCTTTCCCCCTTCTTGACCCCATCCTGACCGTAGATTCACTGGCCATTAGGGATGGGCGAAGTGAGAGCAGACCACATTAAGTCGGAGCTGGTCGCTGAAGACCTAGATAGGTTCGTGGCTCGATACCATCTTCCCGAGGCCTGCAATGTTACGCTCCCGGGGCCTGAGGGGAGGATGTCCCATCCTCCTCCAGGGAAGGTTGCCATCAATGAGGGCATTCTTCAGGCTGGGTTTCGCTTTCCCCCCTCGGACTTAGTTGTGCAGGTGCTTCGGGGTTTAAGAGTGGCGCCGACGCAACTGGTGCCGAACTCATGGCGCGCCCTGACGGCCTTCCAGGTTCTCTGCCGCATGCACGAGGTTCCCGCCACCCTGAATGTCTTTTGGGAATGTTACGGCCTGAGCGGCCACCCCCAGGACAAAGGGTGGTGGTGCTTTGCGGCGCGGCGAGGGTGCGGCCTCGTCAAGGAGGCTCCTTCCTCCATTCACGGCTGGAAGGAGCGTTTCTTTTTCGTTGACGCAGATCCCTCTTGGGGAATCAGGGCTACCTGGGAGACGCCGATGAAGTCCCCGATTGGCCTATCGAGGTTGTCGAGGGAGGAATCCGATGGCGTCGCCGTCTTGAAGGGGTTGGTTGCCGAGGGCCGGCTCCCCCCGGTGGCTTGCCTTATTTCCGAGGATACCTTGGTGAACGTTGGTCTGAGCTCGGTCCCCACTGACCGTGAGCCCGCCACCATTTCTTTTTTAGCTCTTTTCTCCTCTTTCGTCTCGTTCTTTCCTTCAGTTTCTCAACCTCCGACCACCTCGTCCTTTTTGCAGAGATCGACGACGTCATGCGGTCGGACAAGGCAACGGCCGTTGGTAGGACGTCCCTACTGGAAGCAGTCCGGAGGAAGAAACGAGCTCCTCCGAGCGGGGCCCCACCGGCAAAGAAGTCCCGCCGGCAGGCGACTCCGACGCCGACAGACGGGTCCGGACCCACCGATCAGGGGGACGCCGCGGGCGCGGACCGGGAGTTGACGCTGTATCAGCCCTCCGATGCCGAGACTACCGTTTCTCCGGAGGCATCACCCGGGCGTGCCCGAGATGGACGGGTCGGACGTGATCGGTCCCCAGCCCAGCCTTCGACTCGGTCGGCTCCGGATGATACGAGGAGGGACGCGCCGAGGCCCCGGCCGAGCGGGACCCTGTCAATTCCAGGGGCGGTCCCCGCCCCGAGCATGGTCAGCATGACTCTTCCCCAAGCGATGGGTAAGGGTAAGGCTGCAGAACCACCGTCCGACTCCGGGGAGAAGTCGGGGTCGGCCTTCACTTTCGCCGGCGCCCGAAACCTCATCGAGACGGTGCTGCTGGAGAAGGACCGCAGGCGGGTCCGGGAGATGAGGGTCCCTGACATTGGGGCTGCCAGCTGCGTCTGTCTCATGTTGGTGAGTGTTCTTTTGGTCGCTTTCATCATTTATAGGCTCTGTTGATCCCCGCCTGACGCCCTCGTTTTTCCTATCTCTTAGCTCGCCCAGTACATGATCCGCCTGGAGGAGTGCTACGAGGAACAGGCGAGGCTTCTGGCGAGGGCCGAGAGCCAACTGAAGGCAGTAGAGGAGGGAGGTCAGGATGCGGCGGGGAGGACGACCAGGGACCTCGAGATGAGGCTCCGGGTGGCCGAAGAGCGGGCACTCGGCTTCGTCGCCCTCGAGAAGCAACTGTTGGAGGCTCAGGAGCAACTCAAGGTTGCCTCGGGTCTCGAGGGCGAGATCAAGAAGGCGGAGGAGCGGGCCGAGAAGCAGTCCCGGAAGGCTGCCGACTACCGGGAGAGGTGGGAGAAGGCCCAGCGGTCAGCCGACAACGCCCGCAACCGAACCCGGTCTCTTGAAGCCAAGCTGGGCGAATTGGAGTCGGCCTTGGAGAAGTCCCGCGCGAGCGACCAGGAGCTTCATTCGCGCCTGGAGGAGGCTGAGGCTGCTCGCATTGCTGCCGAGGCGAAGCACAAGGAGGCTCAGGCTGATCTACTGAGGGTCTCCTCCGAGGCGGACGACCGGATTGTGGCGAAGGTCTTGGAGGCGAAGGCTCAGATTATGGAGCGGGCAGAGGCGGCGCTGGCCGAGAAGAGTGCGGAGATCGGGCGTCAGGCGGTACAGGCTTATCGTCAGTCCGCCGAGTTCACCCGTGATATGTCGGAGGCGGTACAGGCCTATCGTCAGTCTGACGAGTTCGTCCGTGACATGTCGGACGCGGAGTCCGACTCCTTTGTCTTAGGCTTCGAGGAAGGCCTGGCAAGGGTGTCGGCTAAGTACCCCCAAAATTGACCTGAGTGGGATCTCCCTTCTCGACTCCCCTCTGGCGCCATTGCCTGCTGCTTCTCCAACCGTCTCCCTACCCCCTGCGGACGTGGCCGGCGTTCCCGACCCGGGGGTTCCTCCAAGCTGACCTTCTGTATTTTCGTTCTTTTCTCTGTGTGTTGGCGTTTTGCCAAGTTGTATGGGTCTCGGCCCTGAAACAATGAAAGTTAATGCAAATAGAGTTTCTTCATTTCACTTTCGTCCTTCTTCTTTTTAACTCTTGGTAGCGTCTCGCTGACTCCCGACTCTTGAAATTCTTCTGGCGCTAGGCCAGGCATCCGAGGGTTAGGCCTCAGGAACTTCTTCCGGCGCTAAGCCAGGCATCCGAGGGTTTGGCCTCAGGAACTTCTTCCGGCGCTAAGCCAGGCATCCGAGGGTTAGGCCTCAGGAACTTCTTCCGGCGCTAAGCCAGGCATCCGAGGGTTAGGCCTCAGGAACTTCTTCCGGCGCTAAGCCAGGCATTCGAGGGTTAGGCCTCAGGAACTTCTTCCGGCGCTAAGCCAGGCATCCGAGGGTTAGGCCTCAGGAACTTCTTCCGGCGCTAAGCCAGGCATCCGAGGGTTAGGCCTCAGGAACTTCTTCCGGCGCTAAGCCAGGCATCCGAGGGTTAGGCCTCAGGAACTTCTTCCGGCGCTAAGCCAGGCATCCGAGGGTTAGGCCTCAGGAAATTCCGCTCGTTGGTCGGCCAAGGCTGGCGCAAGCCGAGGCGACCGGTCGGGGCTTCAGGCTAGTCTGCTCCCGGGATGATCATCGGGTTAGCCTGGCATCCGAGGGCCGTGCCTCGGGAGATTCCGCTCGTTGGTCGGCCAAGGCTGGCGCAAGCCGAGGCGACCGGTCGGGGCTTCAGGCTAGTCTGCTCCCGGGATGATCATCGGGTTAGCCTGGCATCCGAGGGCCGAGCCTCGGAAAATTCCGCTCGTTGGTCGGCCAAGGCTGGCGCAAGCCGAGGCGACCGGTCGGGGCTTCAGGCTAGTCTGCTCCCGGGATGATCATCGGGTTAGCCTGGCATCCGAGGGCCGAGCCTCGGAAAATTCCGCTCGTTGGTCGGCCAAGGCTGGCGCAAGCCGAGGCGACCGGTCGGGGCTTCAGGCTAGTCTGCTCCCGGAATGATCATCGGGTTAGCCTGGCATCCGAGGGCCGAGCCTCGGGAAATTCCGCTCGTTGGTCGGCCAAGGCTGGCGCAAGCCGAGGCGACCGGTCGGGGCTTCAGGCTAGTCTGCTCCCGGGATGATCATCGGGTTAGCCTGGCATCCGAGGGCCGAGCCTCGGGAAATTCCGCTCGCTGGTCGTGCGCCTGTCGCTTGCCGCCCGACGGGATTTCTCCGTGGCCAGCTGCGATCGTGTTTCTTCTCCTCTCCAAGCGTCGCCTGGGGAACACCAGATGGGCATTAAATGCTAATTGAGGGGTTACCTGGGAAATCGGATCGCCAGTTGCTGCTTGCGAGAAGTGTCAGTTAAGCGGCCGCGATACGCGCGTTCTTCGAGGCGGATGCGGCCTGGGCGCGAGCGGAGATATGTGGACCTAGGGGTACAGGCCACCCGGAGTGTCCTGCACAAAGAATGCGATTAAGGAGAATAACGCTTAGGAAATCACGGGGAGATACGCCTCGAGAGCCGGATCGGCTCCGGATTCAATGCGCCCGCATTTATTGGAGCCACCCGCAGCGGAACGACCGGGGGGCCGCAGTTTGGCTATAAATATAGGTGCAGGTGCGATGGAGCCTGCCAAGCCGGAGCTGTTCAGGTTGCCATGGATCGTGGGCCTCCTCTCCGGCGCATGGTTGAGAGACCCCTATCGAAGGAACGGGAGGCGCGCCCTTCGCGACTTCCGCCAACTAGCCGTTTCATCTGGGATCAACAAGGAGGTTCTCCCCGGCGGAACTCCGCTCTAGGCGTTTCATCCGGAATCACGTCTCCCCTCCTTGAAGTTCGGCCTCCCGATTGAGCTCCGCACCAGGCACTTGATCCGGGACCGCGCCTCCATATGCTCTTCTCCCTTGTATTCCTTCTCTCCCCTAACACTGGGGAGGACCGGAATATTCCTTGGAGGTGGCGTTCCCCTGGAGGCAGCGGGAGCTTCGTCTGCGGCGGCTCCTCGTCTTTTTCGTGAGGCATGGATGGCGCCTCTGGGTAGGAGCAGTGTGGACTTCTCCTTCGTCCACTTCTTCTTCATCCGCGTCGGCTCTTCGTCTTCTTCGTGAGACGCCGATGGCGCCTCCGGTTGGAAGCACCCACTTCCGGCGGGATTGCAGCCGCTTCGGATGGAGGTTTCGGGATCCCAGATCTTCAGCTCCTCGGAGTCTCCACCTCTTCTTTACTTTCTTTACACCCTAATTCCCCTCTGGGAATTCCTTGTAATCACACGAGCACGCCATTGTAACCAGAAATTATTGAAATGAAAAGTGTTATACATTTTTGAACTGTCTTTCTGGCATTGTCGTTCTACTGGTAATACATCCGCAGGTTAGCGGAATTCCAGCTCCTTGGAATTTCTCGACCATCTAGGGCCTCCAACTGGTAGGAGCCAGGTCGGTTTACCCAGCGAACCCTATACGGGCCTTCCCAATTTGGCGCTAGCTTTCCACCTTCCGCAGGTTGGGATGCTTTAGCTCGCCTTAGCACCAGATCTCTGATTCTGAAAAGCTTCGGTCGGACCTTGGAGTTGTAATATCGGGCTACCCTCCGCTGATACATCGCCATCCGAACCTGCGCCATTTCCCTCGCTTCTTCCAAGAGATCCAGGTTCCCTCGGAGTTGCTCCGAATTGGCCTCGGGTCGGTGCGCAGCCACCCGAGGTGAGGGGAGTCCGAGCTCCACGGGGACAACGGCTTCCGTGCCATAGGGTAGGCTGAAAGGCGTCTCCCCGGTAGGGGTCCGATGCGTGGTCCGATACGCCCAAAGGACATTCTCGAGTTCTTCGACCCAAGCTTGCCCCGTCCGACCGATTCGCGCTTTGATTCCTTGGAGGATTGTCCGATTTGTGACCTCGGCCTCGCCGTTGGTTTGGGGATGCGACACAGATGTGAACCGATGCTCGATCCCGAACTCCTCGCAGAAGTCACGGAAATGCTTGTTGTCGAACTGTCGGCCATTATCCGAGATGAGGACCCGAGGTACCCCAAATCGGACAATGATGTTCTTCTTCACGAACTTCCGGACTTGCGCCTCCGTGATAGTGGCCAGCGGCTCTGCCTCCACCCACTTGGTGAAGTAGTCGATTGCAACAATCAAAAATTTCCGCGGAGCTGAAGCGACGGGGAATGGTCCGAGGATATCCATTCCCCACTGGGCGAAGGGCCAGGGTGCAGTGATTGGTGCCAAGGGGACAGAAGGGACTCTCTGGACGTTGGCGTGGCGCTGGCAGGCGTCGCATTTCCGTACATGATCCTTTGAGTCCTCCAACAAGGTAGGCCAATAATAGCCTTGCCTCATGATCTTGTGCGCCAAGGACCTAGCCCCCAAGTGTGATCCGCAAACGCCTTCGTGGACTTCGCCGAGGACGTAGGTCGCTTCCGAGGGGCGGAGGCACTTTAAGAGGGGGGCGGTGAACGAGGTCCGATACAGCCTCCCCTCATAGAGTACGTAGTGGGCGGACTTCATAACAAGTCGCCGAGCTTGATCTTCGTCTTCAGGGAGGATCCCTTCGGCGAGGTAGGCGACAAGCGGGTCCATCCAAGACGGCTCCGGATCAATCGCCATCACCGCTCCAGCCTCGCCGATGCTCGGGGCATCCAGGTGTTGGGAACCCGCCCATGCCGCTGATATTTCAAAATTTTTTCAGATGGCAGCGGAATCGGCATGCGCAAGTTCGACGTTCATCGCATGAACGCTTGTTTCGAGACCTTTCGTAATTAGGTAAGAATTAAAACTTTTAGAACTAATAGGAAGATCAAATCTTCACCTTGCGCGGGTAGATGATCACCGCGAATCTGAATTCGTGGTTTTGGAAGAGGGTTCGTTTGAAGCCGTTCAAACGTCCGGCCTCTACGGGTATCCACACGAAGTAGAGAACCGATCAAAGCTTTCTTGTCTTCCCGGGGTGCTAGCTCCCTTGCAAAGACTCCTTTGATGGCTGATCTCTTCTCTTTCTTTCAACTCTTGAAAGTGCTTGAGAGGAGGAAGAAGAAGAAGGAACTAAAGGAAGAAGAACACAGCTTCTGCAGCCTTCTTTCTTTTCCCTGCGTTGGAAGAAGGATTGGAGGAAGAGGAAGACGCCAACGCTTGGACCTTGCTCTTCCTTTGCTTGCGGCTGAACCAAGAGAGGAGAGAGGAGGGTGGCGGCAGCAAGAGGAGGATGAAAAGCTCTCTGAGGGCGCCGGCCTCTAGTCCTCTTTAAAAAGGGATTGGAGCTCCTAACTTTTAGGAGTTCCAATGACAACCTACCAAATAAGAAGGGGGCGCCGGCCCTAGCTCCTCTCTTCTTGTCGCCCCAAGCATTTGGAGAGGGGCTGATGCCCCTCTTAGTTGGTTAACCTAATCCTCTTCCAAAGAGGATTAGGTGCCTCTCTCATGGTTTCATCCTAATCTAATTAGGATTGGCCAAATTGGGTTCAATCTATGCTAGTCCTAATCCAATTAGGACTTGAATGAACCATGACTCAATTGAACTCTTCAATCCTAATCCAATTAGGAGTCATGTTGATTCATTAGATTAATAATTAATTTAGACTTAAGGAATCCTAATCCAATTAGGTTTTGTTTAATTTTAGTCCTAATCTAATTAGGACTCTATTTGAATCCGAAGTCCTAATCCAATTAGGATTTCTAGGAATCCTACTCCAAGTAGGAATCCAATTTTAATTCAAAACTCCTAATCTCATTAGGATTGAGGAATCCTATTCCAAGTAGGAATCCCAGTCCTAATCCAATTAGAACTCTAGGTATCCTACTCGAAGTAGGATTCTTGTTTCAAGTCCAATTAATTAATTCTCTTTGTTCCTTCTCAACTTCTCATCAATCAAATTGATTGCTTGTGATTCCTAATCACGATTTCAACCATCGGATCGGTCAATACTTCTAGTGTGTGTGACCCCATAGGTTCTATTCTGACTGGTAGTGAGATACATTGTGATCTCTATCACTATATCATTGAAAACTCCTTTCAATGGGTTGGAACGATTCCAACTCAACTCATTAGGGTTTATCGATCATCAAGATAATCCCTATGAGTCCCACCATCCACCAGTGACACCTAGCAGCATGTAGTGGCTACCCAGCAGAATGGAATGATGAACCTCTAGGTGCAGTTAACATGTGATACAGTCCTACTATCGTGGATCCCTACAGGACGGAGGTCATGGACAACTCGTCAAACCCCATCGTCTGTCATATGTCAAGATTTGTTCGACTTGAGTTCGATAGTGGAAAACTCTTTCTCCACTTTACTGCCCTGGCCAAGGTCTTAGAACTCAGTCTAACAAATCACATAGGATCACTTCTCTTCTATCAAGGTCGATAGATTCCTTATAGGTGCATACCCTACTCCTACAGTGAACTTACTGCAGCCAATCTACACTGCATGGACCCATATGGCTAGAGACCATGTATGTGTGCAGTCAAACTACAATAACCTCACTGTGAGTAGCCGAAGCACCGCAGGTCAAAGGACCAGTCACACTACTGCAACATCAAGCAAGTCACTGACGAGTGGATAGACATCCAAGTGACTTCTTGTCTTGGTCACGCTCAGTACCCTTGTTCTCTAACAAGCACCTGCACTATCACTTCAGTGTCCCTACACTGTGGACTCCAGCCTCGTCCATCCAGAAGGAGAGTGATCTGTGCACTGATCGGATCGATCACCGTCCTCGTGATGATCCATTGATCAGGAGCATTTAGAAATTAATCACCAATGATACATGGCTCAAATTCTCAACTCTTGAGAATATGTATCATCATCTTATTAATTTTTTGGACGATTCATAGACACATAAACAATATGAATGAAAAGATGCCTTTTATTTATTCAATAATAAATAGTCAAGTACAAAATTATGTCCCTAGAATCAACAATGTGTCAGCCAAATTGGCTTCTAGGGCATACATCTAACAATCTCCCACTTGCACTAAAGCCAATTGGTCATATATCTTAGGCCCATCTTCTCAAGGTGGGCTTCAGTCTTTTGCTGACTCAGCTGCTTAGTGAACGGGTCTGCCACGTTATCCGCGGAGTCTACTCTCTGCACCTCTACATCATAGTCGCGTATGAAATGGAAGCGCCGCTCTATGTGCTTGGACTTCTGATGAGACCATGGCTCCATAGCTAGTGCTATGGTGCCAATGTTATCGCAGTAAAGTATTATGGCATCTAATGACATTACACCTAACTCTGCAATTAACTTTTAATCAGAAGGTTTCCACTACACCCTTAGATACGGCTTAACATTCAGCTTCTAAGGTAGAATCTATAATGATCGGTTGTTTGGAACTCTTCCAATTTACTGAACCACAATTGCACATATTCTGATGTAGACTTTCTATCATCAATATGTGTGCATCCTTCTACCTTCAACTCTGATCTTCTCCCAAAGACCAAGAACATGTCCTTAGTTCTTCTCAAGTACTTAAGACTGTTCTTCACAGCTATCCAGTGCTTCTTACCTGGATCCGACTGATATCTGCTTGTGACACTCACAGTAAGAGCTATATCAGGTCGTGTACACAGCATGGCATACATGAGGCTTCCTATTGCCGATGCATAGGGAATCTTGCTCATGCGTTGAATCTCTTCAGATGTGTTGGGGCACATCTTCTTGGAGAGATGAATTCCATGTCTTAAAGGTAAGAGACCCCTCTTGGAGTTTTCCATGCTGAACCTCTTCAGCACCTCCTCTATGTACATTTTCTGTGAAAGGCCAAGCATCCTTTTAGATCTATCTCTATAGACCTTTATTCCCAAAATATAGGATGCTTCCCCAAGGTCTTTCATGGAGAATTCTTTTGACAACCAGACCTTGACCGAGGTTAGCATGGGAATATCATTCCCAATCAGGAGAATGTCATCTACGTACAACACGAGAAAAACGACAGAACTCCCACTATCCTTTTTGTAAACACACGGTTCCTCTTCGTTTTCGATGAAATCAAACGTTTTGATTGCGTCATCGAACCGAGTGTTCCAACTCCGAGATGCTTGTTTTAGTCCATAGATGGACCTTTGCAGCTTGCAGACCTTGTGATCTCCATCACTGGAAGTGAAACCCAAAGGCTGTTCCATATAGATATCTTCATCAAGATATCCATTCAGGAAAGCAGTTTTCACATCCATCTGCCAGATTTCATAATCATGAAATGCTGCAATGGCAAGCAATGTTCGGATGGATTTTAGCATGGCTACAGGTGAAAAGGTCTCCTGATAGTCAATGCCTTCGCGCTGACTATACCCTTTCGCCACAAGCCTTGCCTTATAGGTCTCTACCTCTCCATCCGAACCTATCTTCCTTTTGTAGATCCATTTGCATCCAATAGGTACAATACCTTCTGGTGGATCTACTAAGGTCCAGACTTGGTTGGAATGCATGGAGTCTATCTCTGACTTCATAGCTTTCAGCCATTTCTCGGAATCGATATCAGATATCGCCTCGTTGTAGGTTTTGGGATCCTGTATGTGATCCCTATCTCCCACTAGGAACATTTCCTCGGTATCCTCTTCTAGTATACCTAAGTATCTATCGGAAGGATGGGAGACCCTACTAGATCTACGAGGTGGTCGAGGGACATCGTGTACTGGCTCTTTATGAATAGGTTCTATAGGATCCATGACTCGTTGCTTTTCAGAGACTTTCTCTTCAAGCTCAATTTTCCTCCCACTGCCTCTTTCAAGGATAAACTGATTTTCCAGAAAGATGGCATGACGGCTCACAAACACATTGTGATCCTCTGAGACGTAAAAATTGTATCCTAATGACTCTTTAGGATATCCTATAAAACGAGCACTTATGGTCCTAGCCTCTAACTTGTCCGCCTGTAGTCGCTTGACGTGGGCCGGACATCCCCAAATCTTGAGATGACCCAGACTTGGTTTCTTACCATGCCATATCTCATACGGTGTGGTAGGAACGGATTTAGAGGGAACTCTATTCAATAAATAAATCGCTGTGAGTAAGGCATCTCCCCAAAGGAACATAGGTAAATCAGTGAAGCTCATCATGGACCTGACCATATCCAATAGGGTCCGATTTCTCCTCTCTGACACCCCGTTGAGTTGAGGTGTACCCGGAGGTGTCCATTGTGAGACTATGCCATTTTCTTTGAGATAGTTCCGGAATTCCCCACTAAGGTATTCTCCTCCCCGATCTGATCGAAGAGCCTTAAGAGGTTTTCCAGTTTGTTTTTCTACTTCATTTTTGAACTCTTTGAACTTTTCAAAGGATTCAGACTTGTGTCTCATAAGATACACATACCCATACCGTGAATAATCATCGGTAAAGGTAATGAAGTAAGAATAACGTCCCCTGGCTAGCACATCGAATGGGCCACATACATCTGTATGTACTAGGGTAAGTATTTCAGTGGTCCTCTCCCCATGTCCTACAAAGGGCAGTCTAGCCATTTTTCCTTGAAGACAGGACTCGCAAACTGGATATGACTCGGAAGTCAATGAGCCTAAGAGCCCATCTTTATCCATTTTGTTCATTCTATCTTCTCCAATATGGCCAAGTCTGAGGTGCCACAAATATCTTTGGTTTATCTCATCTCTGGATCTTTTGGATCCTTTGGCACTCACATCTTGCTCGGTAACATTCACAGATACATCCATATGTAAATGATAGAGACTGTCAATCATAAAACCACGTGCGACTATTTTATTTCTCAAATAAATAGAACAGCAGTCTTTGTCAAATGTAAAAACATGACCTTCCTGTGCTAGACATGAAACAGAAATCAAATTTCTGCTAGCAACAGGTACATAATAGCAGTCTCTAAGTATTAAACTAAATCCAGACGGTAGTCGCAGATGGTAGGTGCCCACAGCCACAGCAGCAACTTTTGCCCCGTTGCCAACCCGAAGGGTTACCGCACCTTCTGCCAGCCTTCTACTTTCCTTTAGACCCTGCATGGTAGTGCACAAATGAGCACTAGAACCAGAATCTATAACCCAACTGGAAGTAGAAGAAACCGTTAGATTAGTTTCAATTATGAGCAAGTCTATACCTTCTGAAGGTGTGTCACCTTTCTTGTTCTTCAGGCTCTCGAGGTATGAAGGACAGTTTCTCTTCCAGTGGCCTTCGACATTGCAGTGGAAACATTTTCCTTTGTCGTTAGCCTTTTTCTTTTGAACTTCCTTCTTTGGCTTCTTGTCTTTCTTCTGCTTCTTTGTAGGCTTCCTTTTCTTCCAAGTAGACTTTCTCTTGGAACCAGAAGTCAACTCAGCAGCGAGGACATTGCCCCTTGAACCTTTCAAGGCTCCCTCAGCAGTTACCAACATGTTGATTAGTTCAGTCTTAGTGCATTCAATCTTATTCATGTGGTAGTTTACTATAAACTGACCAAATGAATCAGGAAGTGACTGTAGGATCAAATCCACTTGCAATTCCTTGTGCATGTCCATACCGAGCTTCTCAAGCTCCTCTAGGTCCTTGATCATGGTCAGACCGTGATCATGGACAGACTGCCCTTCGCGCATCTTCGCTTTGAAAAGCCTCTTGGACACTTCAAAACGAGCTGTGCGACTCTGCTCACCATACAACTCTTGTAGGTGTGCCAGTATGTCCCTAGCAGTCTTTATATTTTCATGCTGGCATTGGAGTTCATTAGACATAGATGCCATCATATAGCATTTTACTCTAATGTCATCATCCAACCTCTTTTTATGCATCTCACGCTGAACATCAGTGGGACGTGCTGGTAATGTGGGGATATCTGAATCGAGTATATAGCCTATCTTTTCACAGTCCAAAACTATTTTGAGATTTCTAAGCCAGTCCTTGTAATTGGTTCCAGTCAGTCGGTTGGTCTCAAGAATACGGGTCAAAGGGTTTGAAGCCGACATTGTATCTGCAGAGAGTAAAGATTCTAGTTAGACTCTTGTACTTGATCCTAATCTGTCCTAAGGTCTTTTAGAACAAATATGACTCCCACTATTTTTTCGAATTCCTCACACTCCCCTGGTAGGAAAACGGAAATCCCACATGACTAGGGTTTCTAGTGGGTACTGCGGTCCCACCAATTCACATGCCACCTCACCTAACAGTTATTGGTGACACATAGATGGATGAGTGTACAACTCTTGTACAATGCTTCTCAAGCATGTTGCAGTGCAACTTGGTCTCTAAGCCATGAAGACCTCACCTAACAGTTATTGGTCTCATTTCTTAGTTAAGTCAGACCCACTGTATAACCGTAGGAATAAAGTCGTCATTGGGTCCTCACCTAACAGTTATTGGTGCCCAACCCCACCTTTACCCTACAACATCTCATGTCTATAGAGAGGTCCAGCCCCCAATGCAACTTGACCACTGTATCCAGCCGAGACAAGTCAACATCAGAAAGGCCTTAGCAGCTCTACTACAGTGGAAGACCTATTGACTTAATATTGGTTAATCAGGTCTTAGTGTTTGCAACTTGAGCCTTTCATAAGAGGTAATCGAACAATTGGCCAGGTAAGCAGGTGGGAGGCTCCCCTTACTCAGAGAGTAAGGTCCTAATTAAGTAACCACCTTTCATGCTTTCCTAGACACCAATTAGATCAATTAATCTAATATGACTTGCTCATGTCGGTTCACTCTCAACTTGATTGAGGAGGTTTTGATTTAGGTCTCAATTGGGTTTGCTACATCACACGTAGACCTATCTACCCGACTCTCATTCACATCACATGCAAACGGCGCATTGCAGGCAGTTATAATCGCGGCAATAATTAAAGCTAAACTTTAACTAGGTGATGATCATGGATTCTAATTAGGTCGTATTACAAGCACATGCACATCAATCGATCAAGTGGTCTTCAACTCTTGAATTGGTTCCAAGCCTCCTTGATTCGATCCTTGATCAACTCTTGATCCCATCGCCATCAACCGCTTAGATCACCTTTCATCTCATGCCTTTGCTTCAGCTTGATCGTTGATGTACATCACATCACAGAAATACAACCAGATGTAAAATAAAAATAAAAATAAATTACATCCCCTTTCAGGAGGCACGCAGGCCTCTCAAAACATCAAATAAGATGCATGCAAGCATCTAAAAAATTACATGACATCACAGATCACATCGCAGGTCATTACATTTGATACCAAAAGGGTTTGAATCCTATGATCATCACCGTATGCAACAATTATAATTTTCAGATCTGAAAACTAACTGATTATATCATGACATAGGTCGCTGATCATGCTAATCATGATTCTAAACTTTGTAATCCCATTAACAATGTAATTAGAATCATCTTTTTATCGCATAAAAATCAGCATGCAAAAATCAGCACCCCTGAAAAATCTGCATGCAGAATTTTTCAGCATGCATGATCATTCAATTTTCAGATCTAATAAGCCTTTAGATATTTAATTCTTACCTTAATCTACGAAGCCTAGGCTCTGATACCACTGTTGGGAACCCGCCCATGCCGCTGATATTTCAAAATTTTTTCAGATGGCAGCGGAATCGGCATGCGCGAGTTCGACGTTCATCGCATGAACGCTTGTTTCGAGACCTTTCGTAATTAGGTAAGAATTAAAACTTTTAGAACTAATAGGAAGATCAAATCTTCACCTTGCGCGGGTAGATGATCACCGCGAATCTGAATTCGTGGTTTTGGAAGAGGGTTCGTTTGAAGCCGTTCAAACGTCCGGCCTCTACGGGTATCCACACGAAGTAGAGAACCGATCAAAGCTTTCTTGTCTTCCCGGGGTGCTAGCTCCCTTGCAAAGACTCCTTTGATGGCTGATCTCTTCTCTTTCTTTCAACTCTTGAAAGTGCTTGAGAGGAGGAAGAAGAAGAAGGAACTCAAGGAAGAAGAACACAGCTTCTGCAGCCTTCTTTCTTTTCCCTGCGTTGGAAGAAGGATTGGAGGAAGAGGAAGACGCCAACGCTTGGACCTTGCTCTTCCTTTGCTTGCGGCTGAACCAAGAGAGGAGAGAGGAGGGTGGCGGCAGCAAGAGGAGGATGAAAAGCTCTCTTAGGGCGCCGGCCTCTAGTCCTCTTTAAAAAGGGATTGGAGCTCCTAACTTTTAGGAGTTCCAATGACAACCTACCAAATAAGAAGGGGGCGCCGGCCCTAGCTCCTCTCTTCTTGTCGCCCCAAGCATTTGGAGAGGGGCTGATGCCCCTCTTAGTTGGTTAACCTAATCCTCTTCCAAAGAGGATTAGGTGCCTCTCTCATGGTTTCATCCTAATCTAATTAGGATTGGCCAAATTGGGTTCAATCTATGCTAGTCCTAATCCAATTAGGACTTGAATGAACCATGACTCAATTGAACTCTTCAATCCTAATCCAATTAGGAGTCATGTTGATTCATTAGATTAATAATTAATTTAGACTTAAGGAATCCTAATCCAATTAGGTTTTGTTTAATTTTAGTCCTAATCTAATTAGGACTCTATTTGAATCCGAAGTCCTAATCCAATTAGGATTTCTAGGAATCCTACTCCAAGTAGGAATCCAATTTTAATTCAAAACTCCTAATCTCATTAGGATTGAGGAATCCTATTCCAAGTAGGAATCCCAGTCCTAATCCAATTAGAACTCTAGGTATCCTACTCGAAGTAGGATTCTTGTTTCAAGTCCAATTAATTAATTCCCTTTGTTCCTTCTCAACTTCTCATCAATCAAATTGATTGCTTGTGATTCCTAATCACGATTTCAACCATCGGATCGGTCAATACTTCTAGTGTGTGTGACCCCATAGGTTCTATTCTGACTGGTAGTGAGATACATTGTGATCTCTATCACTATATCATTGAAAACTCCTTTCAATGGGTTGGAATGATTCCAACTCAACTCATTAGGGTTTATCGATCATCAAGATAATCCCTATGAGTCCCACCATCCACCAGTGACACCTAGCAGCATGTAGTGGCTACCCAGCAGAATGGAATGATGAACCTCTAGGTGCAGTTAACATGTGATACAGTCCTACTATCGTGGATCCCTACAGGACGGAGGTCATGGACAACTCGTCAAACCCCATCGTCTGTCATATGTCAAGATTTGTTCGACTTGAGTTCGATAGTGGAAAACTCTTTCTCCACTTTACTGCCCTGGCCAAGGTCTTAGAACTCAGTCTAACAAATCACATAGGATCACTCCTCTTCTATCAAGGTCGATAGATTCCTTATAGGTGCATACCCTACTCCTACAGTGAACTTACTGCAGCCAATCTACACTGCATGGACCCATATGGCTAGAGACCATGTATGTGTGCAGTCAAACTACAATAACCTCACTGTGAGTAGCCGAAGCACCGCAGGTCAAAGGACCAGTCACACTACTGCAACATCAAGCAAGTCACTGACGAGTGGATAGACATCCAAGTGACTTCTTGTCTTGGTCACGCTCAGTACCCTTGTTCTCTAACAAGCACCTGCACTATCACTTCAGTGTCCCTACACTGTGGACTCCAGCCTCGTCCATCCAGAAGGAGAGTGATCTGTGCACTGATCGGATCGATCACCGTCCTCGTGATGATCCATTGATCAGGAGCATTTAGAAATTAATCACCAATGATACATGGCTCAAATTCTCAACTCTTGAGAATATGTATCATCATCTTATTAATTTTTTGGACGATTCATAGACACATAAACAATATGAATGAAAAGATGCCTTTTATTTATTCAATAATAAATAGTCAAGTACAAAATTATGTCCCTAGAATCAACAATGTGTCAGCCAAATTGGCTTCTAGGGCATACATCTAACACCAGGGTCTCCAGGTAGATCGCCCTCGACAAGTTGTGCGCGTCTGCGCTCACTAAGCGGGACAACCTGTCGGCCCTGGCATTTTCACTTCTTGGGACCTGCTGGATGTCGACACTGCCGAGGTCGGGAATGAGTGCTTGCACCTTCCGGACGTAATTCTGCATGGTCGGGTTCCGGGCTTCGAACTCCCCACGGACCTGCCCGACCACCAGCTGGGAGTCGGTGAAGACCTTCAGGCGCCGGATGCCGAGCTCCTTGGTGAGTTTGAGTCCCGTGACTAGGGCCTCGTACTCCGCCTCGTTGTTGGTCACTGGAAATCCGAACCTCAAGGCATACTCGGCTATCACTCCATCTGGACTGGTAAGGACCAGCCCGGCCCCTCCACCTTCGGGGTTCGACGACCCATCGATGTGAAGCGTCCAAATCGGGAGGTCGAGGCTGGGTGTTTCCGGCGACCTAGGTTCCGCCTCCTGCACCGTGCACTCAGCAAGGAAATCCGCGAGCGCCTGGGCCTTGATGGCGGGTCGGGGCTGGTAGCGGATGTCGAACTCACCAAGTTCTACTGCCCACTTCACCAGCCGTCCCGCATTCTCAGGATTGCTGAGGATCTGCCGCAGCGGTTGATCGGTCAAGAGGGTGACAGAATGGGCCTGGAAATAGGGGCGAAGCCTCCTGGTCGCGGTCAGCAGCGCGAAGGCGATCTTTTCAGCCTTCGTATACCGCATCTCGGCGTCCCGTAGGACCCGGCTGATGTAGTACACAGGCTTCTGGAGCTTTGCCTCTTCCCGAACCAGTACCGCACTGACTGCGGTTGGGGAGACCGCCAGATAGAGGTAGAGCATCTCCCCTTCTTGCGGCTTGGACAGCAGGGGAGGAGACGCCAAGTATTCCTTGAGCTGGTCGAATGCTGCTTGACATTCGGCCGTCCAGAGGAAGTCTTTCGGGCGTTTCAACACCTTGAAGAAAGGTTGGCAGCGTTCGGCCGATTTTGCCACAAATCGTCCGAGCGCGGCGACCCTCCCAGCGAGCTCCTGAACCTCCTTCACTTTGGTCGGAGGGGACATACCTTGGATGGCCTTGATTTTGTCCGGGTTGGCTTCGATCCCCCGCTGGTTGACAATGAAACCGAGGAACCTCCCGGCCGAAGCGCCAAAGGCGCACTTCGCTGGGTTCAGCTTCATGTGAAACTTCCGCAAGGTGGCGAAAGTCTCCTCCAGATCCGCGATGTGCTGGTCTGCATGGCGGCTCTTCCCCAGCATATCGTCCACGTACACCTCCATGTTCCGGCCGATTTGCTCTTTGAAGATTTTGTTGACGAGGCGCTGGTAAGTGGTGCCAGCATTCTTCAGACCGAAGGGCATTACCTTGTAACAGTACAGCCCCCGGTCTGTTATAAAGGCAGTTTTCTCCTCGTCCTGTGGAGCCATCATTATCTGGTTGTAGCCGGAGAAGGCGTCCATGAAAGACAGCAGCTGATATTCGGAAGTCGCGTCGACCAGTTGGTCTATCCGCGGAAGCGGAAAGCTATCCTTGGGGCATGCCTTGTTTAGGTCGGTGTAGTCGACGCACATCCTCCACTTTCCGCTCGCCTTCCGGACAAGTACGACATTTGCCAGCCATTCGGGGTAGCTGACCTCCCTTATGAATCCTGCCTCCAAGAGTTTGTCTACCTCCTGGTCGACCACTCGGATCCGATCCGGGGCACAGTGTCTCTTCTTCTGTTTTACCGGTCGGTGGGTCGGGTCGACGTTGAGGGCGTGAGAAATGACCTCCGGGTCGATCCCAGGTACATCGGCCGCCGACCAGGCAAACACATCGACATTGGCTCGGAGGAATTCCACCAACCGGGCCCGAGCTCCCAGGTCGAGATTGGCGCCGACCCGGATCGTCCTATCCGGGCGACCTTCCTCGAGGGGAACTTCGATCACATCCTCGGCCGGCTCCCCGTGCCGCAAGGCCACCTCGTCTCTGGCGTCGAGGGACTCGACGCTTAAGGCTTCTACGGGCTTCTTCCCTTTGAGAGTTGCTAGGAAACATTGCCTTGCGGTCGGTTGGTCACCTCGGACCTCTCCAATCCCGGCCGCCGTGGGGAACCGCATGAGCAAGTGGTACGTAGAGACCACCGCGCGAAGGGCGTTCAGTCCGGGTCGTCCGAGGATAGCATTGTAGGCCGAGGGAACACGGACGACCAAGAACCCGAGCCGCACCGTGGCTTCTGCGGGTGCAACGCCCGCAGTCACAGGCAGCTCAACGACACCTTCGGCCGAGATAGCGTCACCAGTGAATCCTATGAGGGGGGTGGATGTTTTGTGCAACAATTGTCTAGACAAGCTCATCTTTTGGAAGGCCTCGTAAAACAAAATATCAGCTGAGCTTCCACTATCCACAAGAACACGCCTTACATCATAGTTTGCCATAGTGAGGGAGATCACCATGGCGTCATCGTGGGGGGTCTGAACCCCCTTTACATCTTCATCACAAAAAGTGATTACATTACCGACCCTCTGCCTCTTTGCGACGGCTGCCCCTGACGCTTCAGTCGAGCCCCCTGCGTTCCTCTCGGGCCGGGGGCAGCCCCCAGTGATAGTGTGGATCACGCCCGCGACGGGTCGATTCTGCTCCCGAGGCTCCTGAGGGGCCGGATCGGCCGGACGCGGGTCTGCGGGGGGACGTCGGTCGTTCACATATCGACCGAGACGCCCTCGGCGGATGAGAGCCTCGATTTCGTCCCGAAGCTGGAAGCAGTCTTCGGTGTCGTGGCCGTGGTCCCGGTGGTACTCACAGTACGCCCGAGAGGGCCTCCTCCCAGGAATCTTCTTCATCTGTCTCGGGACCGGGAGGTCCTCCCGCCCTTGATTTCCATGAGGATCTGGGCCCGGGGAGTCAGGAGAGGAGTGTACCGGTTGAAACGTCGGGGCGGAGAACGAGGGCGTAGGGCGCCGTGGTTCCTCGCCGGCGACAGGCTCCTGCGCCGACGTTGAGGCGTCGGGCTCCTCCTCTGGCGTGCCTCTTTTCGCCTTTTCTTCCCGAGCTTTGGAGGGATCTCGGCGGCCTCCTTGCTCCGGTGGGCGGCCGCCTCCTCGGCGTCCGCATACTGGTTCGCCCGGGACAACAGCTCCGGGAAGCTCCGCGGCAGGCGTTTGTCCAGGGAGAATGTGAGTCTGCCCTTTCGGAAGCCACGCTTCAGGGCTGAAAGAGCCACTTCCTGGCTCAGGTTCCGGACTTCCAGCGTAGCCTTGTTGAAGCGGGTAAGATAATCCCGCAAGCTTTCTCCCTCGTTTTGCCGGACATCAAAGAGGGAGTCGGAGACCAGTCGCCGCCGGCTACTGACGGCGAAATGGGTGATGAAGAGGCGAGTAAACTGGTCGAAGGACTGGATTGAGTTAGCCTCCAAGCCGGCGAACCACGCCCTTGCCGGGCCACGGAGGGTCGCCGGGAAGGCCTTGCAGAGGAGAGGATCTGATGCTCCGTGGAGGAGCATAAGGGTCCTGAAACTCTCGACGTGATCCCGCGGGTCCGCCGCCCCGTCATAGGGCTCGATCGCCGGCATTTTAAACCCCGGCGGATTCGGGGTCCGCAGGATCCTCGAGGCAAGCGCCGGCTGGGAGGAGATCTCCAAGTCGGCGAAGGGATCTTTGGAGTGGCCCTTCAGGACCTGGAGTTGTCGGTGGAGATCGTCCACCCGCCGGTCCAGGGAGTGCGACCGATGGGTGGGAGACAAGGTGCACCGAGAGGGGGACCGACTGGAGCGCGGGTTCCTTGAGGACTGGGGGGTCTGGGAACGCGCCCGGGCCCGCCTCTCGTACCCCGCGCAGCTCCGATGGGAAGGTCCCGGCAGAATGGACCGTGCTCGAGAATCTTCCTCGCGCCGGCGCTCCTGCCCATGGGAGAGGAAGGAGCGCGGGTTGAGGAGGACAGGTGAGCGCTCAGGGAGCAGCGGCTCCTGGGCCCGCTGCGGCGCCCGAGACATCACACCCTGCAGGTTCTGCACTGCCTCCGCGAGGGTGCGAACCTGCTGGGCTAACTGGTCGAACTGAGCGGCTTCGACCATCTGAATGGGGGGTGGAACGGTGGAGTGTTGCTGAGAATGTGTTGGAGACGCAGCGGCCTCCCGGCCGGAGGCGCGAGAGGCCCCGCGACCGGAGGCATTGGAAGCTCCACGACCACCTCGCCGTGCCATTACGATCGCTCTGAGATTCGGGCCCTCCTTCTAGCGCCAACTGTTGCTGGTGGTCCAAACCGAGAACGATTGGCACAGCGGTGTGAACGGGGTTCCGTTTGGGTTGCCTTGGTTGGTGTTGATTGCGCTCCACTTTCCACCGGAAAACCTGCAAGCAAGCCTCGCACCACCACTGGGGTAGTGGGGGCCCTCCGACGATCAAGTCAGAGGAGATTGGAGGAGAAGGAAAGATAATAGTAGCAAGTAGGAGAATGCTCTGGAAGTTCTTGCTTACCCTCCCCCTTCTCCCCCCAGCCGCATATATACCAGGCTGGGGGGTCCTTTTGGGGGGTTGGTCATCGTGTAGCACGATGGAGCTGCCACTGACATGGCCGTTACAGGGCGTCGTGGGGCAGCGCTGGGTACGGCTGTTACAGGGCGTAGTGGAGCTCCGCTTTGTACGGCTGTTACAGGGGATCGTGGAGCAGCGCCGGATACGACCGTTGCTGGGTGTAGTGGAGCAGAGGGCCGCGGCGTGCCTCTAGGGAATAGCCTGTCGTTGTCGAGAGATGTCCGACTCGGGGTCGGGCTGCGGAGACGAAGATGTCCGACTCGGGGTCGGATTGCTGGATCAAGGGGCAGCCGACTCGGGGTCGGGCTGCGGAGACGAAGATGTCCGACTCGGGGTCGGATTGCTGGATCAAGGGGCAGCCGACTCGGGGTCGGGCTGCGGAGACGAAGATGTCCGACTCGGGGTCGGATTGCTGGATCAAGGGGCAGCCAAGGGGCTGCCGTAGTCTTCCTGGGTGCGCGTGCCGGTCACGTGGGGCATGGTGGCTAAGTTCCCCCGTAACAATATCCATCTACGAAAAGTTGTTATCTTTCTCATAGCTTAATACCATTTTAAAGGATAAAATGTCTCTATTACTTGTAATTCAGCGCGTACACGGATTTGTTGTGGTAGAACATTGATATGAATGACTTCTTTGCATCCTGATGAACTGATCTTGATCTTACTTGCAGCCAGATTGAGCTATTGGCTCGAAGAGAACCTTGGAGATGTGATGGTTGAGAACAGCAGATGGGCAGTGGGCAGCATAGTAGAAACTTTTTGTGACGGTAAGGAACGTCTGCTTGGTTTGGCTACTGAGGCTAGGGGATCTTTGAAGCACGCACTGTACTAACTCTCGCATTTCTGCTTCTACTGCCTTGTCCTCCTCGAATGTGGCCAAGTTCTTTCGGGTGCCCTGGTCAGATGGGTATAAAATCCTTGTCAACTCACAACTTACTGAAACAATCATGCAAGACAACGAACAACACTGTTTCCAAATGACACCTCAAACTTTAAGCCCTAGTAAGTATTCCAAATGCATACATTGATTACCAGATACCAAAAGATTGAGGGCTAATCTCCTTCTTAAAAAAGATTTGTGTGGGCTAACCACACCATGTGAGAAAGCAAGAATGTTGAGCAGCTGAAGTTAATCTAATGAAGGATCAATCATCCCAAAGGGAAACCAAAGGTGTTCAAGTGAAGGCCTGTTGACATTGGTCCCACCTCAAACATCTCTAGTTTGAAAGATTAGGTAGGTAAGTAGTATGAGCTTATTTACGGCGGATGATTAAATAGACGTGCACCCACTTGCATTATATGTATCATCTTGCTTGATAATCTTCGTTAATCTATGCACAGATGATGTACAATTGAACTATAATCCCTCTCTAGTTTGCATCACGAGCTAGATGAAAGCCTATATTGCATTATGTCTCACCTTATTTGGTCATCTATTATCAATTAAAGCATAAACAATTTAAGTTGAGCTAAACCTTTTAATTTGCAGCATGAGATGATAAAGAAGGGACAAAAAAGCAGACAATGTACAGGATGGGCAGCTTACAGAAGGCATAATGATTAAGCATACCTGCTGAAGTAGCAAGCGGCGCTGGAGCCGGTGGCAGACAGAGGAGGTGAGCCTGGCCAGCCAGTCGAACTCCGAGCGAGCCGTCGCCGGCTCAACCGAACCAGACCGGCCAGCGCAAATCTCCACGGTGCGGACCAGCAGCAACCCGGTCTCCTCCCGCACGTGTGTTCCCTCATCCTCATACTTCCACGTTAGCAACCACTCAACCCACTGCTAGAAGACAACAGACAGCCAAAAAAAAAAAAAGAGAAGCGGTCAGAAGTCAGATCCTCCATTGTTGGCTTTGATGATACGCAATTTTAAGGAAGAAAAAAGAATGCTCACGGCTCCTCTCAGGTGGTGGCCGACGTGGTTTCCTCGATTTGTTGATAGCGCGTCGGACGCGATGCGGTCGAGCAGCTGCAAGAGTACTGGGCCGGCCACCTCTTCTTCGCCTCTTAGTCCGCTCCTCTTCCACCCCAACCTGCATCCGTTATAATTGTAATTATACTAGTGTTTGGCATGTGCCATGCACCTAGCCATTAAGAGAAAATAATATACATAGTTTCACTCCCCTGTTTTATTTTTCTTGATTTTGTTAGAAATCAAATGTGAAATAGTGCAAGTGAGGGATGTGAGAACATGCCTATTTTTATCTTGGTTGTCACTAGAGAAAACAAAAAAAATTGTCACTTCAAGTAGGAAATCCAACGGAAACACAACTTCACACATAAGTCGGCCTTGCATGAATTGACTATTAAAGCCCCATTTGGCATAACTTTTGGAGGATAAGAAAGCATTTTTAGATGGAATAACAATTGTTGGTAAAAAAATCGGAAAGCTGTTTTAGCTTTGCCAAAAAGCTAAAACAGTTTTTTGGAAGAAGCTATTTAATAATAAAATATAATAATTATAGAAAATAATAATATTAATATATAATGATAATAATTATAATATTTTGTACATTTGTTATTGTATTATACTATAAATATGATATTATAATACATTATATCATCATACATTAATATATTATATTATATAATATCGAATTATTTTATATTATCATGATATAGTATACAATATTATATTACATTACAATGATATTATACTATATTATATATTTATATATTAATATATATATTATATTTTATTATGCTCTATTGTATAATATTATACAATATCTTTGATGGTTATTTTGTCATACCAAAAGTACTTTCTCAGTTTGTTTACCAACCACATATTAAAGTCTCACAACACTTTAAAAATATAGTTACCAAACAACAAATAGATTTTTATAAAAGCTCCACTTCAAAAAAACTCTATTTCTGAAAATTCTACCACCAATAGCTTGCCAAATGGGGCCTAGGTATTTTTTTTTTTATCGCCATTGATGCATGTGAATTATAAGTAGAGCTCCCAAGAGAAGCCAAGCATGCGAGAGGATTTTTTTTGTGGTGGTGGAGAAAATGTTTGTGCTCCTGTTGCTGTCATAGCTCGGGGGCTGCTGCATCATACGTGGTAGGGCTTTGGTCGTTGCGTCCTCCATCGAGGAAGTCGTGGATGAAGGCCTGCCTCATTTCATCTGAACACGACTCGCTGCGGAAGTACGAAGAGATGGCGTCGGCGACGATGGCGGTCCGAGCCCATGCCAGCCTCTCCGCCGCCCGGTCCGGTTCGAATATGCACGCTGCTGCCAGAAAATAGGCCGTGAGCGCGCCGCCCGCTCGCACCCCTTGCTTCGCCAGGCCGCTCTCCTCGCACCACCTGAACCCATTCATATATTATCCCCCCGCATGAGACATGACTAATAGTATTCTCGTCCTGTAATTAAAAGGAAAATAAAATTTTACTCACTTCTGAAGGCCTTCCCACTCCACCTGATGGTGTGCCTGGCATCGGTTGAAGTCGGACTTGGCAAGCTCCAGATACACATCGTTGTTCACGCGTGGCATCCTGCAACCACCATCACACGTATGAGCCATCAGGTTTCTAGCAGTGATAAGGAGCCAATTCTATAAGTCGCTTTTTTTTCCTTTACCTGTAGAGGGCCTTGCCAATCCAAACGACATCTGCACCTCCGTAATGCTCGATGTACAGCCTCGCCTCTATGCGTGGTAGACTGGCGTACCAGGGAAAATCCAGTGCGTACTCCACCTGCGCGAGTTAATGGATTCTGACACCCGTAAGCAACCACACCCGCCTCTTTCTTTCCGAGGAAAATTATTGACACAAATATGGAGGACTAGTCAACTATTCCCCTGAACGATCCGGTTCCAATCTAAGAATTTCCAGGACTGCCCGACCTTTTAAGATACTTTTAAGAAAAGGATAAAATACTATTCTACACAGAAGCAAAAGAAATTTCTAGCAAAAAATTCAGCAAGTGAGATTTGTAGGCTACTTACCTCACCGGGCAAGTCCTTCGTTATGATCCACCTGTCCAGGAACTGGTTGGAAGCTTGCTTTTCTCGGAGAAATCTACATGAGAAATCCTTGGCTTGCTCCAATATTTTCTCCCCAGGGAAGGCCACCTGAGATGCCCTGTTAAGGTTGTACATCTCACTGACTGCTGCTTGGCTCGACTGCCCAGCGAAGCAAAAGAAGCTACCTTCCTTCTCAAAATGCCTGAAAACATCTGCAACGATGGCAAGTGGAAAAAATAGTCCCAGACCACAACCATAATCACAGTTCATATCTCATTACTTATAATTAAACTTCTTGTTGTGGCCTCAACAATTTTAATTTGCTGCTACTCACCAGGAGACACATGGTATCCATGTAAACGGAGGAGACGGAATCCCATGGACGTATCATCCACATCATTTACTGTAGAATACCTCGTCCAACCAATCCCTTCCTCGGTCCAGTATCTGTCATTTAATCAAATGTTTAAAACTCGAAAGATCAGTAAATTCTAATGCTGATCATAACTCGTGCACAAAAAACTTTTACCTATAGACAAAATCCAGGCATTGTTTGGTCTCGGGTTCGAAGTACCGGGAGATCCCAAGGCGCTCCAACCGATCGACAGCCCACAAACGGTCGAAAAGATCCACAGGGTATAAATTGGGTACTGCAGAGCATAATATCACAAGAATTAATTTAGACAAAAAAAAAAAAAATCAAAAACTGTATATATCATTTATGAATCAAATAGATTTACCTCCTCCGTCAAATCTTTCAACGATCTTCTGAAGGTATTTGAGGCACTTCTCGTCGTTCGTCTGCATGAGAGCATAGGCCGTCGAAGCAGGAGAAGTTTGGAAGGACCCATCAACACATTGGAGCCCAAAAAGCTTCTCCCAGTCCAGACCAGGCAATCCTTCTAGGGAATAGAGCAGTGTTGTTGGTAATTTGTGCAACACATCACTTGGGATCCTGCAATAAAATGTTGGTTTTTTTTTTCTCTTGAGAATATAATGCAGTAATGGCAAGTGCACAAGATATACAAGTGGAGTGAGAGAACTTTCTATTCCACTACCTCTTCAGCTTTAGGTTTCTTCTGGCATATATATCCTGCAAGGCAGGATCATCATAAGGGAGTTCCAACCCCAAGGCCTTGGCTCTCTCTAGGAGAGCAGGGAAGGCGATCTCAAAGCCCGTGAGCACCAGCTCTCCTTCTTGCTGAGCCAACCTCCACATATTGTCGCGAAGAAAAGAAATTCCTATCAAAACAATTTCTTTCAGCAACTCTTTACTCATTCAAAGACAGACTAGAATGCAGTGGACTAGTTCTAGAAAGGGATATGGGTATCTAAACCTCTGTCACAGATATCAGGGTGAGTATTCCATGATTTTAGCGCGACGACGCAAGCCAGAGTGCTGATTATCCGATCGTGAGCCAAGAAAATTGAGTCCCCCCATGAGCCATCAGGCAGCTGGTTTTCGATAATCCATTGCAGGCTAGATGGGAATTGAGGGTCTCCACTTCCATTTTGGTGCTTCACCAAGGCCACCCATGCTGTGTCATATGCCGAAATGCTTATTTCTCCATCATCATCCGTCGAGCTAAGCATCGACTTCACTCCATTAATCATCCCTACCATGTCCTACAGGCAAGAGACCACCATCAAACAAAGTATATCTTGTTACCAAACATCATCTGATCATTTATAATTTCAATCCTGTAACATGTTTGACACTCGGATATGCTATCTGTTTGATATCTCCAGCACTGGTGGGAGCTGTTAAGCAGAGAGAGGACGGGAAGAGAATAGTGCGAGGAATCAATGGCAAATCCACCTTTAAAGATGGATGGCTTATAATGTGTAGAAAATATTGGATTCGTGGCAATCAACAGATCGTGCCCTCAATTCCTCGCACTCGGTTCTTCTTCGAAGTGTTATCCACTCTGTACAACTGCTCAAAAATGACCCGCGCTGTTCAAGCCAATCTATATGCATAGGATATTATATCGCAAGGATAAGCTCGCTGGCATTGAATCAGGCCCTTAATTTTTCACTAATACCTAAGCTGTAGATTTATAGGCAATTACCTCCGGCACTTGGTCCTCATCATTCAATTTAGCAACTTTCTCTGGCCATCTGCTGACGGAAACCCCGTTGTGGGCTAAATTTGCACCATATTCTGTAAATAGAGTTCATCAAAATGAAGAATAAGTTGTCAATTTTTCTTTGGCGTTATAATCAATTTTTCTTTGGCGTTATGCTAGCTAGAACCAAAATGGCTCTTTGGATGTGGGAGGATTCGATCATCTTGTAAGACCTTCTGGTGCCGGTTTTTCCATTGCAACTTATGAAAAAAAGAGTTGGGAGAGAAGGGGAAACCCTCCTGATTATAATTTATTCATGATTTCTAGGAACACCGAAAATCACCTCTATCATAGCTTTTAATATCTTTCAAAAATGGGATTAATTACAATTAGCTCCTTTTGATTCCTCATTCTCTTATCGGGAATCCAACACATTTTGAAATAAAATCTTTTTACAAAGGATCTCAATGGCTGATGAGTTCTTCGGGCATTCTAATACTTATATGGACGTTACATATAAGTATTGCCTTGTCGCCTACACATTTTCCCCTAAAAAATAAAAATAATTAATAAAAATTGTAGCTTTTCATTTTAGATAAATATTGCATTTTATCCTTAGGAACTCATAACAAAACTCGTTTTCAAAATTTTAGGAGAATATATTATGGCAATACATCTTTTTCTGTGATAGTTTTGGCCACCTCTTGTCCAATTATTGGGATAAATAATATGAGAAAATAATATTTATTAATTTTTTTATCTCTTGTTACAATAGACCCTTATAACCAACAGTCATTATTTTCATTTTACCATCTCCTGAATGAAAATAATTTTTCAGAAAATCAATTTTTTCTTTAAAAAAGTGATTATACGCTCCAAAAATAAAAATTATTTATCTAATGAAAAATGAAAGAAAAGATGAGACTACTATTTTTTTTCTTTATTGCCTGCTTTGTTCTGTCCTAACAGAGCTATAATAACTGTTATTTTAGCATTTCTTTAATATTACAATCTTTTAAAGGTTATGTGTTTGTAACTGTTATTGCAATTTTTATAGGGCGTTACCCTTTACATATCTCAAGTGCCTGACTTTATATAGATGTTGTCGTTGTGACAATTAATCAATATGCTAATCAACTGATCAAGAATGGCTTTGTTGTTTGCTGTACCGAATGGAACAGTAAATTCTGTTTTAGGTGCAACTAGGAAATAAATTATTTTTTTTAGATAAAGAACAAGAAGGTTTTTTTTTTTCAAAAAAAATAGAAGAGAACCAGAAGAGCTTTTAAGAGATTCTGTACCTGGAGTGCTTGGTTCGGATATTGCATGGCATCTCCAACGGGCAAGACGCAAGATATCATCTAGCCTCCGTGCGACACCTATATTACACGAACCTGGCACACGAACACAAGCAGGAAATCATTTATTCCATCCCCGTACTTCGGACCACCTTGAACAGGCAGCTCATAAAAGTAAGTTTTATTATTTTATTTATTAGTTTCCTGCATCAGGCCTGGATTACAAAACAATGAAGACAAACTATGTAGTGCTGGTCACGCGAGATCCACATGACACGAGGATGGATGGCCTTAATCTCATTTGATTAAACTTTAGGACTCGTTTGGTTGGTGGAAAAAAAAAAAAAAATATAGCCAACAAAAAAATAATGAGTTGTTTAATTAGAATTTTCAAAAAAGAGAAGCAATAAAGTTGTATTCTCATGTAAATATAATTTTTATATTTTATGAAAAAAAATTTTCTATAAGAAACAAAAAAAAGTTACTTTTTTATGAACCGGAGATCACTCCATTTTTATTTTTTTTCAAAAAGATCCTTCAACATTAAAGAGGCATTAAAAACCTAGTTTTTGTTAAGAGTATAATAGGAATTACACATAACTATTTCAAAAAAGTGGATGGTTAACTGAATATAAGCACTTTGAAAATCTATCACTTTTCCATGGTCAGTCAAACATGCCAAAAATACTTTTCCAAGCATCCTTTTTTTTGGAATCTGCTTCTCAGGAATAATATTTCTAAAAAGAAAAACTCTCTTGCAAACTAAACAAGCTCTTAATGTTATGTGTATAAATAAATATTATTTATAATATTTTCATGATACACTTCCGCAAAGAAGAAAAAAAAGAAGACAACATAATAGACCAAGAGGGGTGCATTCAGGTTCATATACAGCCTTAAGCACCCTTTTTCATGTGGATGAAATGACGCACCATTGCTCCATGGATCTTTGCCCTTTTTCTTGATACACTTCGAGCACCAAAAAATGAAGAAAAAGCGGACAAAACAAAACTAAACTCTAGTTTGCTGCCTCGATGAAGAGATGAAGAAAGAACGAGAAACCAAGAGCAAAGAAATCGAGACTTTAAGAGATTGATGGACGAAAGGAAGGGGGCGTACTGGGAAGAGATATGGGTACATGAGGCCGCAGCAGCGTCGACGACGAGGGCGGTATCCGGGCAGCGGCCGAGAGGAGCATGGCTACGTGGGGGGCAGAAAGGTGGCGCTGGGGGAGTGGCGGGGGTTCGATACGCTTCTCGGTATAAGATGGATCGATGGGATTTAAAGGGATAGATGGAAGGCCAAAGAAGTTAAGAGGGAAAAATAATGGGAGGGATGGGGGCCTGGGAGGAATAAGGAGAGGGATAAAGAGGTGTCCCTTGCAGAGAATCCGTCTTCCTATCAGTGTCTGTTGCGCAACAAAGTCACGCCTGTTTCTTTCATTCCACGAAAAGGTGGCGCTGGGGGAGTCGCGGTTAGCAACAACTTTACGAGGGTGATCGGATCGATATGTTTTCGGTATAAGATGGATGGGATTTAGGAGGATGCAGAGAAGACGAAAGAAGTGAAAGGGAATGTGTGGTAGCTGTGTTTAGGCGACGATGTTGGACAAAGCTCTCAGGGCAAGACAAATTGGATTACATCCAGATGGCTAACGATAGTTTTCTGCCACAGGTCCAATATCACTGTCCAATTTAATGCTTGTGTACTCTGCTGATGGGTGGTGAAATTGCAAAGAGAGCATGCGCTTATTGTGTTTAGGTAAAAAACGAAAAATTAAAGAAACATTACAGAGGCACCCTCCAAGTTTGAACCAATTAGATTTATATTCTAAAAATTTTTAAAATTCAATTAGCTACCAATGTAACAACCTAGACTTTACCTAAAATGACTAGCCGAATATATTATTTGAGTTTCTTAGTCCTCTATAATTAAGTACCCAACATTTCTTTGGTGAATAACTGATGTGGCACTATATACACGCCCGCACGGGTCCTGACATACTCTCTCGTTCAAATCCATTCAAATCTAATAATAAGTACCACGATAGGCTCGTGGTCTGCCTTCATTAACTCGTATTGTAGTATCCTCTAGTCCATATAGGCTATGGACCGAGTTTGCTCTGATACCATGTGTAGCAACTTAGGATCTCAGCCAAAAAGGCTAACCACAAGGTTTTATTTGGGTTCATTGATCTCTTATACCCAAGATCTACTTAACAAATAACCGATGTTGGACTCAACACATGCTTATATGGATTCTTCCATAAAAGAAAATTGGACCATTTCTCGATTATGTGTCATATGCGTAGGCCCATGCTAATCTTCTCTATATCGTTCCAATTTTATCGAATATATATATATATATGTATGTATGTATGTATGTATGTATTATAAATCAAGGCTATGTTTTGATCATGGATTTTGTATCACCATAGGTGAACTACTAGTGGGATTTCATTAGAATGCCTAAATAAGTTTTTAAAAGTAAAGATTTGAGGTGGTTGAATATGCTCATGAGTAACCTATTCTGGAATCTTTTAGATCATTGGAGCATATAATTGATATTGTCAAAAGAGAGATCAATGTCAAATTGTAGAATGGAATTGTCAAGAAAATCTAGAGTCGGCTTAGCTCAAATTGGATCTAGAATATGATTACTATAATGGTGCAAATATGGCAATTATCTTAAAGATTAATCTTGACCTAGTATGCTTGGGAAGTAAGGATAAAAAAAATTAAGTATATCATGACCAAGGTTAGTTGATTATTGAGTAAATATGGATAATTTGTTAAGTATCCAAATAAATCATGTATCATTCATTCCCACCTTATGGTTTAAAAATTAAAGTTAAATTTTAAGCCTTGTGACATATCAAATCATGGTACCAATACTTTGCCTTCTCAGACATGCTCTTGTAATTTGTTGCCAATCATATTTTTGATAGACAGTTGTTGTCTAAAGCCCAATATTATATGTTCATTTTGTGAATCACATTCCTATCATATAATGATTTGACGCTAAGATTGATCATTATCTTTTGAGGGATCAACACTCTACCATAATAAGTGCATAAGATCTATTTCATTTCAAGTTCTATCTTGTTGGCCCAACTTGGCAACCCAAGGAGGGGGGGGGGGATGAATTGGATTTTAAAAATTTTTGCAGAAATAAAATCAAATCTCCTCAAGTTTTTGAATCTAATGAAATAAACTAGATGCAACAAGAATAGCAAGTAATAATCACAAATATGCAACTAAGTATAGAAAAATAAAGAAAGAAGGAAAGAAAAGTAATACACAATGATTTATAGTGGTTCGGTCTCCTTGTGAGCCTACATCCACTTTCTGGGACTTCTTTCTAAGATTTAATCCACTATGCTTATCCAAAGCTTTACAAACCGCTTGTCTTCCGGGTGCAAGCAACCTTTACACTTGGTGATATCTGAGCTAACCCTTGGTTGATCTACTCCCTCAAACACTCTCTTGTTTATTTATAGTACAATCCTCCCAAGCAATTACTCTCTATCACTCAAGCTAACAAGAGCTCCACAACTCTCTTACAATACTTAATCAAAAATAGTAAGAATGAAAGCACTACACTCAATTTCTTAATAAGAAAGGATTTTCACTTGTAAGCACAAGACTCTCTTGATTTCTCTTCAAACTCTATGGATTTCTCTTCCTTTCTTTTTTTCTTTTGCTGCAATATGAGGTATGAACCTCTTTTATAGGCTTGAGAAGCCATTTTTCTGTTTGAAATAATTTGAAGTTTTGGAAACTCTTTTTCAACTCATTTAATGTAGGCTGATTCAGATTAGATTTGTTTTTCTGCATTGCAGCACTTTTTTGACAAATCAAAAGGCTGAATTTGACTTAGTGGCGAAGACAAAGTTGTAGCTCTTTAAGTTATCTTTCCAACCTGATAAGAATCATCTCAAAAGTACATTTAGTTGAAAAGTTATAGCTAAAAGAGCAAACATATCTTAGCCTGAATTATAGCTATAGATAGATAGACTGCAAACCCTATTACTCATAGCTAACATTCAAATTTGAAAATATATTTATGTATAAAAGTTGTATATATTTAAGTTATCTTTCCAACCTAATAAGAATCATTTCAAAAGGACATTTGGTTGAAATGTTACAGCTAAAAGAGTAAACATATGTCAGCTTGAATTACAGCTACAGATAGATAGAGTGTAGACCCTATTACTCATAGCTAACATTTAAATATAAAAATAAATTTAATATAACTTTATATTAGCTTTCTAACCTGATAAGAAACATTTCAAAAGGACATTTGGTTGAAAAGTTACAGCTAAAAGGGTAAACATATGTCTGTCTGAATTATAGCTACGAATAGATAGATTGCAGACCCTATTACTCATAGCTAACGTTCAAATTTGAAAATATATTGAATATAATAATTTTATATAAATAAGTCTTCTTTTCAAATCATCAAGAATTGTATTAATATTATATTTTAATAAAAATACATGTTCAAAATTCCACAATTTGCTTTAAAAAAAAAATCTCAATTCTTAATTTTCATTTGTTTGCTATAATCATAATAATGAACTAAATTCTTTTATTTCTTATCATTAAAATCAAATAGTAAACCGTTGAAGCCATGGGACTAACATATCCCAAATACAATTAATTTTAATCAATTTTGTGATGAATCGATCCCAATCTGATCATGAGTGATCCTGCATCAAGATGATGAGTTCAATCTTAGATTTAACTTAGTTACTTATCTAGTGCTAATCTTGCTAGTTTATATGAAACTTTTGATAATTGATCCAAAATTATCTATCACACTGATTTTGATCGAGGAGAATGAGATCTTGGATTTATGTTACTCAATAGGTTGAGCATCTCTAAATTTACAAAGCCTTGATATTTTAAATTTTGAGGATGAAATTTTCTTAATGGGGGAGAACGTAAGATCCATCCCAAAATGGGCTGTTTGGGCTGAAGTTGGCAAGCCCAACCAGCTTCAGCCCATGGTCAGGGAGAAACTGAAGCAGAAGATCGCGATCGAGATCTTCTGCTCCGGCTTTCTCGAGTGAGATGGGAGTGGTCTACCAGAGAATGTTTTCTATTTGAAATTAACGAAAAGACAGGTACTTAGATTCGAAAAGCATTTATATATTTAACTAATCAAAGAAGAGCTTTGGTTTAGAAAATGGATGGAAGCTAAGAAGATTGAAGCCTGAAACATAAATTTCATAAAAGAAAATTAAATATATTGCATAAGAAGAAAAATTACGGAATCTGCAGAACAGAATAAAAGAGTAGGAATTAAAATTGCAGCATAAAAAAAATCTTAAAAGTAAAACTCTTCACCAAAATAAAACTCTCTAAAGTGAAAACTTAAAACAGAACCTCTCAATTAAAATACTAATAAAACTAAAACCAAAACAATATGCTCTGTTTCGTTCCTCTCTTTCTTTTTTTCTTTTTTGAAACATAGCTTTCTTCTCCCCTCTCGGTAGAACTCCCAAAACAAATAAAATACTCTTTTTTTTCTTTCTTCTCGACAAATAGAGCTCTCCCCTGTTTCTTTTGAACAGAGCTTCCCTCTTCCTCCAACCGAGCCGAGAACCTCTCCTCCTCCCTTTAGCCCCTGCCGATGGCCTCTTTATATAGCCAACTCTCACCTGGTGATGGATCCCCTGGGAGCGCGCTGGTGGACGGATGCGAATCCAGGATGCTCATTCGGGAAGGAAGAATGGATCACGGGCTGCTGATTCGATGGGAGCTGGCCGCAGGATCAATGTGACGGCTGGACGATGTTTCAAATCCGGAAGAGGGGGACGGCTAGTTGCTTGGGCTCACGCCTGATCTCATGGGATGCTGGAAGCGTTGATCACAGAAGAGATTTAGTTGCAGGATTGCTAGGTGGAACGGGATCTGGATGAAGTCGAAATGGAAGGAGTGGTTGGATGCTGGGCGGATCGCTCCGGACGACTTCCTTCTTTGGACCACGGATGCAGGATCACCGGACGCCTGATGCGGAAGGTGCGGATGGCTGGAGACGTGCTAGGGATGTGTGGACGGTTGGCTGGGACGTTCACCGTGTGAAGAACTCGGGCTGCTGGGAGGGAGTTGATCACAGACGCGGTGGAGGCTGGGATCACAGGAGGACGTATTCCACCGGAAGAAGAGGTGATGGGTTTCCTTCTTTGGGTGCCGGATTGGAAGCAGGAGATGTTGATCTGGAATGGAGTGGGATCGGGAGATTGCATGCACTGGTGATGCTGAAACGGAGAAGGAAATGGCCGTGATGCGGAGGATCTAAAAGAAAAGGCTCCCTTCATTATTTGGTGAAACCGAGTGAAGTGCGGAAGGAATAAGCTCCATCACGTGAAGATGCTGGTTTGACTTGAGCTCGAACATGTGTTTGCTCAAAGCGGTCGGAAGGAACAGAGACGAGCCGGACATGGGGACTGCATGGCTTCGGTTGGGACCTTCATCGCGTGAAGCTTGGAATGGGCTGATACGCTGAGGCATGGCACGACACGGGCTGTTGCTGGCTGGCACGCTGGGATGAGCTGAGCTCAAACCCAATGTTATTGGGTCTCTTGGATTACTTGCACTCAAACACAAATACAATGTTAATTAGTTAATTTTATCATTAATGATTAGCTATAATACTAATTAAGATGGTATGACGATTGTACTTTTGTGCTCTCATCATACATGAGGAAATCTGTTGGAACCACCTAGGAGGTAGGGCCTTAGCCTATAAAATTCTATATCAGGGGTATTATTGGCCTACACTTCAGAAAGACGCAGTAGACTTCGTCCAAAAGTGCGAATGATGCCAGTGGAACGCCAATATTCAGCACCGACCCTCAATCCCGCTGACCTCGATCAGTGCCCCTTGGCCGTTCGCCCAATGGGGAATCGACATTTTGGGACCTTTTTTCCAAGTCATCGGACAAAAAAAAATTCTTATCGTCTCCATCGATTACTTCACCAAGTGGGTCGAGGCTGAGCCAGTGGCCCAAATCACCAAGCTGAAGATGCGAGACTTTGTTTGGAAAAATCTGCAAGTTTGGGCTCCCCTGCATCCTTATATCCGACAACGGCCGACAGTTTGACAACTCCCGCTTCAGAAAATTCTGCTTCGAGCTCGGCATCGACCATCGCTTCACCTCGGTCGCCAATTTCCAGACCAACGGAGAGACGGAGGTGACAAATTGGACTATCCTTCAAGGGTTAAAAGCTAGACTCGACAGATCAAAGGGACAATGGGTCGAGGATCTCTACTATGTGCTTTGGGCCTACAGAACTACATTCCGAATCCCTACAGGTGAAACCCCCTTCAACCTGGCTTATGGAACAGAAGCAGTCATCCCCTTGGAAATCGGGCTTCCGTCGCTAAGGGTGGAGAGCTATGACGCAGCCTCCAACTCATCACAGCTCAGAGGTAACCTAGATCTTCTTGAAGAGACAAGGGAAGCCACTCGAATCCGCATCGCTAGGTACCAACAGAAAGCGGCACAATACTACAATGCTAGGGTCAAAGTCAAGCTCTTCAAAGTAGGAGATCTCGTCCTGAGGAAAGCTGAAGCTTCTCAACCTACGGAGCAAGAAAAACTTTCCACAAATTGGGAAGGTCCGTATCGAGTTGCTCGGATCCAACGGCCTGGAGTATATAAGTTGAAGTCTCTTGATGGGACCCCTATTCCCTGAAGTTGGCACTCCGAGAACCTCTGGATGTATTATCAGTGAAGCCCCTCGAAGGATCTACAATGTTTGAAAATCTAGCCGATAAGGCATTTTCTAGCAACATCCCCTAAATACTCTAACGATGATCTGCTTATGAACTTCAAGATGCCTAAAAAATATCTCAAGTCCTTAAGGAAAACCTAATGATGCCTCGACCGAGCTCGGGATGCCTCGACTAAGCTCGGGATGCCTCGACCAAGTTCGGGATGCCTCGACCGAGCTCGGAATGCCTCGACCAAGTTCGAGATGCCTCAACCAAGATCGAGATGCCTCGACCAAGTTCGGGATGCCTCGACCGAGCTTGGGATGCCCCGACTAAGTTCGGATGCCCGGACCAAGCCCAGGATGCATCGACCAAGTTCGAGATGACCCGCTGTGATGGCCTCGGATCCTACCTAAGGATGTCCCGACCAAGCTCGAGACGCCCCGCCGAGTCAACTGCGAGCTAAGGCTCCTCTGATCTCAAAAATTGCCTAACGAAGATTTGACTACGGTCCTAGACGCCTGAGGCAAAATTTGCGGGTCAAAAAGCACTCAAGTTCTAACGGCCAAACAACAACCCAGCCTCGACTCGCACTACAACTAAATCCGAGCTCAAAGACTTAGCGAAATTCTTCAAAAATCTGAGCACGAAGACTCAGCGGAATTCTCCAAAGAATATCAGAATTACATGCGAAAGTAAACAATGCACGAAGTTCTACTCAAATAGTCAAAAATAAAAGCTCGTTGGAAGTACGAGCAAAAACAAGTAAAAGATACAACAGAATGGAAAAAAACATATATATTTCATTCATGAAAAGCCGTAAGGCTAAGTACAAATTTTTGGCTCCGAGGCCGACCCACTTGGCCGCACCATGGCCTTGGTGGCCGACCTCGTTTACAAAAAAAAAGAGAGAGAAAAGAAAAACTAAGTCCTAAGACATTTTTGGAGCGACGATGGTCTCGGTGTCAACCTCAGGGTCTTCCACAAGAACCACCTGGGGATCCCTTGCAGGAGCGGCCCCGGGATCCTCGATTGCCCCATCCTCGCGAGCGCCCGTAGCGGCCTCAGGTGGAACTTCACAAGTGGCCTCGGGAGCAACCTCAGAAGCTTCTTCAGGAGCACCCTCAGCGGCTCCTTCAGATGGGGCCTCGCGAGCAACCTGCTCAGCCCCCCCGATCTCGGCCTCAACGATCGCATGCTCAGCCTCGAGTTCGGGCTCTCGGGCGCGTTGTCAAGTGCGTCATCATCCTTGGCAACCTCGAGTACGGTGTCATCCTCAGCAGCCCCGTACAGACGAGGTTGAAGGACGCTGAAGTTGAGCTTGGGGCAAAACCTCCGAGCCTGGGCCCGAAAATCTTCAAAACTGCGGATAAGCCCGTCGACCGCCTCTTCCTCCATCAGGTCCCGAAACTCCGCCGACTCGCGGAAGATCTGCACTGCGTTCCGGGCATGCTCCATCACCTTCTTTTTTCGAGCCTCAAGCTGCTCGATTTTCAATCGAAGGACCCTCGCCTCATATTTTTGGCCGGCGAGCTCAGAATGGGCATCAACCAAACATGCCTCAGAAGCACGGAGCTCCGACCTGGTCAGAGCATGTGAGGCCTCTTCCTCATCAAGGCGCTCAGCCTTGGATCGGAGCTTGGCCTCGGCAGCCTCCATCCTCGCGGTGGCCTCCCTCTGCTTGGCCTCGGCCTCGCCAAGCTTCTTCTCGGCATCCTCTTGCCCCCTCTGGCTCCTCTGAGCCTGGTTCTGACACTTGGACACCACGGCGGCCAGCATATCGATTTCGTGGAGGTGCTGTGAGGAAGGAAAATGAAAGTGAGCCGAGATCGAAAACTTAGAATGATATGAAAACCAAAGCAGGAAGATAACTTACTCGGACGGCGGAGCAGTAGGCCTGGTCGACGAAACTGCCGACACCACCAGCTTCGAGTTCAGCTCAGTTAGCTGCGAGCAACGCGTAGCGAACGACTTCACGAGTGATGTTACTATTGTAGAGGGCCGAGTCATCCTTGAAGACCGACCACTCAGGGCAGAAGGGCCTCCTTTCGGGACAGCCCCTAGCCCCCGGCGAGCTCGGGATGTCAACCCCTGAAGAGCTCGGGAGGCTAGGTCTTAAAGAGCTCGGCAAAGAAATGTGAGAAGAGCGCGGGACCCCGAGGCCACTGTCCGGCTCGAGACCCAAACGCCGCAAGCGGACGACCTGACGGGGTCGCTGGAAAATTGGGGTCGGGCACGCTTGGGCCGCTGGTTCTCTAGTGGCGCCAGATGAAGTTGCGCGTGTTGGAAATTGTATACTAAATGTCAATCGTCAGCATGTTGATGATTGAATTTTGTAAATGAATTGACAAATCAATAAAGTATTTTTTGGCATTATTCATCATTTTACATCTTCAAATGAACTCTTATATGATGAAGTCCTTAGGACTTATTAATGATAAAGGAGGATTTATCTTTGAGTACATTTCACTGAATGTGACCAATTTTGAAACGCTCTACTGTCAAGAGATGTTCCGAGTGGATATGGGTATAAGTTTGGCCCTCTGACCTAAGACCGCATCCTGTGACTAGCAAGCAACTCATTGTACTTTGGTACCGGACTACCTGGATTTCTAATTCAGTGATGAAAGGTCACTGGGTGCAATCAAGTACTTGCATAGTCAGTTGTGATTAATTTAGCAAAATCTTGGCCACAGTAATTTCAGTGAGGAGTCATGGGATATCTAAAGTTAATCACATAATGGATGTACTAATTATAGGGTTGACAGTGAGCTTTAAGTCATCCTGGCATTAGGAGTCAAAGGGATTGAATTATACAGTAACCATAGTTCAGGATTCCAGAATATTTGCTTCGCATATATTCGGTCTATCCGGACGTCGGGTACCATTGCTAGATGGTCACATCGATTAGTGTAGAAAATCGTTCCTATACTACCGGCTTAGGTTCGAATCTATGAGGTCCCACGCATAGAAGATTCCTGATTGATCAAAAAAGCTGATGAATGATTAAGAATCATTTAGGAATAATTTAGTCAATTTGATTGGCAAATTATCTTATAAAATAATTAAAGTAATTATTGAAGGATTAATTAGTAATTAAATTACTAATAAACTTAATTTGATTGAGTAATTGAGCTATGGATGAGCCAAATTGAATTGGATTCAACTTTGGGCTCAATCAGAATTTTGACCTGATTGGATTAGGTCAGAACCAAAAGAATTTAAGCTGATCAAATTAATTTTAAATTAATTTGTGCTTAATTGGGGATTGACCTAATTGGATTAGGTCTAACACAAAGTAATTAATTCAATTTGATTGAGTTTGGATGAGCCAAAAATTAAATTGGATTAAATTTGAGCTCAATCAGGGTCTGACCTTATTAGATTGGGTTCAACCAAATTGCTTTGTTTTAATCCGGGTTTGACCAAATTTGATTAGGTGCAACCCAAGGGGATTAGGCTCAGATGATGTGGCAATTAGTGGTAACATCAAATTGGATTTCATGAATTTTAAATAAACCAAAATTATTGCATGGCGCATGGACCCATTGCTTGACACATGGCGACATTGTTTGTTGTTTGAATTTGAATTCAAACATTAATCAATATATTAAATGATTTCATGCGTCAAATAACTTTCCAAGATGGCGTGTGAACCTCTGAATCATTTAAATTCAAATTTCAAATGAAATATATGCGACAAGAAGAAAGGAAAATTCTGCCGCATGGATTTCAAATTCCTCCCCTCTTGCGCATATGTTTAAAATTTGAATTTAAATCAGATTTGGTTGATCTGATTTGGGTTGTTCCTATTCCATTGCATGTGCCAACTAAAGGAGGTTTTCTAAAGATAATTTTTGAATTTTGAATGAAATTCGGAGGCCATTAAAAGGGGTCAAACATGGGCACCGGCAAATAATCCATTGCAGCCTTCTTCCTTACACGCCTCCTCCTCCTCTTCTTCTCCATTTTAGATGGGGTTTTCGGGATGAATATCTAGAAGATTCAAGATCATATCTGAGTCCTCTACTTTTCTTATAAATCTCATCTCCATCTGCTTCAAGATGATTGATCAAAGTTGATTGAATCCCGGCGAGCAGATTTCAGCTTTCGAGTGTTCTGCAGCTGCTAGCACTGTTGCGGAAGAAGATCCTTCAGGGCTTCGCGTGTACTTCTCATAGAGGTCATTCATATGCGTGGCTGCGAAGTCAAGGATCAGATCCATAACTTTCATCCATCATAAAAGGTATTAATCTAGCATTAATCATTTATTATGGTGTCAAGGTCTAGGTCCGCTTCCCCAAGGTTTTACCCTCTTTTGGGGCTCCTCACGGAGATATCTCCAGAATCTATTCGATGGATATTCGAAGATTAATTGGAATAGAGTTGTTGTGCACAAATTTTATGGATTAAGCAACAACTAGAAGATTATGGCATTATGCAATCTAAAATATCCATAAATTGTGATAATACTAGTGCCATAAACTTAACAAAAAATCTAATTCAACACTCAAGAACTAAGCACATTGAGATAAGACACCATTTCATAAGAGATCATATTTTGAATGGTCTTTTATTGCTTGAGTTTGTGTGTACTGATGATCAACCTGCTGATATCTTCACTAAACTTTTAAGTGAAGATAGATTTTATACTCTTAGAAGAAGATTAGGAGTGATTGACCCATTTCAATGATCTATTCGTTACTCTTATTGATTTTAATCTTTTTATCTTATATTTCAATCTGATTTGAGTCTATCTTTGTCATATACGTATATTGGAATCATTTGAACTCAATCTAGAATTGTTTTGAACCTAAGACTATTGAATATCTTTGGGCAGGACAGGGCTCGAGCCGACTCGAAGTAAACCCCGAGTCGACTCAAGCTTTTGCGCTAGTCGTCTCAAGGACGGACTGATGGACTTTTAACTTAGCCGAAGCGCCTCCATTCTTATTTCTCCTCTTTTCGTCTCTAAGCGTTCTCCGTCCATCTCTGCCCTTAGAGCCGTTCCATTGGCCTTAGTTCCTAGGATTCCTTGCCATTTTTCCTTTAGTTCGTTACAATGGCACCCAAGAGGGTATCCGGTTCACGTGGAATGAGCCGACTCACTCCGAGTCTTCGGCTCCTTCCTTCCCTAGACCGGACGCTCCGCGTTCGTGTGTCGGTAGGGCCGTAACCACTGGTAGGAAAGTGGACTTCCACTTCCTCACCCGGAAGGGTTTTGCCCTAGGGGATCATCTTAAGGCTCTAGGTCTAGAACACTTATGTTCCCTCAACCTTTCTACATATCCCGGTCTTGTAAGGAAATTTTTCAGCACCTTCAGTAGGAGTGATGGTGGTCTAGTAGGGTGGGTGAAAAATGTTAAGATTATAGTCACAAAAAACCTACTCTTTAGGCTCCTAAGTCTTCCAAATGTAGGACCCTCTCCCTCTTCTCACTCCGACAGGGTTGAAGCCCTAAGAGTTATTTTGTGTAGAGAGCCTATAGGTCCAATGGAGGAAGTATTCGCTAATCAGTTTTCAACTGAGATGCGATTGCTTCTCAGTATCAAAGGTAGAGTTCTCTTCCCCAAGACGAGAAGATTTGATTTCATTTCTGAGAGGGACTTAGTAGTGATGTACTACATTGTTAAGAAACTTTCCTTGAACTTCTCTAGACTTGTGTATCTGTACATTGTAGAGGCTGCCACCAAAGCTAAATCAAGTTTACCCTATGGCATGGTTTTCTCCTTGATTTTTAGGAAATTTAGAGTTCCTATTCCTGAGGGGGAGCCCTATCATCTACTACGTTACACTGACTTTGTAGATGAGAAAACCCTCCAAAGGATGGATTTCCTTAAATTAGAAGGTACTTGGGTTAGGAAACCTACACTTGGAGAGGAGACCTCAGCCACCAGAGCCCCACTTTCTTCTCCTCCTATCCATGCACCCACTACAGTACCTCCAGAGCCATCTTCTTTACCTTCTCCACCTGCACAGAGTGAGGATCAGTTGCAAAAGATTGCATCCTTCATAGTTGATGAGATAGCTTCTTGAGGCTTTTTAGATGGAGCACCTTCCACAGAGATTCTTTCCTCCACTGCAGCTCTCACTCAAATGGTGGCTGACATGAGAGCCGAGTTGTTCAGCCTTAGGTGTCTTCTTCAAGAACAGTATAGAAGATTCGTGGACATCGAATAAGACACAAGAAATCTGCAAGAGTCTGTGAGAAGGGATTTACAGAAGCTACATGAAAATGCTGAAGAACTGGCCAATAAACTACTTGAAGAACTACACAAAAACAGTCAAAGGATAACTCAATTCAGCAAGACCTATCAAGAGACCTCCTCTGAAATCCTTCAGAATCTTGGTGACAGCACTGATGCAGTTCGATTGCTCCTGGAGCGTCAGCTGAGATCCTCTTCATCAAGATCCACTGCTCCTTGATTTTGTTTGACATCTCATAGATCCTCTAGAACTTTCACTGAAATTGTAATGAACATCTTGTACTAAAACTTTTGCAATGTAGGGTTCATTTTGACATCACAACTATAATCAACTTTTGGATGAAATGAAATGATTGCATTTCTCTTTCTCTGCAAATTGTGTATATTCATTTTACTTATGCTTGGTTTGAATGACAATAACTCCCCTATGGCTGAATAACTAATCTTTTGCTGATGACAAAAAGGGGGAGAAGAATTAGTATAAGAATGTATTAATTAAGGGAGAGAAAAATATAAAAGCATGAGAAGAATGTAAAAGCATGGAAAGAATTATCGAAAAAATACAAAGCAGAAAAAAAGCCAACAAAAAAAAAAGACTAAAAGAATAGTTAAATAAGTATAAGCAAAATAATTGAGTGCATTTTATAAATGCTTATACAATTTCAAATGAAAGGGGGGAGCCTTGAGTTTACAAGTTTATTGTTCATACCTTTTACATCTTGGATCAACTAAATTCAGACATAATATTCTTTTTGACTCAATACTTAGTATATTTTAATTCACTTGCATATACTCAATGTTTTGTCATCATCAAAAAGGGGGAGATTGCTGAGTGATTGTTGATCCCCTATTTAATTTTGATGAGCCCAAAATATTTGAATATATTTCATATTGTACTAATGAATTTAAGTGAGTGTTTCAGGTAAAATACTTCTAAATTTGAAAGAATGCCTTAAAAAATGGTTCAAGGAATTTAAGTTGAGTTTTACTCATGTTTGGAACCATTAAAGCATTTGCCTTGCACTTGAGTCGACTCCTAGAATTCTCGAGTCGACTTTGGCACATAATTACCGTCTGGCACTTCCTCAAGCCAACTCCCAGATAAGGCGAGTCGATTCTTACAGTAAAAACAGAGAGTAGTTTTATTAAGTATAGAGCACGAGTCGACTTCAACTGTTCACAAGCCGACTCTTATAAAAAAGTCAAAGAACAAGTTTTCAAGGCACAGTGCTCGAGTCGACTCTAACTGTTCACGAGCCGATTCGTATAGAAAAGTCAGAGAGCAAGTTTTCAAGGCACAGTGCTCGAGTCGACTCCAACTGTTCACTAGCCGACTCTTACAGAGAAAAATGGAGAACAAGTTTTCAAGCTACAGTGGGCGAGTCGACTCTCAGAAGTTTCAAGTTGTCTCCCACAAATTGAAGTTGCAAAGAAATTTCTTCGGCACAGTGGCCGAGTCGACTCCAACTATTCATGAGTCGACTCCTATAGAAAATGGCCGAGAGCAATTTTGCACATACTAGAACGTGAACTGACTTCCGATTCCTTCGAGCTAACTCTTACAGGATCGACAGAGAGCCTATTTGTAAGAATTCGATTTCGAGTCGACTCTAGATTTTCACGAGGCGACTCCTGTTTCAGCCGAGCCGACTCCAAGATGGACGAGTCGACTCCGATCCTAATGGATACTTTGTCAGGATGCGCAGTTTTGTCAGAACGGCTAGTTTTCGAGGAGTTAAGTTATAAAAGGTGGTTCTAAGTTTAAACAACAAGAAGAGGGACAATCCATTGAGAGCATTCAAGTCTATTAACCACCGAAGAAGCGTTAGAGCCATTCAAAGCGAAAAGAGGAGTTATTGCATCCCAAGCGATTTCAGAGCACTCCTCACATTAAAGGCTCATTGAAGTGATCCCCAACTACAAGCGCATTCAAGAGAGGATTCAGTAAAAGAGAAGCAAAGTTTTCCATCGGCAAAATCTGTTTGAGGATTTCTTCCTTTACATTTAATTTATATTGCTATATCTGCTTGTATAGAAGCTTGTAATCTTTATACCTTATATTTTTGATATTTGTTACTTAATTCAACCAGGAGATTGAATTAAGGGGTTAAGGTTTGTTGGTGGGCCCGTAAAACCAACTGGATTGTTTGTGAGCCCGGAAAAACAAATAGAGAGGTTTTAGTCGGTGAGCCAAAAAAAACCGACCAGGTTTGTTGTGATCCTGAGGAAACAACAAGTTGGGTTGTGAGCTTGTAAAATAATTGGGTTGTAATCTTGGGATTATAATGAACTCCCAAGAAAAGCTTGGAGAGTAGACATAGGAGCAAGGATTGGCTCCGAACCACTATAAAATCATTGTGTTTGTGTCCTGATCTATCTTACCTTACTTCTGTACAGCTCTTTTATAGATCAGTCAATTACATTTGGTTAAAATCAAGAAAGCTTTCATTAACCACATTAGTTAAAATTTAAAGAGTCCAATTTTAATTATATAGAACCCAATTCACCCTCCCTCTTGGGTTGTCTTCTGGGCAACAATTCTTTTATTAAAATTATGGATCAACATGTATTATAAAAATCATGCTTTATTATGAAAAATAGTTATATTAATGTTTTTATGAAAATGGCTCTGTTATGAATCTGATTATGCCATTTAGTGTTTTTCACCTATTTATGTATATGTTTTAAGAAAAAGATATAAGTTTTGTAAAACCTCTCAGATAGCTATGATTGCCTTTAGAAATGGAAGCCAATCAACACCCTGGAGCTAGCATCCAACGAAGATGACCCTCTGCCAACAGGTTTAGGTTGGTAACGAACTATGAAATCTTGTCAATTACGAAGACAACCCTATCACGAGTTATAGTGACTATAGCACGAACAATTGTGAGTAATATTTTGATCCATTATTGGATTACATGACATAAAGAATGATTTACGAATTTATTTGTATTATAAATAGAACTACGTTTATGAAAGTTGGATGATTTGCTCATGCATGATTTGTTTTATATTCTGTTTTTAATATACTGTGTTATGAAATGATTATTTTGAAATATTTGTTATTTTTCTTAAATGATGCATTGACATGAAAAACTTATGCATGATTTAGTAAGATAGTGAAAGATTTACTTAGTGAGCTGTGCCGCTTATATATCACACCAAACGTATTGTTACACTTCAACAGCAGGCTTATAAAAAGGCTAAAACACTCGCTGTCAACCATAGCACGTCAATATCCACTTTTTTTGGTTTTTTTGGTTAATCAGCATGCACTTTTAACGCTAGTACAATTAAGGCTCACGGGGGAAGTGTCCTGCTTCTCCCATATTGCCTCAACAAACCGTTATATATACAAACAGAAAAAGAATCACAACATGCCAATATATTATTGATTCCTCATCTAAGAACAGATGAAAAGTATTTCATCAAAATTTACAAAATGGATACGAAAATTATACAAGGATAATAATCAATGGGATAACATTATACAAGGAGTTCGAGGACATCCATGGAGCTTCATGAGGTTGCTAATAAGGCCAGGCTCACCTTGCCCTTACAGGATGATTGTCAGGTTATACACCAAGGACAGGTTTGAGAGGCAATCAGTTTCAGCTGATTCAAAAGGTTGCACGTCAAAGTCTACAAACTATGGTTGCTGTATTTTTAGAACTGGATAGCTTGGGAGGGTATCTTTTTTGCGAGATGAAGGCTAAAAGTAGAGCGTATGATCTTGAAGGATGACTCTGACAAGGTGATAGATTGTATACGAGAGGAGGAGTGGAGGGAGATGCGAGCTCTCTACTCTATGACATTAGACTGATGATGGAAAGATGTAGCGCTTTTCAGGTAGTACATGTCTGCTGGAAGACAAATCGCGCCGCAGACTGGATTGCTTTCTATGTGGCTTAGCATTCTAGAAAGTTCTTCAGGACTTATCAGAGATAAAAAAAAAAAAGAAAGGGAGAAGTCTGATGAAAGTTTTCCGGATGCAAGAGGAACAGCAAGAAGTTACGTTAATTTTTTTGGGCCAAGTGTAACAAACGCGTTGTTACACTTCATCAGCAGGCTTATAAAAACCTAAAACACTCGTTATCAACCATAACATGTCAATATCCACGTTTTGTTTTTTTTTTTTGTTTTTTGGGTAACCTGTCAATATCCACGTTTTGTTTTTTGTTTTTGTTTTTGGGTAACCTGTCAATATCCACTTTTAACGCTAGTACAATTAAGGCATACGGGGGAAGTGTCCTGCTTCTCCCATATTGCCTCAAAAAACGCGGGAAGTTTGATTTACTGCCGCATGGTTGCTAGATTTAGCCATGAGATGCTCTCGTGTTTGGCTCTTTCTTTCCTATTTTGCCTTTAGTAGTGGCATGCCAAAGTGTTGCTGAAATAGCTTTTCTGCGATGATTTCATTTGCCAGTGATAATTATTTTTAATGATTGAGTATCATCCTTTCATTCAACCTATACAAGACCTATTTGAAGTATATGCTATATTCATTAAATATCATATAATGACACTTCACAAAACAAGATAATGAAATGGAAAGTCTATCTAAAATAATCCACATAAAACAATAATTATCTTAGTGATGCTTTTAGAAACATCAATAGCATCCAACAAATCCAAATTGACAATGCAAATTACATTCTAAAATGAAAAGTACAAACAATATGCAAAAGTGACCAACCATAAGTTTTTGTTGCAATTCATTAAAAACTATATATAGGAACATGGAAAACAAAAACTAAAGTCTAAAGCAATACATTCAATGCCTAAACAGGAACCACTTGCAAAACAAAAATAAATTAAGAATTTAGACCATCATTATATAAATTTGTATAAAAAAGAATAAAACAATTTAAAAATTATATTATGTTAATAAATTTATTACAAAAGTTGAAGGCCATGCAATGTATGCTCCAATAGCATCTCTAATTCTTCTATTCATTTGTCGGGCTTTATTAGAGGCTCGTTATCCATTTTTGACGTCTCGATATGTATCTTCCAAAATTGAGCTCCAAGTGTATTCTTTCTCGTAACTTTATTTAGGTCTTTGTTTACAAGTGTTTCTAGAGTCACATCAAGATGAGGCATTTTTGAACTTCTTATCAAAACTTTGTTCCCTTCCCGCATAGAAATTCAAATGTAATAATATAAAAAATCAACAAAAAAGATATCTTGGATAAACAATTTATAAAGATAAATTATGTAAAGGAAGATCCATTTACCTTAAGGGAACAAGCATAATATAACTTTGTCCTTTTTTCTATATTTCTCTGTAAAGTGAAAATACTATTTTTATTTTTTCTTACAACATACGAACCAAAAATGATTTTAGTTATATTAACAATTTATGTGCTTCCTAACCTATCATGTTTATGATAAAAATGGAAACAAAGGAACATTCTCATATATATGCATGGCAATAGAGGGCGATCCATGATAGGCAAACAAAAAATAGAATATGTAATAGTAGGCGAGGATTCGAATCTAAGATAACAAAAAACGTAAATTAATTACTGCAAGTTTAAAGATTTAACCTGATGAGTTGGAATAACATGACTTCAGGATGTTGAGACAAGAGGATGTCAAGCCGAAAGTCAATTTCATCCAATACTAAGCAGATGCCACCTGAAAAACATAAATAAATTAAATATTTTGATCATGATTAGATAACTTTGTATACAGAAATAAGAAAATAATTTATAAAACATGCTATGTTAATAAATTTATGTTGATGGCCATGCAATGTAAACTCCCATGATCCCCTATTCGTATCTATCTTTGATAGTATGGTATCAATAACAAGTTCTACATGGACATACCTGATCAGCAAACAAGCTCTCCTTTTTGTTGTTTTTGAGTAAAGCCAATTGAAACTCTTCCTACAGCACAGATAATTGAAATAACGAGTTAGAGTAATTGAACATTGTAGTTCTTTCACTGGAAAAATAAGCCTTGATATCTCATGTTGATGGAGTATTGGTCCAAACTTTTAAGGGTTCCAATAGGTGACAGAGAAAGTGAAGATATGTAGAATTTATGCGATAGGGATTTAGAACATCCTGCAAAGATCTAATGAAGTTCCAAAAAGAAAAATTGTGTTCCATATAATTCAAAAAATTAGAAAATAGCATTAGCTGATAGGAACATATAATATTCTCAAACATCTCATAGAATGCTTGGACTTCACTTGCCCTAACTAAAGACAAAGGAAGCAAAAAGAGTAAATTTTTTTAGTTATATAACGAACAGGATAAGAAGACTATATAACAAGAATATAGGTGAAGGATGAGAGTCATGTTCCTATGCTAATTGATGTCATTAGCAACTTGAAAAGTAGTATGTAACATAGAAACCATTTTCTTGGCCAAAAGTTCAAAATTTCCTAATCCCTTTGGTTGCTTATATAGTTCAAGATCACAACACTTTAATAGAATAGCAAAGAAGTGCTTAAATCCTTCTAGGCATTACAACATGATGCTCCCCACTTATCAACACACACCATACCTGTTATTCTTGGTCATAAGGCATCAAAAATTTTATAGGAAACATAACTATGGTACTGCTACAGGAAATCTCCTAAGGCACCAGGAATTTAGGAAATTCAACACTTGCTTACTTTTGTGGTGAAATTGCAAATGACATGACCATAACAATTCATACATGATACATGGTAAATTATACATGATATTGTACTTTTAAAGTATGACCAATAATATGATACATGGTGTTTCTGCTGAGGACCGGCCTATCCCAGGCGTCAAGTGGAAGAGATGCTGGTGGACTCGGCGATCGGTTGCTTGAGTCGTGCAGGGCTATGACTCAGGGCAGACAATTGTAGTTGGTGTCCGGGTCCACAATTGCGCTCCTACATGAAACAACAAAGATAAAGAAGTACTCTTGCTGGATGTATCCGATGGGAGACTCTTCAATGCTTAGGTCAGGACGATACTCAGAGAATAGAGGAGATTTTTGATGGTCTGTCAAGGCAACTGAGTACTTACCTGGAAGGTCTCCTGGAGAATGGATTGTATCGGCGAAGGCATCAGCCCGTCGCCCTAGAATTTGGCACGTTGGTCAGCCAGAATTAGCAGACCTCCGTATGTTTCGAGAATCAGGCGTGGGCATTTCACAGGCGGACCACATCTTGCCTGTTTGGATGGCACGATTTTGGAGGCCACTCTAGATTTTGTCCGAGTTATGGCCAGCTGTGGGGGGTATCATAATCTAATGTAATTGAAAATAGAGAGATCTGTACTATTTACTATAGAAGGACTGATATGTATACCTTGTTTAGGTGGACAAAATCACTTTGGGGAACTGCAGAGACAAAAAAACAAAGAGGAAAAAATAGAACAAAGCTAATTTCTAATGCTTGAGTTATGCAACATGCAATTTCTCAAAGAAAGGAATTGAATATAGCAATTACATTTAAGAGATTCCGAATTAGCAAACTAGAAGCTGATATGATCATAGAATTGCATCCTATGCAAACTCAGCCATTAAGAAGGCATTTAAATCAGCCAATGCATCCTCAATCGATTAGTTGATATTCATCTACAGCACTTGTAATACCAGCTTTTTTTTGGCCTAATATTGAACTAGGCCCGATCCGCTTGACAACCTAGTATGCTATAATTAGCCCAATAGCCTAAATAGGCCTAGAACTCAGATCAGCCCAAGTTATTTGATCCAAGACCCATTGAAAAGAAAAATACCTGTGGCGCACGTGCACCGCACATGCAGAGGAGAAGAGGCAGATTCTTGATTGGAGTCGCCCTCTTCTTTGACTCCATGTTAAGAGTCCAGCAATGGAAGTGGAGAATTCCCTCATTCTTGTCCTATTTAAGTTGTCCCTAGCTTCTCTTCTATTTCCACCGCTAACCCCAAGTCTTCAAGGTTGGAAATTGCCGGTTTCTCTTTCTCTTCTCTCTTTTTGCTTCCGAAAAACCATCACTGCATCAACCTTGAAACCTCACCGGAGATGAGGTATGAAACTCCAATCCCCCTCTATTTCTCTTTCTCGGTCTTCTACCTTCTCCATTGAGCCACCACTGGCTGGTTTTTGTCAAGAACCACCGAAAATTTGAGTTGAAAACCCCCTCCCCTGTTTTGGAAACTTTCTTCTTTTCATTTCTTTCAACCGCCAATGTCGCCGTCCGGACCTCCATGCTGGTCTTTTGTGACAGGATGCTGGAGCTCCAACCGTCGGTGAGTGAATCGGAGCTCAGATCAAGGCCAAGGTTTAAATCCTCTATTTTTTGGCTATTTTCTTTGAATTTTCTCTTCTATGCTGGTCGTCGCCATCGACCACCGATTGCAGGACTCCGACGTGCAATCTCGAGTCAGCAGTATGATAATTATTATGATATCAAGGCATAAATTGATAAATTATAAGACATAAAGCAGACTTAGGGTTATCGTATGTGGGTAAACACTACGACGTTAATCTATGTTGATTGTAGCACAAACTATGTTAATATTTTTCTGTCAAATTTTGTGATTATGTATGAAAAGATCACAGAGTAGTATGATTAAATTGATTTTTAGAGTTTTATATATGACAAAAGGTCGGACAATCAGTGGATCAAGTTATGATTAGTTTGATTTCATCCTAAATTAAGTGCAAGAGGATTGGACCTAAAATACTATCATGCGATATTGCTTTTAGTTTTGAAGTTAATTATTTAGTGGTAACTAGAATTTATTCATAAAAAATTATTTAATATTTGATCTAAGAAATATTTTTTATGACATCTGATTGGAATATTTTTCGACTTGAACCAGTATGTGGATTATGTCGGAAACCAGCATATAAAAAGAAAATATGTTTGGAGATATGGCAAATTGATTTTATTTTAAGATCGTTGAGTATTTATTTTGGTGAAATCTTTGATTTTGTAATTATTATTTTTGTACCAAAATAATAGATCTTATTTGTGTTTATCGGACACCATGAAAACTTCAATTCAAAGTTTGGGTTTATGAATTGATCTCAAGTTCTTTTACCCTTATTATTGAGTTCATTGGTGAAATCTAGTATCGCTTGCAGTATTTGATTTTAAAAGGCTTATATGATTATCATGAAAAGTTTAGATAGATTCTAAAGATCTCGCCAAAGGAAACTTTGGGAAAAATAATTAAGTTGATTTTTTACTCATACGTGTATTGATTTAAAGTCTTATAATTTGGTGGAGCATCAAGAAAATTCTTCTAATTGATTTTATTAATAGGAGTTTGATTTGAAATTATCTAATTAAATTGACAGGAGAATTAAGGTTTAATTGATATTTAGGTCTGGAAACTGGGTCATATGATGGATCTGAATGTAGCAATTGGCTCAAGAATTAATTTAGAAGCTTGAGGATGGGATTAGGACCCCTAAGTGTTTGAAATTTCAAGAATGTCTTTTTTTTTTTTAAGGGAGAGAATGAAATATCCGGGCTGATTTTGAACTAGGCCAAATCCAATAGCCTAAAGTGGCCCAGAATTCGGATCAGCGGAAGCTACTCGACCCAAGACCCCCTCGGCCTCAGTCCACCTCGGCCCAGACCATGAAGTGAGTAACTGAAAAATAAATAAATAAATAATTTAAGTCACCCCCGGCTTCTCTCTGATTTCCACCGCCGACCCCAAGTCCGCAAGGCTGGAAATCGCCGGTGTCTCTTCCTCTTCTTCCGAAAAACTGTGATTGCGTCGGCCTTGAAACCTCGCAGGAGATGAGATATGAAACCCCAATCCCCTATTTCTCTTCCTTGGTCATCTACCTTCACCATTGAGCCGCCGCCAGCCGGAAACCGTCGGGGCCGCCGTGTTTTTTTGCCACCTTGAGGTAAGAAATCTCGTATTTTTGAGCTATGTTCTTCGACTTTCCTCTTCTGCGTCGGTCGTCGTTGCCGACCACAGGTTGCAGGATCCTGGCTCGCGATCTTGGGTCAGGAGGTGAGGAGCCGCCCAGCTTTTATTGCTGAATACCCATTGTAAACAGGCATTCATGCACAAGAGAAGGATGAGGACAAAACTACTGTTTAACAAATCAGCAGAGTAAAAAACGGAGCAAGATGCGCCAAAAAGGAAGAACAGACTAAAGAACCTAGTCATTTACTGAATTCTGCTAGTGTGTGATAGAGTATAATCAAAGTACAACTGGGGCTGATCAATAGATTGCAGTGAAATAGATTCTGAGCAGTGATCAGCAGTTACCAAAGCATCAACAGGAAGATGTAGAGATCAAAATAGAGAATTCAAATTTCCACAGGAAGGTGTTGAGCTGAGAACCTGGTCTGAGAAAATAATTAAGCTATCAAAATTCTAGACATAGCCGCTCAAGCAATCAATTTTTCCTTCTTGGATGTTAATTCTAAAGCTAACCATCTGCGGGTACTGAGTTACCCTTCTGATCTTTCCCCAAATAGGGGTGAATGCTGAAAGATGCTTCTTGTGGCAAAGAATAGACCAGTCATTGAGGAAATTCAGTCCAATCTGAGCCACAAGTAGCTAGAGAAGCTGATTTATTAAGGAAGATCCGACTATTTCTGGGGAGTGCAAGATCAACAACTAACCAACAATTGAGGAAGTCCCAGTTTGGTTTGCAAGAACTTAAAATTAACAGATCTTCACATGAGACATCAACCTGCTGGCACGGAATGGGGGATCCCAAAAAATTCAGTCAGTCCCAGTTTGGTTTGCAAGACTTAAAATAACTAAAATCTCTTAGGATGGGGAGGGCAACCTGCTGGCACGGCACAGGGGATCCGAAAAAACCGAATTTGGCTGCAATGCGGAGGTTCTGAGTCGGATGCAATTTGATGGCATGGCACATCAACCTGCTCTGAGAACCTCCCGAATTTAGATCCAAATTAATTTGTTTTTGTATCTTGTTATTTAGAGCAAATAATGAGAAAGTAAAAGATAAATTAAAATAGGTTTAGCTAAGCATAATGTATCATATATCGTTTACTTGTATTGTAGAAGAGAGCTGAATTTTTAACTAGCTCATTTAATTATAAAGTAATATTGTGAAACATCAAATTTCAATCAGGTTTGGGTTTGGACCTATTTTTGCCGAAACATATAATTTGGGCCGGCCCAAACCCAATTGGGCCGGCCCTCCTGTCGGGTTTGAGCTTGGATCATCCAAAAATATTGGGCAGGCCTCGTGTCGAGTTTGAGCTTGGATTATCCAAAAATTTTCAGGCCTACGCCAAGCTCGAAGCCTTAAAAAAATTTGGGCCGAGTTCAGATAGGGGCATGGCTCGACCAGGCCCGTCCCACTTTTAGCCCTAAACATAGTGGGGGTTATGCTTTGAACTAGTCTCATTATATTAAGAAATTATTGGTGAAATTTAAACATCTTGGAATTAAGGAAGTAAGTACCCTATATGATCTCAATATTAAATTGACTAAAAATCCTAGTACAGCAATGACAAAGCTTGAATATGCTAGTGCTATTGGAAGCTTAACTTATGTAACGTGTTACACAAGGCTAGACATTGCATTTGCTATATGCAAGCTCTCGATTCGTATTAGATTTTTTTCGGGCTTCGGGCTGGGCTTCGGGCCGACCCGGCCTGGCCCACTTCCAACCCTAAACATAGTGGATATTATGCTTTGAATTAGTCTCATTATATTGAGAAATTATTGGTGAAGTTTAAACATCCGAAAATAAAGAAAGCAAGTACTCTATAGGATCTCAATATTAAATTGACTAAAAATCCTAGTAAAATACTGGCACAGATTGAATATGCTAGTATTATTGGAAGCATAATGCATGCAATATATTATACTAGGCTAGACATTACATTTGTTGTATGCAAGCTTTCAAGATATACCAGTAAATCTAGTACAAATCATTGCAAAATAATAAGGAGAGTCCTTGGATATCTCAAGAAAATTATTGATTTAGGACTATTTTATTTTAATTGTCCGACTGTACTAGAAGCATTCATTGATGCAAGTTGGATCACAAGTGCAAGTGATAATATATTGGCATTTGGATAGTTTTTTACGTTTGGATGCGGAGTGATAAGTTGGGTCTCTAAGAAAAAAACATGCATATCACACTCAACCATGGAATCTAAACGTTGGCCACTGCTAGTACGGAAACAGAATGGTTGAGAAATCTATTGCTAGACATTAAACTATAGCCACACGCATGCCATCTATCTCTTTACACTATGATGGTGAAGCACGATCCTTGAGAGTGAAGTAGCAAGTGGCGGGGTGTGAGCAAGGTCGTGCATGGGGGTGCGAGTGTGCCAATATTCGTGCTACGAGTGAGGCCTTCCGTCGAACACTCTGTGGGCAGCAAAATGGGAGATCGTAGAGCCGAGAAGGAGGTGGGAGAAGCTCAGTTGGGGGCCGACGAGGAGCACTTGGGCTTGGGAGCGGAAGACCAGACGTGGGCGGAGGTAGCCAGGGGGCATCCTCGATGGGCGACTTCGACCAATCACGGCATTTCCGACGAGGAACTGGCAGCATTGCAGAGGTAGTTCACCGACATCCTGGTGATGCTGCCGAAAAGGGTTGAGAGGGCAAGGTAGAAGTGGATCTCCACGGCGGTGATTGTGCGCATCTTGGGGAGGTAGGTTCCTGAGGAATGGGTGGCCAAGGAACTTCGTTTGAGGGGCAAACTCAACTACGACGTCGAGGCTCTTCCGATGGCGGTGGAGCACCTGCTCCTCATATTCAAATCCGAAGAGGACAGGGAGGCAGCATTGGTGAACGGCTCGTGGGTGGTGGCCGGGCGACTGCTAGCCATGGAGAGATGGCAACCTAATTTTGTCCTAAGAGTGAAGAAGGTGAACCGGGTCACGACTTGGCTTCGCCTTCCATGCTTGCCAGTGGAATACTGGGACAAGGTCTCAGTCTTGGAGATAGCCGCTGAAGTTAGGAAGCCAATCACGATGGACGGCTGCACCGATCAATGACGTAAGCTGGATTTGCTAGGGTAAAGATAGAATTGGACGTGAGGCTACCCTTGAAGTCGGGTGTGCTCATGGACGGGGTGTCGGAGAAATTCTGCCAAGCTTTCGTGTACGAGAGCCGGCTTGGTCATGGGGTGGAAATGTGCCGATTTCCTGCAGCTGGCTCGGCTGAGAAGGAAGCCACTGGCAATCTGAGGGCACAGGTGGGCGGAGGGGCAGAGATGCTCACGGAGATCCAAGGCAAGAGCGACGAAGGGAGGTCTCAGGAGAGTAGCCGTCCGGTCTTCAGATCGTGGATGGCTACCAATAGAGTCTGAATGCTGAAAGCGGCCGAGCAGGGGAGCAAGCCGAGAGGGATGGAGGAGCAAATGCCTGGGATTGTAGCAAGGAAGCCGACTCCACTGCCATTGCACCTTGAGGTGACGAAGCTAGATGCATCGAGCTCTCCTCCGGACTTGGATGGGTGGCAGAAATTGTCCAAGGTAGCCTGGAAGCGATCGCCGGAGAAGATGGGGCATGCGGGGGGCCTGACGGAGTTAGGGAAGGAGATGGGTGGACTCAGGCGATTCATAGAGTCTAACCCGACTCGGATGGTCAATGCGGGCTGGGCGGAGGTGGGCTAGATGGTGGCACTGGAGCGGGCTGCAGGGTCAGGCCCAAGGGCATTGAAGCGCTAAAGCCCGTTCAAAATAGGGATGGCGAGTGGATCGGGTGTAGGTGGGTCGGGCCCCCAAAGACCTGGTCCAGGGTTGGCAAGCAAGATGGGCCCGAGGCGGCGCGCCTTGTGCAGTGGAGGCTCGACTCAGCGCAATGGGTCGGGCACGAGCGTGGGCCACATTAATCAGAAGGGCCAGGTGGGCTAGGTGTATATCAAAGGGGCCGGCCGATTGGAGATGACTTTCGAGTCGGGCCTGAGCAGTGGGGTTAGGGCCTGCAACGCTCTCGGGGGGAGTGGGGTCATGAATCCTAGGAGCTAGGCTCCGTCTCCTTAGGAGTCTGGCTAGTTTGGGGTGGTCTTCGATGACCATGGCTGGTAGGGGGGCCAAGAGCATCCTGTGAACCCCTCCCAGCAGACCAATGAAAGTTGGTCTCGCATGGAAGGCGACGGCGAGGGGACTGCTAGCGAGCTCCACCACGGGTCTTCCATCGGCCAGCCGGACTAGGAGGGGATGCAGAGACCAGTGGGCGACCTCGAGCTTCGGCGGTGAGGTAGCTAGTCAGTGTGGCCGGCGAGGTGGACACGGGCAGCAGTGTCGAGGCCATTGTGGGTGGGGAAGGAGGAAGGTGTGCCTAGGGAAAGGTGAAAATGCCCACTGTGTTAGCAACCATGCCAGCTGTGCCAATAAATGTGCCGAGTTGTAACAGTAAACCTCTCTCTCATGATAGTCTTGTACATATTATGAAGCAAGTGTTGCAGGTGGAGCAGCAAATGAATGGGGAAGGAGTTGGGGCGCCAACCAATCAGGGGGAGCAGGGGCCCATGGAGGGGGTCCATGATGGCACCCAAGAAGCTCAGTGAGGATCCTACCATGAAATTATTGAAGGGTAGAGAAGCCCTCTTTTGCCTCGAAAGATTGGTGCAGATTCATGATCCGGAGGTTTGTGTTCTCTTTGAGACACACTTGTCCGGGAGGGGCTTGCATCGTGCTAGGCGGGCTTTCCCGCGTTCTTGGGGATTCTATACTATAGAGTCTTGAGGTCTTTCTGGTGGGATAATTACTGCTTGGAGGATGGGTGCTTGCCACTTGGACACTTTCAATATTTGTGAGCATCAAGTGGCAATGGTGATCTCTGAAGGTAACGGTAGTCCTTGAATCCTAGCTGTTGCATATGCCAGTACGAACTTTAGGGAGAGAAGAATTCTATGGGAAGGGGTTGCCAAGCTATCGCAACAGGGGTACCCAATGCTGGTGGCCAAGAATTTCAATTATATTGATGGGCCACAAGAGAAGCTGGGGGGGGGGAGGGGGAAGGCATGCACCAACAAAAGGGAGGTGAAGGAGTTCCAGGTTTTTATCATGACTAATGGCTTGCTGGACCTTGGTTTTAATGGCCCGAGATTCATTTAGTTTAACAACCGGTAGGGGCAAGCCAGAGTTTGGGAGCAGATCGATAGAGTATTCGCCACGGCGGGGTGGATGCAGAGCTTTCCGGACTACAGGGTGAGCTATTTACCTCGGATTGCATCGGATCATTGCTCGACCTTGGTGAGTACCTCCTCTCCTATTTCTTACCACTATCCTTTTAGATTTGAAAAAATATGACTGTCCTATCCCCGCTCTTTGGAGGTGGCTTGTGAGGCATAGTGGGTACCAGTTCGGGGTAATGCTGTGTACAGGGTGTCACACAAGTTGGAGATAACCAGGCATCGATTGCAACGGTGGAATAGGAAGAAGGTGGGCAACATCTTTAGGCAAATTGGGGAGGCAGAAGGAGCAATCACTAGACTGCAGGCCTAGGAGATACGAAGGGGGGGGGGGTCTGACAACTGGAGAACTAGAGGAGCTCATGTCTCATTTATCCACCCATGATGCTCTTCTTCACCAGCAAGAGGTATTCTGGAGGCAGAAGTCACAGATTCAGTGGATCAGGAAGAAAGATCGTAACACCAGATGTTTTTATCAGTCGACTATCATCAGAAGACAGAGGAGCAGAATCGGGAGGATCAGGGGTACCGATGGCCAGATGACTGAAGACCTGGATGGGATCAGGCGTGCACTAGTGCAGTTCTTCAGGTCTCGATGGACAGTGAGCCCCCCATGCCGATACCGCCTACCAGGGTCACTAGGGAGGAGAAAACAATGTTGATTAGGCCGGTGTCCATTGAGGAGATTTAGACGGCTCTGTGGTCATTGGAAGAGGATAAAGCTCTAGGTCCAGATGGCTTTCCACCTTTGTTCTTCAGGAGGTATTGGGCACTGATCAGACAGGATGTGGTGGAAGCTATACAACAGTTCTTTATTTTGGCAGCTTTACCAGATGATTGGAAGAGGACCTTCATCATATTGATTTCAAAAAAACAGGACGCCATGGAGCTGGCTCATTGTAGACTGATCATTCTATGCACTACCTTATACAAGGTGACAACAAAGGTGATGGTGGACAGGTTGATGAGCATCCTACCATGTTGCCCAGTAGATACAGCCCAAGAGGGGGGGGGGGTGAATTGGGTCTTTTAAAACTCTTCAACTATTTCTAAACTTTTCAGTTAATTAAGCTAAGTTGTATGGATGCACAGTGAAATTTAAACTTAGCAACAGTTTGATTCTAATCTGATCAAGATTGAAACTATTAAGCAGCGAACTCAATAAACAATGAGTCCAAGTTTCCCAAGCATGCATTTCAATAAAATGAACCTTAATGTAGTTTTATTAAATAAAACTTGATTAAACAATTTGAATATACTTGCAACTAAAGGATGCGCAGATAAGAGTTAAGCAAGCAATTCAATTAGACATTTATCTAAGTAAGTGAGGAAATTAAACAAAGAAGCATCACAAACACAACAAAAGTATAGTGATTCGGTGCCAACTACACCTATATCCACTCCCAAGCTCTCTTAGAAATTCCACTATAATCCTAAGACTATAGTCCGGTTGTTTTACAAGCTCACAACCTAACTTGTTGTTTTTCCGGAATCACAACGAACCCAAGTTGGTTTTTCTAGGTTCACCAACCCAAAATCTATCCCGATTATTTTCCGGGTTCATAATCAACCCAGTTAGTTTTTCCAAAGGCTCACCAACCAAAATCTTATAACGTTGGTTTTCACTGGCTCACCAACAAACCTTAACCTCTTGATTCAATTTCTTGATTAAATCAAGTTACAAGATATCAGAATAGGAGTTTAAAACAAAAACAAACTTTTCAAACAAGCAGATATAACAATATAAACAAATAGAGTAAAGAGAAGAAGCCCTTAAACAAGTTTTGCAGATGAAAGAACTCGGTTTCTCCTTTACTTGACCCTCTTCAGATTTTGCATGAGGTAGAGGATCACTAAGGCAGCACACAGTTGGAGAGGAAGCTTTGGGATTCACTCAGATGCTCTTCTTCTCTCTCTTTTGCTTTGAATGGCCCTTTTGTGCTTTTGGGAGGTTTCTCTTAAAATCTCTCTGAAATCTCTTTCCTATGTGTTCTCTCCCACTTCTCTACTTCTTTCCTTACTCTCCCCTTGATTTTATAGCTTTGGATGGCGTGAGAACAAAGATCTAGCCATTAGAGACAAAAATAGAGCCGTTGGAGTCGAGAAAAAACTAGCCGTTATGCCTCCCAGTGTGCTCGAGTTGACTTGGCTGAAGCAGGAGTCGATTTGTGAATAGGAGTCTGCTCGGCACTGTAGCTGGAGTCGGCTCGCACTGTAGCTGGAGTCGGCTCGAGAACTGTAGCGCTAAAAACTACTTTCTGTCCTGACTGAGAGAGACGGCTTGAATGAAGTAGGAGTCGACTCGGCACTGTAATTGGAGTCGGCTCGTGAATAGTAGGAGTCGGCTCGAGCACTGTAGCACTAAAAATCAGCTCTTTGTCTTTTTCTGCGGGAGTCGGCTCGTGAACATTAGGAGTCGACTCGAGCACTGTTTCTTGAAACTCCAGAGTGCCAGAGTCAACTCTGAACTTATAAGAGTCGACTCGAGGACTGTTCTTTTGAATTTTTCTTTAAATTTACTCCTCCAACTTAAATCCTTTGAACTTGAACCTTAGGCCAATAAAGTGTGGCTTTCTTCCAACTTTTCTTGAGAGCTTTTGAGGTCTTCTTGTATTTTTTCAACTTGCTAAGTTCCTGGCAAAACAATTTATCTTTCTTCTTGCAACACAACCATTAGTAATTATACTTCAAGGTTTTATGATCATTAAAATCAATCTTTGGGTCAGCATACCGAGACTGATCAGTCCGGAGCAAGAGGCTTTTGTGTGAGGGCCAAGCATCTCGGATAATATTCTCATTGCCCAGGAGTTCATATGTGATTTACTAAGAGCCTCGTGCTAGAGGAGTTTGATGAGTATCAAACTAGACATGAGAGGGCTTATGATAGGATGAGCTGGGAGTTTCTGAGGAGTTCGCTTAGGCCCTGTTTGGGGGAGCTTTTGGAGGGCCAAAAAGCACTTTCTGGCCCTCCAAAAGTACTTTTAGCTAAAAAAGAGTGTTTGGTAAATTTTTCGAAAAGCTGTTTCAGCTTTTGCGGGAAGCTGAAAACAGCTTTTGGGGGGAAGCTCCAATTTGGAGCTTTTCCAAAATGCTGTTTTCAGCTTTTTCGGAAAGCTGTATTTTTGACCAAAATACCCCCATTTAAAAAAAAAAATTCCACCCAAAAACCTTTCTCTCACCGTCTCTTCCTCTCCCACCCAACCCCACTCCCTCTCCCCTGCCCCCATGGTAGGGAGGTGCCGAAGAAGAGGAAGACAGGTCGTCTTCCCTTTCCCGCAGCCGCCGTCGGCGACGACCCGTCCCAGAAAGGGGCGGTGCCGAAGAACAGGAAGAAGAAGGGGCCGAAGAAGAAGGAGGTCCCACGGTGGGAGGGGCCGAAGAATAGAAAGAAGAAGGGGGTTCCTGCGGCCGCCGGTGGTCACGACCCGCCCCCCTCCCGCATCCGCCACGGCCCGCCCGGCGCGGACGGCCTCACGGGAGGAGGGCACTTCCCACGGGGCCAGCCGCGGCCGCCGAGACTGCCGCGGGCGCCGCCGGCCGCGGCCCGGTCCCCTCCCACGGCCGCCGCCGGCCCCGACCTGGCCCCCTCCAGCGGCCGCGGCGGCCTGGCCCCCTTCCGGTGCCGCCGGCCGTGCGGGAAGAGAAGAAAGAAGAACAAGGGAGAGGAAGGAAGGAGAAGAAGAGAAGAAAAAAAGAAAAGAAAAAGAAAAGGAAAAAAAGAAGAAAAAGAAAGAAAAAAAAGAAAAGAAAAGAAAATTTAAAAAATAATAAAAAAATAAATAAATAGATATTTATATAAATGAATGAATGAATGAATAAATGAATAAATAAGATAATAAATAAATATATTTCAACATTATTAATTATTTACACTAATAATTATAATATTTTATATCTTTATTATTATATTATACTATAAATATTATATTATATCACATTACATTATAATATATTAATATGTTATTTTAAATAATTTAATATTATGTTAGATTATGAAAAATTAATTTATACTAATAATTATAATATTTTATACCTTTATTATTGTATTATACTATAAATATAATATATATTACATTATATCATAATAATATTATGTTATATTACCAAATATTAATTTACTCTAATAATTATATTACTATTATGCTATATTATAATAATATTATTTTATATTACAATAATATTATACTATATCATATATTTATGTACTAATATATGTTATATTTTATTATGTTCTGTTGTATAATACTATGAAATGTCCTTTATGGTAATTTTGTCATACAAAAGTACTTTCTTAGTTTGTTTACCAAACACAAAACAAAGTACCACAGCACTTTACGAATGTAGTTACCAAACAGCAAACAGCTTTTTATAACAGCTCTACTTCAGACAGCTCTACTTCCAACAGCTCTACTTCCAACAGCTTCCCCAAACAGGGCCTTAGGGGCTTTGGTTTTCACGAGGAGTGGATTGGCTGGATTATGGGATGGGTGGGCAATCCGTCTTTCGCTATTCTGGTGAACGGATCACCTACACAGTTCTTCGAGTCCTCAGTTATCTTTGACAGGGTTGCTCGTTATCTTCTTTGTTGTTCATCCTGTTTTCAGATGCATTATCCAGAGCTCTTGGGTGGGCGGCGGAGTCACAGGTGCTGGAGGCCTACAGACTAGTGTCGGAGTCTGTTCAGATCTCGAACCTCTTATTTGCTGATGATTGCATGCTACTGGTCCGCACAATGAGACTGCGATGATGGTGATACAGGGCATTTTGGAGGATTACTGTGCCGCCTCGGGTCAGTGCATCAACTGGGCAAAATCTACTATCTGTTTCAGTCCAAGGACTAAGCCGTAGGTGAAGGCCTCCATTAAGGATATTTTGGGGGTTAGCCAGCAGGATGGCCCGTTGAGGTACCTAGGGATTCCTCTCATAGGGTGACTTCTATGCCGGATGGACTATTCCGATATCAAGGTGAGTATCAAATACAGGCTGAAGAGATGGCATATGGAGGCTCTTTCCATGATGGACAGAGTCATCCTGGTGAGGTCGGCGCTGAGTTCGATACTGGTGTACCTGCTAGCAAACACCCTGGTACCACTATCACTCTTGTGCACCCTTGAACAGCTATTCAGGAACCTCATCTGAGGCAGACAAGAGGGCAGAGGAGGAGTTCATCTAGTGGCTTGGGAGGTGTTCCCTTAGGCACCCAGACAGGGAGGTTTGGGATCTAGTCATTAGTGGTGAGACGGGAGGTATTAGCGGCGAGGCGCGCTACGAGGCTTGTTTTGGAGCAGGACAATCTGTGAAGCACTCTGATGTGGGCCAAGTATGGAGTGCATATGGTGGCGACGGACTTTCAGGCGGGACGACACTGCTCTTTCATCTGGCGAGAGATCCGCTCTCATGCCTCGGCTATATTTGAGGCGACTAGGTGGGCTATGAGAGATGGGTAGTCTATTGACAATCTGGAGGACCGATGGTTGACAGAGCAACCGCTCAGCTGGATGCCGACGTTGGTTTATGCGGCAAGGCGGGCCGAATCCAGAGTATGTGACCTATTTATTCTCGGTGAGGGCAGGTGGGACGAGGTGCGGATCAGGGAGGCATTCAGGAAGCAGCTAGCAGAGTAGATCCTGGCCATAACAATTCCTCTTGGTGACTCGATGAACCGACTTGTCTGGGCGACCATAGGGAGGGCTAGTGTGCGCTCTGCAGATCTTCAAGCGGTGGTGGGAGGGGAGACTACCAGATGGCTTGACGCAGGATGGATTTGGGGGATGCGGGTCTACCCACGAGTGGCCTTGTTTATCTGAAAAGTGGCTTAGGATTGTCTACCGATTAGGAGCTTGCTGGCTAGGAGGGGGGTTAGGGTCCCCTTAATATGTGTGGATTGCCCTGATGCAGTGGAGTCTGTCAGTTATGTTCTACTTGTTTGCCCACGGGCCACATAGATATGGAGAAGGTCCTCGATTCCACTACCGTCGTCAGTTGAGTCAGCTAAGGAGCTGCTACGGCATATGAGGGCAACCGCGCGGTCGCCGAGCACTGTTGGATGGGATATTGCATGTGCCTACTTGTTCTATCACATCTGGCTGGACAGAAACAATAGGGTCTTCAAGAACAGGAGGGTACCCCTGAGGTCTATTATGGAAAGGGCTATCAATCAGGCTGCTGAAGTCACTAAGGCTACAGTGGTGGTTTCATCCGGGATAGCTAGAAAAATTTGGGACCCCCACTTTGCTATTACAACACCCCAAGTCTATCCTTGTTTCTTGGGAGCCCCTCTTCCCCCAGCATCTCAAGGTGAACTTTGATGGTAGCTTGCCTGGTGGTAGTGATGGATCCAGAGTTGCATTCATGATCAAAGATCAGGACTCCAGGTTGGTCGCTACTGGGGGATGTCGCTCTTCCGAGGCTTCAGCATTAGGGGCGGAGCTCCGGACAGCGTGGAAGGGTATCTTCTATTAGAGACAAGTGCTAGGGGCTAAGCGCATCATCCTTGAGGAGGGGACTCGGCAGAGGTGGTGGAGTGGATTCTATAGGAAGGGCAGAGGGGAGCATAGCATTTGCTTTTCAGAGACATCCGATGGTTGGTAAGGGAGTGTGATATCTTACAGGGTATGTGTTGCCCAGAGATGGTCACCCAAGAGGGGGGTGAATTGGGTGTTTTAAAACTTTTTGTCCAATTAAAAATAAAACACACAAATGTATGAGCTAAGGTAAAAATAGAGGTATGAAAACAGACAATCGCAAACACAAGGTTTTATAGTGGTTCGGAGCTTCCACTGCTCCTACATCCACTCCCCAAAGCACCTTTGGGAATTTCCACTATAATCCAAGATTACAGTCCGGTAGTTTTGCGAGTGCACTACCCAACTCGTTGTTTTACACCGGGCTAACAACGAACCCTACAACCCCCAATTTCACCTAGGCTTGGGACGCCTTTCCCTTGTTCCAAGTCCCTTGACTGGAACAAGCACAATAACCAAAGGTTTTACAAAAGATTTGAAAGCTCTAAATAAGCAGATAAAACAGTGAGAAATAACAAAATTCGGAAGAACCCTTTTAGCCGTTGGAAGCGTGGGAAATGGTGGTTCTTCCGATGTGGATTGCGTTGTCTTGAATGTGAGCTTTGAATGCCGATCGGGAGAGAGTAGTTGAGCTCGAAATCAGTTGGGAAGCTTGAAAGCACTTGATTTCTTCACTTGAATGCATTAACTCCCTTGAACCTTTTTCTCTTACTTCTCTCTTGAATGATCTTGTGTTGGGTTGGTGAGAAGTTGTTGGAAGGCACTTAAGAGCTCCCTTTTATAGCCCAAAAAGCAAATATAGCCGTTAGACACAAAGAAAGAAACGTTTGAAATTCAAACAAACCTGCAAAAAGGTGTCAGTCGCGTCCCAGGCGCTCCGGAGACGTCTCCGCTTCAACGCGAGACGTCTCGGCTGTAAGATTTTTCTTTTGACGTTGTTTGGGGTCGACTCGGCACTTTACGGGGACGACTCTGATGATGAACCGTTTGAATGCTTGTTTTTCTATTTTTCTGAGAGGGTCGCCTCGGCACTTTACGGGGACGTCTCGGGATGTTTGCACTTTTTACATGGGGACGACTCCGCTGCCTCGGAGACGACTCCGCTGTTTTATCTTCGAAAAATAAGTCCTCTGGAATTCTCTGAGAGAGTCGACTCCGCTTTTTCAGGGGACGTCTCCGCTGTTTTATCATCGAAAAAGACATCCTCTGGAATACCCTGAGAGAGTTGACCCTGCTACCTCGGGGACGACTCCAGAAGTCTGCTTTTTACTCGCGGGGACGACTCCGCGTCCTGTGGAGACGACTCGCACGCATCCCTTGAAATCGGCCTTTCTGCCGCCTCTGAGAGAGTCGACTCCGCCTCTGAGAGAGTCGACTCCGACCCTGCGAGACGCCTCGCCAGGTGCCGGGGACGTCTCCAGACGTGCCAGTTCTTCCTGTTTGTGCCAGAGACGTCTCTGAGACAACCCGGAGACGTCTCGGCTGTCCCTGATCTATTTTCTTCAACTCAAAAATTCTTCAATAAATCCTTAAAAATTATGGGAACTTGCCTAGACATTTCTTAACAATATTGTTAATTAATCACCTGAAATTCTCAAATAAATTGTTAAGATAAATGAAATTATACTCTAGTGTTTTGTATTCATCAAAATCCATTAGGGGGTCAACAATCTCCCCCTTTTTGATGATGACAAAACACTGAGTATATGCAAAATTCGAAATTTAAACATATACACAGTATTTGATCAGATGTACAAGTATAATGTTTTGATTTGAGCTAGATACAGTGTGCATAATTCAAAATAGTCAACTTTCAGTTCCATCCTTATGCATAAGATTGATCTTAATAGCTCTTAAGCAATTTTAGCATATCAACTGAATTTGAATCAAGTTAAAATTTAAATTAATGAAATATTGATGCTAAAGATAATTGAAGGCTAAGTTCTTTTTGACTCCCCCTTTCTTTTCCAGAAGGGCAATTATCTTAAGGCCAATATTCTTCAATTATATCTTTTTCTAATTCAATTTTTTTTAAAGTATGAGTGTAAATTTTGCATTCCATATTTAGGTTCTACTCCATATACTCCATATATATATATCTACTCAATACACTCCATAAATTTTGCATTCCAATATATCCAATATCTATATTGGTTCTACTCCCCCTTTTTGTCATCAACAATGAAGGGGACAAATTATCCTTAGGTACTTAAAACTCAAATCCTAGTAGAATTCAGCATATTACCATGAACCACTCAAGGATATTCAAGTTATTTTTATTAAAGAATTCAGCATTCATTTCACTCTCCCTTTGTTTTGGAATTCATTTCAGACTCCTCTTTTTGTTTAAAATAGTTATCATAAGATGTGCTCCCCCTGTTTTATATGCATTGAAAAATTGTGTCAAATTTGAACACTTAAGATATGTTATGAGATTTTTATGGCACAACACAGAATCACATACACAAAGTTTGATTCCACAGGATTTGAAACAAACATTTGAAGGCATTTCAAAAGAGATTGTATGTCATTCATATGTCATTGCAATCATTTGAAGGCATTACAAGGTTAAAAAAAAGGAAATCATTACAAGTATTGATTCCTAATACAAAAGAAGTGTCAAAATGAGCCTAGGGTTTTACAAAAACAGATGAACCCTAGATGTCTACAAAATATCCCTCATCGGCGACGTTGCTCATAAGCCCTAGCAGCTGCATCTATAAATGCATTAATTGAGTCCAGTAGAGTTTTGAACTGCTCTCCTTGAGATTGATGGAAGGCTGCCACTAGTGCTTCAAATTCAATGCTTGCCCTTTCAATTCTTCCTCTAAGTTGGGCAACCACAGTGCCCACATTGCCTCCAGGGCTTGTCAATTCTTGAAGGCTTTTTGATATGCTCTTCAAGTCATCCTGTAGCTCAATTGATATGAAGGATTGGGTGGCACTCACATGAACTAGTTCTGTCGCTGTAGCTTCTATCTGGGCTCTAATTTCCTTCAACTCTTGTAGAAGCCCTTCATGTGAGGTTCTATGGGGGCCAACTCAGCAGAAATCATCGATCTCATCTCCTCCCTCATCTGCTGGCATATTACAGATGCTAAAGTGCGCATCTGTTCTTCTGATAGGGAGAAGGGCCCACTGACTGGAGGAGGAGGAGGCACAAATGTGGAAGGTCCAGCTGAGCTGGAGGGAACATCAGGGAAGGCCATGTGGCTATGTGGAGGAGAGTGGTGGTCAGGCTCCTGATGTGGGATCTCGGGCTCTAAGGTTTGAGATTTTCTTTTTGGTACCTTGACCCAAGACCCATCTACCTTGTGAAACTCCATTCTACGCATTGTGCTTTCATTATAGTAGTCGGTGTTTCTCAAGGGTTTTGCAGGCTCATTTTTTGGAATTTGAACCTTGAAATGTTTGAATACTAGGGTAAAGATCATCCCATAGGGTATGCTAAACCTAGAATACCTATGATATATAGAAATGTAGTTCAGCATAAGTCTAGGGAGATTTAGGGGAATCCCTAGTAGGATGTGGTGCATGATGACTAAATCTCGCTCCGAAACAAAATCGAAGCGACCGGTTTTTGGAAACAAGACCCGGTTGACAATACTCAAAAGTAGTCTCATCTCGGCATTTAGGTCTTGTGAGTTAACCACATCAAGAGGGCCACAGTCCTCTCGTCCTAAAACTAGGTTTAGGGCTATTTTCCTTTGGGGATGTGAGGTCGGAGCCTCACCGTCTTTAGGGATTTGTAATACACTAGATAGGGTATCCTCATTGATCTCTATCAATGTCCCTCGGACATAGGCAGTGTACCCCGAGTCCCCTAAGGCCATATTACTAAACATCTCTCTAACTAGACCGGGGTAGGTGTTGGGAACCTGCCCATGCCGCTGATATTTCAAAAATTAAATCAGATGGCGGCGGAAGAGGCATGTGCGGGATCGACGTTCATCGCATGAACGTTGTTTCGAGACCTTTCGTAATTAGGTAAGAATTAAAAACTTTTAAAACTATTAGGAAGATCAGATCTTCACCTTGCGCGGGTAGATGATCACCGCAAATCTGAATTCGTGGTTTTGGAAGAGGGTTCGCTTGAAGCCGTTCAAACGTCCGGCCTCTACGGGTATCCACACGAAGCAGGAACCGATCCAAGCTCTCTATCTCACCGGGGTGCTAGCTCCCTTGCAGAGATAGCTTTTGATGGCTGATCTCCTCTCTTTCAATCAACCCTTGATTGTGCTTGAGTGGAGGAGGAAGAAGAAGGGATCTTGAAGAAGAACAAGAAGGCTAGATGCAGCCTTTGCTTTCCCTTGCGTCGAATCCCAAACGAAGGAGGAAGAAGAGGACCGCCAAGAGATCTTTCTTGCTCCCTTGCTTTCGATTGAAGACCAAGGAGGAAGAGGAGGAGGCCACGGCTGCAAGGAGAGGGATTGATCTTAAGGGGGGCCGGCCCTAGTCCTCCTTTTAAAGGGAGTGGAGCTCCTAACAATTAGGAGCTCCATGATAACTTACCAAAGAGGGGGCGCCGGCCCCCTCTCTTCATGTCGCCCTAGCCATGTGGAAGAGGATTAGGTGCCTCTCTCATGGTTTAATCCTAATCTAATTAGGATTAGCCAAATTGGGTTCAATCTATGCTAGTCCTAATCCAATTAGGACTTGAATGAACCATGACTCAATTGAACTCTTCATTCCTAATCCAATTTGGAGTCACGTTGATTCATTAGATTAATAATTAATTTAGACTTAAGGAATCCTAATCCAATTAGGATGTATTTAATTTTAGTCCTAATCCAATTAGGACTCTATTTGAATCCGAAGTCCTAATTCAATCAGGATTTCTAGGAATCCTACTCCAAAGTAGGAATCCTATTTTAATTCAAAATTCCTAATCTCATTAGGATTGTAGGAATCCTATTCCAAGTAGGAATTCCAGTCTTACTCCAACTAGGATTCTCAGTCCTAATCCAATTAGGACTCTAGGAATCCTACCCGAAGTAGGATTTGTGTTTAAGTCCAATTGATTAATTCCCTTTGTTCCTTCTTCAACCGAATATCAATCAAATTGATTACTCGTGATTCATAATCACTTTTCAACCATCGGATCGGTCAATACTTCTAGTGTGTGTGACTCCATAGGTTCTATTCTGACTGGTAGTGAGATATATTGTGATCTCTATCACTATATCATTGAAAACTCCTTTCAATGGGTTGGAACGATTCCAACTCTACTCATTAGGGTTTATCGATCATCGAGATAATCCCTGTGAGTCCCACCATCCACCAGTGACACCTAGCAGCATGTAGTGGCTACCCAGCAGAATGGAATGATGAACCTCTAGGTGCAGTTAACGTGTGATACAGTCCTACTATCGTGGATCCCTACAGGACGGAGGTCATGGACAACTCGTCAAACCCCATCGTCTGTCATATGTCAAGATTTATTCGACTCGAGTTCGATAGTGGAAAACTCTTTCTCCACTTTATATTACTGCCCTGGCCAAGGTCTTAGAACTCAGTCTAACAAATCACATAGGATCTCTCCTCTTCTATCAAGGTCGATAGATTCCTTGTAGGTGCATACCCTACTCCTACAGTGAACCTACTGCAGCCAATCTATACTGCATGGACCCATATGGCTAGAGACCATGTATGTGTGCAGTCAAACTACAATAACCTCACTGTGAGTAGCCGAAGCACCGCAGGTCAAAGGACCAGTCACACTACTGCAACATCAAGCAAGTCACTGACGAGTGGATAGACATCCAAGTGACTTCTTGTCTTGGTCATGCTCAGTACCCTTGTTCTCTAACAAGCACCTGCACTATCACTTCAGTGTCACTACACTGTGGACTCAAGTCTCGTCCATCCAGAGGAAAAGTGATCTGTGCACTGATCGGATCGATCACCGTCCTCGTGATGATCCATTGATCAGGAGCATTTAGAAATTAATCACCAATGATACATGGCTCAAATTCTCAACTCTTGAGAATATGTATCATCATCTTATTAATTCCTTGGACGATTCATAGACACATAAACAATATGAATGAAAAGATGCCTTTTATTTATTCAATAATAAACAGTCAAGTACAAAATTATGTCCCTAGAATCAACAATGTGTCGGCCAAATTGGCTTCTAGGGCATACATCTAACAATCTCCCACTTGCACTAAAGCCAATTGGTCATATATCTTAGGCCCATCTTCTCAAGGTGGGCTTCAGTCTTTTGCTGACTCAGCTGCTTAGTGAACGGGTCCGCCACGTTATCCGCGGAGTCTACTCTCTGCACCTCTACATATTTCTTCTCCACATAGTCGCGTATGAGGTGAAAGCGCCGCTCTATATGCTTAGACTTCTGATGAGACCTTGGCTCCTTAGCTAGGGCTATGGCGCCATTATTATCGCAGTAGAGTGTTATGGCATCTTCTGTGATCTCCATCACTGGAAGTGAAACCCAAAGGCTGTTCCATATAGATATCTTCATCAAGATATCCATTCAGGAAAGCAGTTTTTACATCCATCTGCCAGATTTCATAATCATGAAATGCTGCAATGGCAAGCAATGTTCGGATGGATTTTAGCATGGCTACAGGTGAAAAGGTCTCCTGATAGTCAATGCCTTCGCGCTGACTATACCCTTTCGCCACAAGCCTTGCCTTATAGGTCTCTACCTCTCCATCCGAACCTTTCTTCCTTTTGTAGATCCATTTGCATCCAATAGGTACAATACCTTCTGGTGGGTCTACTAAGGTCCAGACTTGGTTGGAATGCATGGAGTCTAATTCTGACTTCATAGCTTCCAGCCATTTCTCGGAATCGATATCAGATATCGCCTCGTTGTAGGTTTTGGGATCCTGTATGTGATCCCTATCTCCCACTAGGAACATTTCCTCGGTATCCTCTTCTACTATACCTAAGTATCTATCGGGAGGATGGGAGACCCTACTAGATCTACGAGGTGGTCGAGGGACATTGTGTACTGGCTCTGTATGAATGGGTTCAATAGGATCCATGACTCGTTGCTTTTCAGAGACTTTCTCTTCAAGCTCAATTTTCCTCCCACTGCCTCTATTAAGGATAAACTGATTTTCCAAGAAGATGGCATGACGGCTCACAAACACATTGTGATCCTCTGAGACGTAAAAATTGTATCCTAATGACTCTTTAGGATATCCTATAAAACGAGCACTTATGGTCCTAGCCTCTAACTTGTCCGCCTGTAGTCTCTTGACGTGGGCCGGACATCCCCAAATCTTGAGATGACCCAGACTTGGTTTCTTACCATGCCATATCTCATACAGTGTGGTAGGAACGGATTTAGAGGAAACTCTATTCAATAAATAAATCGCTGTGAGTAAGGCATCTCCCCAAAGGAACATAGGTAGATCAGTGAAGCTCATCATGGACCTGACCATATCCAATAGGGTCCGATTCCTCCTCTCTGACACCCCGTTGAGTTGAGGTGTACCCGGAGGTGTCCATTGTGAGACTATGCCGTTTTCTTTGAGATAGTCCCGGAATTCCCCACTAAGGTATTCTCCTCCTCGATCTGATCGAAGAGCCTTAAGAGATTTTCCAGTTTGTTTTTCTACTTCATTCTTGAACTCTTTGAACTTTTCAAAAGACTTAGACTTGTGTCTCATAAGATACACATACCCATACCGCGAGTAATCATCGGTAAAGGTAATGAAGTAAGAATAACGTCCCCTGGCTAGCACATCGAATGGGCCACATACATCTATATGTACTAGGGTAAGTATTTCAGTGGTCCTCTCCCCATGTCCTACAAAGGGCAGTCTAGCCATTTTTCCTTGAAGACAGGACTCGCAAACTGGATATGACTCGGAAGTCAATGAGCCTAAAAGCCCATCTTTATCCATTTTGTTCATTCTGTCCTCTCCAATATGGCCAAGCCTGAGGTGCCACAAATATCTTTGGTTTATCTCATCTCTGGATCTTTTGGATCCTTTGGCACTCACTTCTTGCTCGGTAACATTCACAGATACATCCATATGTAAATGATAGAGACTGTCAATCATAAAACCACGTGCGACTATTTTATTTCTCAAATAAATAGAACAGCAGTCTTTGTCAAATGTAAAAACATGACCTTCCTGTGCTAGACAAGAGACAGAAATCAAATTTCTGCTAGCAGCAGGTACATAATAGCAGTCTCTAAGTAATAAACTAAATCCAGACGGTAGTCGCAGATGGTAGGTGCCTACAGCCACAGCAGCAACTTTTGCCCCGTTGCCAATCCGAAGGGTTACCGCACCTTCCGCCAGCCTTCTACTTTCCTTTAGACCCTGCATGGTAGTGCACAAATGAGCACTAGAACCAGAATCTATAACCCAACTAGAAGTAGAAGAAACCGCTAGATTAGTTTCAATTATGAGCAAGTCTATACCTTCTGAAGGTGTATCACCTTTCTTGTTCTTCAGGCTCTCGAGGTATGAAGGACAGTTCCTCTTCCAGTGGCCTTCGACATTGCAGTGGAAACATTTTCCTTTGTCGTTAGCCCTTTTCTTTTGAACTTCCTTCTTTGGCTTCTTGTCCTTCTTCTGCTTCTTAGCAGGCTTCTTTTTCTTCCAAGTAGACTTTCTCTTGGAACCAGAAGTCAACTCAGCAGCAAGGACATTGCCCCTTGAACCTTTCAAGGCTCCCTCAGCAGTTACCAACATGTTGATTAGTTCAGTCTTAGTGCATTCAATCTTATTCATGTGGTAGTTTACTATAAACTGACCAAATGAATCAGGAAGTGACTGTAGGATCAAATCCACTTGTAATTCCTTGTGCATGTCCATACCGAGCTTCTCAAGCTCCTCTAGGTCCTTGATCATGGTCAGACCGTGATCATGGACAGACTGCCCTTCGCGCATCTTCGCTTTGAAAAGCCTCTTGGACACTTCAAAATGAGCTGTGCGACTCTGCTCACCATACAACTCTTGCAGGTGTGCAAGTATTTCCCTAGCAGTCTTAATATTTTCATGCTGGCATTGGAGTTCATTAGACATGGATGCCATCATATAGCATTTTACTCTAATGTCATCATCCAACCACTTCTTATGCATCTCACGCTGAACGTCAGTGGGACGTGCTGGTAGTATGGGGATATCTGAATCGAGTATGTAGCCTATTTTCTCACAGTCCAAAACAATTTTGAGATTTCTAAGCCAGTCTTTGTAATTGGTTCCGGTCAGTCGGTTGGTCTCAAGAATACGGGTCAGAGGGTTTGAAGCCGACATTGTATCTGCAGAGAGTAAAGATTCTAGTTAGACTTTTGTACTTGATCTTAATCTGTTCTAAGGTCTTTTAGAACAAATGCAACTCCCACTATTTTCTCGAATCCCTCACACTCCCCTGGTAGGAAAACGAAAATCCTACGCGACTAGGGTTTCTAGTGGGTACTGCGGTCCCACCGATTTACATGCCACCTCACCTAACAGTTATTGGTGACACATAGATGGATGAGTGTACAACTCTTGTACAATGCTTCTCAAGCATGTTGCAGTGTAACTTGGTCTCTAAGCCATGAAGACCTCACCTAACAGTTATTGGTCCCATTTCTTAGTTAAGTCAGACCCACCGTATAACCGTAGGAATAAAGTCGTCATTGGGTCCTCACCTAACAGTTATTGGTGCCCAACCCCACCTTTATCCTACAACATCTCATGTCTATAGAGAGGTCCAGCCCCCCGATGCAACTTGACCACTGTGTCCAGCTGAGACAAATCAACATCAGAAAGGCCTTAGCAGCTCTACTACAGTGGAAGACCTATTGACTTAATATTGGTTAATCAGGTCTTAGTGTTTGCAACTTGAGCCCTTCATAAGAGGTAATCGAACAATTGGCCAGGTAAGCAGGTGGGAGGCTCCCCTTACTCAGAGAGTAAGGTCCTAATTAAGTAACCACCTTTCATGCTTTCCTAGACACCAATTAGATCAATTAATCTAATATGACTTGCTCATGTCGGTTCACTCTCGACTTGATTGAGGAGGTTTTGATTTAGGTCTCAATTGGGTTTGCTACATCATATGTAAACCTATCTACCCGACTCGCATTCACATCACATGCAAACGGCTCATCACAGGCAGTTATAATCGCAGCATCAAATTAAAGCTAAACTTTAAATAGGTGATGATCATGGATTCTAATTAGGTCGTATTACAAGCACATGCACATCAATCGATCAAGTGGTCTTCAACTCTTGAATTGGTTCCAAGCCTCCTTGATTCGATCCTTGATCAACTCTTGATCCCATCGCCATCAACCGCTTAGATCACCTTTCATCTCATGCCTTTGCTTCAACTTGACCGTTGATGTACATCACATCACAGAAATACAACCAGATGTAAAATAAAAATAAAAATAAATTACATCTCCTTTTAGGAGGCACGCAGGCCTCTCAAAATATCAAATAAGATGCATGCAAGCATCTGAAAAAATTACATGACATCGCAGATCACATCGCAGGTCATTACATTTGATACCAAAAGGGGTTGAATCCTATGATCATCACCGTATGCAATAATTATAATTTTCAGATCTGAAAACTAACTGATTATATCATGACATAGGTCGCTGATCATGCTAATCATGATTCTAAACTTTGTAATCCCATTAACAACGCAATTAGAATCATCTTTTTATCACATAAAAATCAGCATGCAAAAAATCAGCACCCCTGAAAAATCTGCATGCAGAATTTTTCAGCATGCATGATCATTCAATTTTCAGATCTAATAAGCCTTTAGATATTTAATTCTTACCTTAATCTACGAAGCCTAGGCTCTGATACCACTGTTGGGAATCCGCCCATGCCGCTGATATTTCAAAAATTAAATCAGATGGCAGCGGAAGAGGCATGTGCGGGATCGACGTTCATCGCATGAACGTTGTTTCGAGACCTTTCGTAATTAGGTAAGAATTAAAAACTTTTAAAACTATTAGGAAGATCAGATCTTCACCTTGCGCGGGTAGATGATCACCGCAAATCTGAATTCGTGGTTTTGGAAGAGGGTTCGCTTGAAGCCGTTCAAACGTCCGGCCTCTACGGGTATCCACACGAAGCAGGAACCGATCCAAGCTCTCTATCTCACCGGGGTGCTAGCTCCCTTGCAGAGATAGCTTTTGATGGCTGATCTCCTCTCTTTCAATCAATCCTTGATTGTGCTTGAGTGGAGGAGGAAGAAGAAGGGATCTTGAAGAAGAACAAGAAGGCTAGATGCAGCCTTTGCTTTCCCTTGCGTCGAATCCCAAACGAAGGAGGAAGAAGAGGACCGCCAAGAGATCTTTCTTGCTCCCTTGCTTTCGGTTGAAGACCAAGGAGGAAGAGGAGGAGGCCACGGCTGCAAGGAGAGGGATTGATCTTAAGGGGGGCCGGCCCTAGTCCTCCTTTTAAAGGGAGTGGAGCTCCTAACAATTAGGAGCTCCATGATAACTTACCAAAGAGGATTAGGTGCCTCTCTCATGGTTTAATCCTAATCTAATTAGGATTAGCCAAATTGGGTTCAATCTACGCTAGTCCTAATCCAATTAGGACTTGAATGAACCATGACTCAATTGAACTCTTCAATCCTAATCCAATTAGGAGTCATGTTGATTCATTAGATTAATAATTAATTTAGACTTAAGGAATCCTAATCCAATTAGGATGTATTTAATTTTAGTCCTAATCCAATTAGGACTCTATTTGAATCCGAAGTCCTAATTCAATCAGGATTTCTAGGAATCCTACTCCAAAGTAGGAATCCTATTTTAATTCAAAATTCCTAATCTCATTAGGATTGTAGGAATCCTATTCCAAGTAGGAATCCCAGTCTTACTCCAACTAGGATTCCCAGTCCTAATCCAATTAGGACTCTAGGAATCCTACCCGAAGTAGGATTTGTGTTTAAGTCCAATTGATTAATTCCCTTTGTTCCTTCTTCAACCGAATATCAATCAAATTGATTACTCGTGATTCATAATCACTTTTCAACCATCGGATCGGTCAATACTTCTAGTGTGTGTGACCCCATAGGTTCTATTCTGACTGGTAGTGAGATATATTGTGATCTCTATCACTATATCATTGAAAACTCCTTTCAATGGGTTGGAACGATTCCAACTCTACTCATTAGGGTTTATCGATCATCGAGATAATCCTTGTGAGTCCCACCATCCACCAGTGACACCTAGCAGCATGTAGTGGCTACCCAGCAGAATGGAATGATGAACCTCTAGGTGCAGTTAACGTGTGATACAGTCCTACTATCGTGGATCCCTACAGGACGGAGGTCATGGACAACTCGTCAAACCCCATCGTCTGTCATATGTCAAGATTTATTCGACTCGAGTTCGATAGTGAAAAACTCTTTCTCCACTTTATATTACTGCCCTGGCCAAGGTCTTAGAACTCAGTCTAACAAATCACATAGGATCTCTCCTCTTCTATCAAGGTCGATAGATTCCTTGTAGGTGCATACCCTACTCCTACAGTGAACCTACTGCAGCCAATCTACACTGCATGGACCCATATGGCTAGAGACCATGTATGTGTGCAGTCAAACTACAATAACCTCACTGTGAGTAGCCGAAGCACCGCAGGTCAAAGGACCAGTCACACTACTGCAACATCAAGCAAGTCACTGACGAGTGGATAGACATCCAAGTGACTTCTTGTCTTGGTCACGCTCAGTACCCTTGTTCTCTAACAAGCACCTGCACTATCACTTCAGTGTCACTACACTGTGGACTCAAGTCTCGTCCATCCAGAGGGAAAGTGATCTGTGCACTGATCGGATCGATCACCGTCCTCGTGATGATCCATTGATCAGGAGCATTTAGAAATTAATCACCAATGATACATGGCTCAAATTCTCAACTCTTGAGAATATGTATCATCATCTTATTAATTTCTTGGACGATTCATAGACACATAAACAATATGAATGAAAAGATGCCTTTTATTTATTCAATAATAAACAGTCAAGTACAAAATTATGTCCCTAGAATCAACAATGTGTCGGCCAAATTGGCTTCTAGGGCATACATCTAACAGTAGGTTGATGTGTTGAGAGTACAAAGATATTCCCAACCTTGGGCACGGAGTCTCTCTCTAATAGAGAACCCCTCACTTTCTAAAAAATGAAAATCTATAAACCTACCCGTGGTTATTGTGCGATTCGCACAGGAAATGGTCGTGGTTGGCGGAGCAACCGGAGGAGACGGTGCGGAAGGTTCTTCCCTCCGTTCCTCGGCGTCGGTCGCTACCCTAGGACGCCTCCCACTTGTTCTCCTAGCTCTTTTAGGTGCCATGGCTCGGAAATCCTAGGAAAATGGGGAGTTTTGGTTCGGTTTGAGGTGGAGAGAAAAATGGAGGCTAGGGTTTTGTATTTTGTTGGGGACGAAAGAGATAGCTCGGGTCGGCTCGAGCTGTTTCGACCTATTTTAAAAACCCTCGTTCGGTCCCCGAGACGTCTCCGCGACTAACGCGAGACGTCTCGCCGGGGGGGACGTCTCTCCGATTTGCCAGAGACGTCTCCGGCACTGAAAAATTTCAGACTGAATTCTATCTTTTCCCAATTTATTTTATTTAACCACACTAATCAACATGATTTCTTTTGGTGAATATAGAGTGAGTTTGTTTGTGATCCTTCCCTTTAATAATATACCCTATAAAAGTTTGATAATGATTTTTGAATTATTAATATTGAAATGAGGAATGTTTGACCAAATTTCGAATACCTATAAAATAGGCTCTGAAAATATCTCCATGAAGAGTCCAAGAGAGGGTAACCATCCTCCGGAAAGTCAAACAGTTCGTCATTTAACTTAGATAGATTCATGCTTTCACTTAATAGATACTAGGTTTGCTATTTGTGACTTTGAGGTGGATTATTAGTTTGAGTAGCAAAGCATTGCAATACAAGTTCAATTTATTTGCTAGGATCATACAAGCTCAAAGCATTCCTTAAATAGTTGAACCTATCTTTACAAAGGGGCTTTGTAAAGATATCGGCCAATTGATTTTCAGTACATACATACTCAATCATCACATCATTTTTCAGCACATGATCCCTAATAAAGTGATGCCTAATCTCTATATGTTTTGATTTTGAGTGTTGGACAGAATTTTTTGTTAAATTAATTGCGCTTGTATTATCACATCTAATTGGTATATTGTCCATTTTGATACCGAAGTCTTCAAGTTGTTGCTTAATCCATAGAACTTGGGCACAACAGCTTCCAGCTGCAATGTTGTTGCCCAGATAGACAACCCAAGAGGGGGGGGGTGAATTGGGTTTTAAAACAATTTGGATAATTTAAAACGTTATGGATGATTAATTAAAAACTATGCCAAGTTATTTAATTAATTACTATGTGCTGTGAGCAATATGAAATGAGAAGAGGAAGAGACAATCAATCACAAACACAAGTTTTATAGTGGTTCGGAGCTATCCCTTGCTCCTACGTCCACTCCCCAAGTTTCTCTTGGGAATACACTATAACCCCCTTGGATTACAGCCGGTTGTTTTGCAAGCTCACAACCAAACTTGTTGTTTTACGAGCTAACAACGAACTCGGTCGGTTTTCCCAGGCTCACCGACTAGAACCAACCCCGATTGTTTTCCCGGGCTCACAATCAAACCCTTTCACACGTTGGTTTTAAAACTGGCTCACCAACTAACCTTTATCCCCTTGATTCAATCCCCCGATTGAACCAAGTAAATACACGTAGTAGAAAGAAAACAGAAAATAAGCTTCTCAAAAGCAGGTATGAAACAATATATTCAAGGATGAGTTTAGAAGCCCTCAAACGCTTTTAAGCTTAAGTAGAGGAATGGCTTCTTGACTCTGGTCTCCTCTTGGATGAGTGATCGACTTGAATGTAGGAGGAGGAAGCTTTGAATGCTGGGGAGAAGTTGGTGGCGCAGTAAATGCTGATCTCCCCTTTTTCTCGTTGAAGAGCACTTGCAAAGCTTGAAGACTTGAATGCTTGGAGTGGAATGTATGTTCTCTATTTTGCTACAGTCTTCTGTGGCTATTTAAGCCAACCCCCACGGAAACTAGCCGTTACTCCACTTTTTCTGGCCGTTCTGCACACTCTGCGCAGCCTGACAATGTGACCGTTGGTGGGTTGGAGTCGACTCGCGCGATCAGGAGTCGACTCGGCTGTAGCGGGAGTCGACTCAAGCTTTTCAGGAGTCGACTCGGCAACTGTTCCAAGTTTGAATTAAAGTTGCCGTCACGACTGGGAGTCGACTCGTCTTGGCCCGGAGTCGACTCGCCAACTTCTGGCGCTGACCTGGCAATTTTGGAGTCGGCTTTTCCTCTGTAGACCGTGGATACAAATTTGAATTTTGCCCTCTCGAGTCGACTCGACTGTCCTGGGAGTCGACTCGAATCTCAGAGCCCGAACTCCCGATTCTCTGTCTTTTGGCTCATCCAGTCTTGGAGTCGACTCGAACTTCCTTGGAGTCGACTCGGCTCTCAGTTTCCGAAAGTTGGTCTTCTGCCTTTTGACGTGAAGCTTGTCTTGGTGTCGACTCGAGCTGTCTGGGAGTCGACTCGAATCTCAGTGGCAGTGACATGGTTTTCTCTGTTGATGGTCGCACAATCTTGGAGTCGACTCGCGTAATGCGGGAGTCGACTCGAATCTCAGAGTCCATAAAACACTCTCTGACTTTTTCTTTGTGCACCGGTGGGAGTCGACTCGCGTTCCACTGGAGTCGACTCGAATCTCAGAGTCCATAAAATACTCTCTGACTCTTTCTTTGTGTACCGCTGGGAGTCGACTCGCGTTCCACTGGAGTCGACTCGAATCTCAGAGTCCATAAAACACTCTCTGACTTTTTCTTTGTGCACCGCTGGGAGTCGACTCGCGTTCCACTGGAGTCGACTCGAATCTCAGATCTGAAAGACTGCTCTTCTATCCTTCTGTCTGTTTTCAGTCGGAGTCGACTCATACTGATTAGGAGTCGACTCGAGCTCGTGCCAGTGACCTTGATACGCTTGGAGTCGACTCGTGAAACTCGGGAGTCGACTCGAGTCTCAGACATTGGTTCAGCAGACTTCTTAACTTATCCAAAATACTGTAAACCATGTCTAGAAACACTTGAGCAGGATTTTCACTGAAACACTCAATTGAATTCATTAGTAATCACACGATATACTCAAATGCTTTGAGCTCATCAAAATCAAACGGGGTTTTAATCAATCACTCCACAATCTCCCCCTTTTTGATGATGACAAAACTTTGAGTATACGTAAAATGAATTGCTCAATAAATAATGAAATAAAATTCACAAGTGAATTCAAATGTCTGAAAATTTAATTTATCCAAGTTTGAAAGGTGTGAAACATTTAAATTTCGGAGTTAAAGCTCCCCCTTTCATTTGGAATTATATAAGCCTCCATATTATGCAATCAATTGTTTGGCTTATATGTTATCAATGATTTATCTTGATTAAAATTCAGATTCTCCCCCTCAACATATGCATTCAACTAGTTTTAGTTTTCTGAATTTCCTTTTAATGCTTTGAAATTTTTGAACTGAATTTTTTGTTTTTAGAGGGAAAATCTGTCAATTTGTTCTTGAGTACGATTAAGCTAATCTCCGAATATCCCTTGAATAGATTCTGGAGATTACTCCATTAGGAGCCCCAAAAGAGAGATAATGAGCCTCGAGGTACCGAATCCACTTAGAACAAATTTGTGTGTGTTTTTAAGAGTTCTTTTACATATTTTAACCATATTTCTCCCCTTATTACATATTTTATACATATTTCTCCCCCTTTTTGTCATCATATCAAAAAGGAGGTAATCACACACACAATCAATGGCACAAATGGCACAATCAAACATCAAATGGCACAGTCAATTGGCACAGAAATAAAGATAAGATGTCTACTCATTGTATTGATATGAAGGTGAATACATTTGAGCATACTATAAGTAAGGCAAAAACAATACAAAAGAAGATAAAACACAACTCAAAATCATCTATGTCCTCCTCGAGGATGTAGCTCCCCCTCTCGAGGATGTAGCTCCTCCTCTCGAGGATGTAGCTCCTCCTCTCGAGGATGCGTCTCCTCCTCTGGAGGATGTGGCTCCTCCTCCCAATCTGCTCCGCTCCATGAGGAGGGCGACTGCCTCTGTGACATGGCTAAGCTGTGTGATGATAGACGAGGTGGCTCTGCTGTGCATAGTGGAGAGCTCAGTCACCGACGTCTGAAGCCCAGTCACTGAGGTCTGAAGTGCGTCCAGCTTGCCGACAATCACATTCGACAAGCGCTCGGCCCCCTCGGTAGTGGTGTGCATGTCACGGCCTATCTCCTCTCGAAACAGTCGAGTGGTGCTCTTGATCTCCCTCATGTTGCGGAACTGGGCCTGCATCAAATCCCTGATATTATATATCTCTTCCCGCACTTTAGCCGTCATGTCTGTCACGGCTGTCAAGGATGGCACCAATGCGGAGGATGGAGTGGGTGCAGGAGTGGGTGCAGGAGTGGCAGCTGGCACGGAACCTCGGAGCTCCCGGAGCAGCTCGTCCCTCAAATCTCGGACGATCTCCTGCCGCAGCTCTCGGAGCTGCTCTGGATCAATACGGACCTCCATAGATGGTGGAGCTGAGGAGGAAGGTCCGGCAGAGGTGGTAGGAGCAGGAGGAGTGGATGGAAGGTCTGGATGATGTGGAGAGTCTGGGTAATCAGAGTCTGGCTCAGGACTGGGTGATGGTCTGGTGGTCTGAGCAGTGAGAGTGGACTTCCTAACCCAGATCCCGTCTTTCTTCCGAAATTCCATCCTGTGCATGGTCCCCGTACCCAAGCGATCAGTCCATCGCAAGGCACGAGAGGGTTCCCTCTCAGGAATGGAAATTTCGTACTGCCTAAACAGGAGAGTGAATATCATCCCGTATGGGAGGGAGAGCCTAGGTCTATCTAAAGGCTCACACATATACCTATAAATCAGCTTGGGGAAGTTGACCGGGGTGTCCTGAAGAATGTAAGACATAATAGCTAGGTCCCTCTCATTCACAAAATCAAATCTTCCTGTCTTAGGGAAGATGGACCTGGATAGAATGCTCAAGAGGATTCTCACTTCAATAGGAAGTGAGCTAGCAGATACCTCATCTAGGGGGGACTGAGGTGGCTGCCCTAAGACGATCGTAAGGGCCTCAAATCTATCCTCAGGATGTGCAGGAGCTACCCCTACCAGTGGGAGGTGGAGGATATGGGCAACGAGATCCTCCGTGACACGTAATGGGACACCTAATACCGTGCCCTCAATACCTCCATCTCCCCGATGGACGGTACTATAGAACTCTTGAACTAGGCCAGGATAGGTGGGAAGGTCCAAGGTGAGGAAGTACTCTAGACCCTGGGCTCTAAGCCTATCGCCTATGGTGAACCCTTCCCGGGAGAGGAAGTCAAAATCGACATACCTCCCGGTGGAGACGGCCTTCCCGGCCAATGGCCTAACATGAACCTCCCTAGGCGGGGAACGATCCGGAGGTGGTTGCCTCGCGGGATCATGCCGCGCCTTGGAGCGCCGCTCGGGAACGGCCGCGGGACGGGACCTCTTCCTAACGACGGCCTTACGAGGCATCTTGACCTAAACGGGAATAAAAATACCTTGAGGACGATGAAGGACGGACAGAGGAAGCTCGGGACGGACCGGAAATGACCTAGGAACGGATGGAAACTCAATGTCCGGCGAAGAATCGACGGGAAAAAGGCTTGGAGACGATCGGGGATGACCTAGGAGTCGGCTCTAGGGCTTTGTGAACAGTGGCGGCTTGAGGAAAAGTGTTTGCGAAACGACAAACCTAGGGTTAAAAAGTCGGATCCCGACTGCGAGTCGACTCCCCTGAGTCGCGAGTCGACTCGACCTCGAGTCGACTCCAGAATATGCGCGAGTCGACTCCCCTTTTGCTGCCAGCTTTGCGAGTCGACTCCCGCAAATGCGCGAGTCGACTCCCCCTTAGGAGCCGGCTCTGAAACTTACTCGAGTCGTCTCTAACCTTGGCACGCACTTAAAACTCTTGCTATAATCGCGCCAAATGAGGGAAAATCACCTAATTAAGGACTGATATGATGATCATTGAATAGAAACTCTCTTTTAACCTCATTCTCATCATCAAAATCAATTAATCTAGTGGTAACTCCCACTAGGATGGATCAATCACTCCTAATCCCCTTCTAAGCACACTAAATCTCTCTTCACTTAGGGGTTTTGTGAAAATATCTGCTAATTGATTATCAGTACACACAAAGTGGAGTGACACATCACCATTCAATACATGATCTCTTATGAAGTGATGTCTTATCTCAATGTGTTTAGTTCTTGAGTGTTGAATTGGATTTTTAGTTAGATTTATGGCACTTGTGTTATCACAATTAATGGGGATTTCATCTTGTTTAATGCCATAATCTTCTAATTGTTGTTTAATCCATAAGATTTGAGCACAACAACTCCCGGCTGCAACATATTCAGCTTCTGCAGTGGATAATGCAACCGAGTTTTGTTTCTTGCTAAACCATGAGATTAGGTTTTCTCCTAGAAATTGACAAGACCCGCTGGTACTTTTTCTATCAAGTTTACATCCAGCGAAGTCTGAATCTGTGTACCCTATTAAGTTTAGGCTAGATTCTTTAGAGTACCACAGTCCTATGTTCTTAGTTCCTATTAAGTATTTAAAGATTCTTTTAACTGCAGCTAGGTGTGATTCTTTAGGATTAGCCTGATATCTAGCACACATGCACACACTAAACATAATATCAGGTCTACTTGCAGTAAGATACAGTAAAGAACCTATCATACCTCTATAAAGTTTTTGATCGACGGATTTACCTGATTCATCTTGGTCTAACTTACATGATGAGCTCATGGGGGTGCTGATTGATTTGTTTCCCTCCATATCAAACTTCTTGAGCATCTCCTTGATATATTTTACTTGATTGATGAAGATGCCTTCTTCAGATTGTTTGATTTGAAGCCCGAGGAAGTAGTTCAGTTCTCCCATCATGCTCATTTCAAACTCACTCTGCATCAAATCAGCAAATTCTTCGCAGAGGCGATTGTTAGTGGCACCGAAAATGATATCATCAACATAAATCTGTACTAACAACATATCCTTATTTTGTCTTTTCAGAAATAATGTTGTGTCTACATTTCCCCTAGAGAATTCATGTTCTAATAGGAATTTACTAAGTCTCTCATACCATGCTCTAGGTGCTTGTTTTAACCCATAAAGTGCTTTGTTTAGTTTATACACATGATTAGGGTATTGATGATTTTCGAAACCAGGAGGTTGTTCTACATACACCTCCTCATTAATATACCCATTTAAAAATGCACTCTTTACATCCATTTGAAATAGTTTGAAATCTTTAGAGCATGCATATGCTAATAATAGTCTAATAGCCTCAAGTCTAGCTACGGGAGCAAAGGTTTCATCAAAGTCTATACCTTCTTCTTGATTATAACCCTTTGCTACTAGTCTAGCCTTATTCCGTATAACAATTCCATTTTCATCTAGCTTATTTTTATATATCCATTTTGTACCAATAATTGGATATTCAGAAGGTCTCTCTACTAGATCCCACACTTTGTTTCTAGTAAATTGGTTTAGTTCTTCTTGCATTGCATTTATCCAATTTACATCATTTTCGGCTTCTTCTATATGTTTGGGCTCAAAGTGTGAAACAAAGGCTAGATGATTATTCATATTCCTAAGGGATGCTCTAGTCCTAACCGGTTGTGATGGATCATCTAGAATTAGTTCCTTAGGATGCCCGTGAGCATACCTCCAAGCTTTAGTTAGCCCATGATCCACTATAGGCTCTTGGTTTGATGATTCTCCTTCAATCAACTTTTGATTATCATCTCGTAATCCCATCTCATCTATCTTTTCTTCAAGTATTTCAATATCATCATCAAAATTAACCTTCTTACTAGATGAGATGTCACTAGAGTCATCAAAAACAACATGTATGGATTCTTCTATAACTAGAGTTCTTTTATTAAAGATTCTATAGGCTTTACTAGTTGTAGAATAACCTAGGAATATTCCTTCATCAGATTTAGGGTCAAATTTCCCTAGATTATCTTTCCCATTATTATGTACAAAACACCTACATCCAAAAACATGAAAATAGTTAACCTTTGGTTTTCTGTTTTTCCACAGTTCATATGGTGTTTTCTTTATGATGGGTCTTAATAGAACTCTATTTAATATATGGCAAGAAGTATTAATGGCTTCTCCCCAAAAATACTTAGGGAGGTTACTTTCACATAACATCGTTCTAGCCATTTCCTCTAGTGTTCTATTTTTCCTTTCAACAACTCCATTTTGCTGTGGTGTCCTAGGTGCTGAGAAATTATGGGTTATCCCCTTTTTGCTACAAAATTCATCAAATAATTGATTTTCGAATTCGGTACCATGGTCACTTCTAATAGCTATAACTGAGGATTCTCTAGCATTTGTTACTTCCTTGTGGAACTTCTTAAACATAGAAAATGCTTGATCCTTATGCGCTAGAAACATGACCCATGTGTACCTAGAGTAATCATCTACTATAACTAGACCATATTTATTTCCACCTAGGCTTGTTGTTCTAGTAGGACCAAATAAGTCCATATGTAATAATTCTAGAGGCCTAGAGGTAGAGACACATTTTATGGATTTAAAAGAATTCCTAGATTGTTTGCCAAATTGACATGCTTCACAGATTTTGTTCTTTTCAAATTTTAATTTTGGCAAACCTATCACGGAGTCTCTTTTAACTAGTTTAGTTATTGTGTCCATGCTTGCATGACCTAACTTACGGTGCCATAACCAACTAGCATCATTTTCTTTGGTTTCATTTACAACTAGACATTGGTTATGTTTTGCAAGATCTTCTAGGTCTACAACATATACATTTCCACGTCTAATCCCTTTAAAGACCAAACTATTATCATTAGGATTTGTTACAATACATAGTGATGGTTTAAACATAACATCATATCCTTTATCACATAATTGACTAATGCTTAACAAGTTATGTTTAAGACCATCAACATATCTAACATTATCTATAAAAGTAGAAGGGGTGATTTGAACTTTACCAATGCCAATGATGTGACCTTGGTTGTTGTCTCCAAACGTCACAACACCTCCCTTCTTAGCTTCAAGGGTGAAAAATTGGTCTTTATCACCCGTCATGTGCCTTGAGCAGCCACTATCCAAATACCAGCAATTTTTGTTGACCTTGGCTGCAAGACACTCCTACACAAGCAAATCATGTCATCTTAGGTACCCAAGTTTTCTTGGGTCCTTCATGGTTAGTCAAGTTGGTTCCTTTTGGAACCCATACCCTTTTAATTTTTCTTTTAGTTTTCCTTTTCCTATAGTCACATGTATTTGCTTTATGTCCTATATTTCCACAACAGAAACAGGTGATTTTCTTAGTTTTTGTTTCCCCAGCTTTAACAAAGAAATTACTAAGAAGTTTTTGCTTATTCCTTGGTTTGTACCCTAAGCCTGCTTTATTAAATACTGCACGTTGACTATTTAGTATCATGTTTAACTTTTCTGAACTATATGTAAATTTTTCAACTAAGGGTTTGTATTTGTTAAGTTCTTTAGTTAATGTTTGATTTTCTGTTTTTAAATCATTTAGTTCTTTTGTTAGATCCTTGTTTAAGACTTGTTTATGGTTTGAAAGTTCCTTAGTTAGTTTTTCATTATCTTTAGTTAAGGTGTTAGTCTTCTTAATTAAAAGTTGATTGCTTGTCTTAAGTTCTAGATTTTCTTTGGTAAGATTATCTTTATCCTTAATTAATGAATCATGCTTATGAATATAAGTTTGATTAGTTACTTTTAGTTCTCTGTTTTTAACATTTATATTCTTATACTCAATCATTAATTCATTGAACGCATCATAAAGTTCATCAAAAGAAAAATCAGGATGCGTATCGGAAGTTACCTCGTCTTCGTTGGCCATGAAGCAGAAATTGGCCTTTTCTTCTTGTTCCTCGTCAGAAGAGGAGGATGATGAGTCGGAGTCGGATAGTGTAGTGACAAGAGCTTTCTTCTTCTTGTACTTACTCCCCTTCTTCAGTAAGGGGCATTCAGCTCTTATGTGACCCGGCTTCTTGCACTCGTAACATCCAATCCCCTCGTTTTCTCTTTCCTTACCTTTGTCCTTCCGGTAGAAATTTGAGGGCCCTCTCCTTTGATGATAGGACTTCTTGTGGTTGATGAATTTCTTGAATTTGCGCACAAGAAGAGCCTCACCACCATCTTCCTCATCTTCTTCTTCTTCACTGCTGCTGCTGCAAGATAAGTCCTTGTTAGAAGAAGTAGATTTTAAAGCTATTACCTTTTTCTTATGGGAAGACTCTTCCTCGTGTTGTTTCATGGTGAGTTCGTGAGTCATCAGGGATCCAAGGAGCTCCTCAAGTGGAAGCTTGTTCAAGTCTTTAGCTTCTTGGATCGCTGTCACTTTAGCTTCCCACAACCTCGGTAGACATCGAAGGATTTTCCTGACAAGCTCACTGTTAGTATAGTTCTTGCCAAGGCTTTTTAGGCCATTGACAATATCAGTAAACCTAGTGAACATGGATGTGATAGTTTCATTTGAATCCATTTTAAATAGTTCATATTTATGAACCAAGATGTTTATTTTGGATTCCTTGACTTGATTCGTGCCCTCATGGGTCACTTCAAGTCTGTCCCAAATTTCTTTTGCTGAATTACAAGTTGAAATCCTATTGAATTCATTACGGTCTAAGGCACAATAGAAGACATTCATTGCTTTAGAGTTTAATTGTGCCTTCCTCATGTCATGTTCATCCCAATCCGTTTCTAGTTTGGGTACCTTGACACCATCTATATATATGGATGGGATGTATGGGCCATTTACAACAATGGTCCACATCTCATAGTCTTGGGCTTGGATGAATATTTTCATCCTAGCCTTCCAGTATGAGTAGTCGGATCCATTGAAGAAAGGGGGTCTTTGGGTGGACTGACCCTCAATGTGAGAAGATCCAAATGGGGTTGTCATTTTGATCTTTTAACTCTTGAGTGGAAGAGTTTTTGGCTCTGATACCACCTGTTGCCCAGATAGACAACCCAAGAGGGGGGGGGTGAATTGGGTTTTAAAACAATTTGGATAATTTAAAACGTTATGGATGATTAATTAAAAACTATGCCAAGTTATTTAATTAATTACTATGTGCTGTGAGCAATATGAAATGAGAAGAGGAAGAGACAATCAATCACAAACACAAGTTTTATAGTGGTTCGGAGCTATCCCTTGCTCCTACGTCCACTCCCCAAGTTTCTCTTGGGAATACACTATAACCCCCTTGGATTACAGCCGGTTGTTTTGCAAGCTCACAACCAAACTTGTTGTTTTACGAGCTAACAACGAACTCGGTCGGTTTTCCCAGGCTCACCGACTAGAACCAACCCCGATTGTTTTCCCGGGCTCACAATCAAACCCTTTCACACGTTGGTTTTAAAACTGGCTCACCAACTAACCTTTATCCCCTTGATTCAATCCCCCGATTGAACCAAGTAAATACACGTAGTAGAAAGAAAACAGAAAATAAGCTTCTCAAAAGCAGGTATGAAACAATATATTCAAGGATGAGTTTAGAAGCCCTCAAACGCTTTTAAGCTTAAGTAGAGGAATGGCTTCTTGACTCTGGTCTCCTCTTGGATGAGTGATCGACTTGAATGTAGGAGGAGGAAGCTTTGAATGCTGGGGAGAAGTTGGTGGCGCAGTAAATGCTGATCTCCCCTTTTTCTCGTTGAAGAGCACTTGCAAAGCTTGAAGACTTGAATGCTTGGAGTGGAATGTATGTTCTCTATTTTGCTACAGTCTTCTGTGGCTATTTAAGCCAACCCCCACGGAAACTAGCCGTTACTCCACTTTTTCTGGCCGTTCTGCACACTCTGCGCAGCCTGACAATGTGACCGTTGGTGGGTTGGAGTCGACTCGCGCGATCAGGAGTCGACTCGGCTGTAGCGGGAGTCGACTCAAGCTTTTCAGGAGTCGACTCGGCAACTGTTCCAAGTTTGAATTAAAGTTGCCGTCACGACTGGGAGTCGACTCGTCTTGGCCCGGAGTCGACTCGCCAACTTCTGGCGCTGACCTGGCAATTTTGGAGTCGGCTTTTCCTCTGTAGACCGTGGATACAAATTTGAATTTTGCCCTCTCGAGTCGACTCGACTGTCCTGGGAGTCGACTCGAATCTCAGAGCCCGAACTCCCGATTCTCTGTCTTTTGGCTCATCCAGTCTTGGAGTCGACTCGAACTTCCTTGGAGTCGACTCGGCTCTCAGTTTCCGAAAGTTGGTCTTCTGCCTTTTGACGTGAAGCTTGTCTTGGTGTCGACTCGAGCTGTCTGGGAGTCGACTCGAATCTCAGTGGCAGTGACATGGTTTTCTCTGTTGATGGTCGCACAATCTTGGAGTCGACTCGCGTAATGCGGGAGTCGACTCGAATCTCAGAGTCCATAAAACACTCTCTGACTTTTTCTTTGTGCACCGGTGGGAGTCGACTCGCGTTCCACTGGAGTCGACTCGAATCTCAGAGTCCATAAAATACTCTCTGACTCTTTCTTTGTGTACCGCTGGGAGTCGACTCGCGTTCCACTGGAGTCGACTCGAATCTCAGAGTCCATAAAACACTCTCTGACTTTTTCTTTGTGCACCGCTGGGAGTCGACTCGCGTTCCACTGGAGTCGACTCGAATCTCAGATCTGAAAGACTGCTCTTCTATCCTTCTGTCTGTTTTCAGTCGGAGTCGACTCATACTGATTAGGAGTCGACTCGAGCTCGTGCCAGTGACCTTGATACGCTTGGAGTCGACTCGTGAAACTCGGGAGTCGACTCGAGTCTCAGACATTGGTTCAGCAGACTTCTTAACTTATCCAAAATACTGTAAACCATGTCTAGAAACACTTGAGCAGGATTTTCACTGAAACACTCAATTGAATTCATTAGTAATCACACGATATACTCAAATGCTTTGAGCTCATCAAAATCAAACGGGGTTTTAATCAATCACTCCACAAATGTACTCAGCCTCAGCTGTGGACAAGGCAACTGAATTCTGTTTCTTGCTAAACCAAAAAACCAAATTAGCACCCAAGAATTGACATGTGCCACTTGTGCTTTTTCTGTCGAGTTTGCACCCGGCAAAATCAGCATCGGAATAAGCAATTAAATTTATGTCAGATTGTTTAGAATACCATAAGCCTACATTAGATGTCCCTACTAGATATCTAAAAATTTTTTTAACAGCTTGCAAGTGTGATTCCTTAGGACATGCTTGGTATCTAGCACACATACAAACACTGAATAATATGTCTGGTCTACTAGCAGTAAGGTAAAGTAAAGAGCCTATCATACCTCTGTACAATTTGCAGTCTATACTTTTACCTTTTTCATCTTTGTCAAGCTTGCAACTTGAGCCCATGGGTGTGCTGATTTCCTTTGCATCCTTCATCTTGAATTTTTCCAACATTTCCTTGATATATTTGGACTGATTGATGAAGATGCCTTCCTCTGATTGTTTTATTTGTAGCCCAAGGAAGAAGTTGAGCTCACCCATCATGCTCATTTCAAATTTATTAGTAGCACCAAAAATTATATCATCCACATAAATTTGTACAAGCAATAAGTCATTTCCTTTTCTTTTAATGAAGAGGGTTTTGTCTACATTTCCTCTCTTAAATTTATTTTCAATTAGAAAATTACTTAATCTTTCATACCATGCCCTAGGGGCTTGCTTCAGTCCATACAATGCTTTATGTAATTTATAAACATAATCTGGATGTAAGTGGTTTTCAAAACCTGGAGGTTGTCCTACATAAACTTCCTCCATTATATAACCATTTAAAAATGCACTTTTTACATCCATTTGATAGAGTTTAAAATCCATGAAGCAAGCATATGCCAAAAGTAGCCTAATAGCCTCTAACCTAGCAACAGGAGCAAAAGTTTCATCAAAATCTATTCCTTCCTCCTGATTATAGCCTTTGGCAACTAGTCTAGCTTTGTTTCTTATAACTATTCCATCTTCATCTAGTTTATTTCTATACACCCACTTGGTGCCTATGATTGAAACATTAGGGGGTCTTTTCATTAGAGTCCAAACTTGATTTCTTTCAAATTGATTTAATTCCTCTTGCATAGCGTTTATCCAATTTTCATCCTTTTCGGCTTCCTCTAGTGACTTAGGCTCTATTTGTGAAACGAAAGCAAGATAATTACTAATATTTCTTAGAGAGGATCTTGTCCTTACCCCTTGTGAGGGATCACCAAGGATTAAATCCTTTGGATGACCATGTGCATACCTCCATTCCTTCGGAAGATCTTGATTTCTTGCTTGAGGTTGATCTTCTTCATCTTGCTGAATTGTATCTTCCTTGACTTCATCTTCAAATTGTTTGTCTTGTATGGAGAACTCCTTCATTCTGTCTTCAAGTATACCTGCATCACTATCTTCTTCTTTTCTAGAAGAATCTCCATTAGCTTCATCAAAAACAACATGAATGGATTCTTCAACAACGAGAGTTCTCTTATTGAAGACCCTGTATGCTCTACTAGATGAGGAATAACCTAAGAAGATCCCCTCATCTGATTTAGCACTAAATTTACTTAGATTGTCCTTTCCATTGTTTAAAATAAAACACCGACAACCGAAAACATGAAAGTAACATATATTTGGCTTCTTATTATTCAGCAACTCATAAGGTGTTTTCTTTAAAATAGATCTGACTAATGCACGGTTTAAAATGTGACATGCAGTATTTATTGCTTCAGCCCAAAAATATTTTGGTAGATCCGATTCGCACAACATGGTACAGGCCATATCTGCTAGTGTGCGATTCTTCCTTTCTACCACCCCATTTTGTTGGGGTGTCCTAGGGGCCGAGAAATTGTGATTGATACCATTTTCGTCACAAAATTTTTCAAAGTGTTGATTTTCAAACTCGGTACCACGATCACTCCTAATTGCTTTTAGTTTGAGATTGAGTTCATTCGAAACCCTATTATGAAACTTGATAAAAGCGGAAAAGGACTCATCTTTATGTGCAAGAAATGAAACCCATGTAAAACGTGAAAAATCATCAACAATTATAAGACCAAATTTCTTACCCCCTAGACTAGCAGTTCTAGTGGGTCCAAACAAATCCATGTGAATTAGTTCTAAGGGTTTTGATGTTGAGACTATGTTCTTAGACTTGAAAGAACTTCTTGTTTATTTCCCTAATTGACATGCAGCACAAATTTTGTTCTTTTCAAAGTCTATTTTTGGTAGTCCTTTGACTAGATCTTTTGTAATTAATTTAGAGATTAAATCCATGCTAGCATGCCCTAACCTATGATGCCATAACCAACTAGTCTCATTGACTTTGGGATCCATGGCTACAAGACATTGGCCATCCTTCATGGTGAGATCATCAAGATCTACCATGTAAACATTTCCATGCCTATGTCCTGTGAGTATGATCTCATTGTCAATTGGACTACTAATTATGCACAGTGATGATTCAAATGACACTTTAAATCCCTTGTCACAAAATTGACTTATACTTAATAAATTATGTTTTAGTCCATTAACTAACAATACATTGTCAATAAAAGAGGAGGGTGATATGGAGATTTTACCAACACCAACGATTTGACCTTTAGCATTATCTCCAAATGTGACTACTCCTCCTTCTTTTGATTTCAAGGTGACGAAGAGACTCTTGTCACCGGTCATATGCCTTGAGCAACCACTATCAAGATACCACATTCTCTTTCTATTTCCGGCTGCAAGGCATACCTGCAAAATAATCAAGTGATGCTCTTAGGTACCCAAGTCTTCTTGGATCCTTCTTGGTTAGTATAGTTGGTTCCCTTAGGCACCCACACTTTAGTTATGTTTTTACCTCTTACAAATGTACTCTTGTTAGTTTGAATCTTTCTTTGAATGCAAGAGTAGGCTTTATGTCCACTTTTTCCACAATGAAAGCATGTAGGTTTTTCAGATTTGACATGTTTTGCTTTCACAAAGAAATTCTTTAGATACTTTTGTTGTTTGCTAGTTTTATATCCTAGACCGGCTTTATTAAAAACAGCTCTTTGATTGGATAGAATAAGATTTAACTTTTCAGAGCTATGTGTAAATTTTTCAACAATTGGTTTGTTCTTATGTACCTCATTCTTGAGATCCACATTTTCTTTAACTAATTCTTCCTTATCCTTTTTAAGGAGTTCAACATTTTGCGCAAGTAAGGTATTACTATTGAGTAGGAATTTAACTTTTAGATTTAATTCCTTAATTTGTGTTTTTGCGGTTTCATTTTCAATGCTAAGTTTTGAATTTTTATTTTCTAGGTCAATGGTATTAACATTTTTGAAGCACTCCTTCTCAATCAATAGGTTTTCAATATCATCCTTTAGTTTTTGATTGGAGGCTTTTAATTCTTTATTCTTTGCTCCTAACATACTACAATCACTCATGAGTTCTTGAAAAGCTTCATATAATTCTTCTAAAGTAAAATTTGTAGTTGAGCTATGACTTACCTCATCGTCTTCGAATGCCATGAAGCACAAATTGGCGGTCTCTTCCTTCTCTTCCTCGGAGGATGATGTGTCACTATCATCCCATGTTGCTTTCAATGCCTTCTTCTTCTTCTTTCCAAAATGCTTCTTCTGTTGAGGGCATTCGGAACGGATGTGTCCCGGTCTCTTGCAATCATAACAAATGATTGGGTCTCTTTCCTTATCTTTTTTCTTTTCCCAATCATTTCTCCCTCCAAACTTCTTTCTTGGGAAGGGTTTCTTTCTTCTCATGAATTTCTTAAATTTCCTTACTATTAAACCCAAGTCCTCATCTTCGCTTTCTTCTTCACTCTCACTACTTTCTTCTTCACACACACTCGAAGTAGCCTTGAGTGCGATTGTCTTCTTCTTTGGCAACTCTTCTTCATGTTGCTTCATTGTGAGCTCATGCGTCATCAATGAGCCCAATAGTTGTTCAAGTCCCAATGTGTTGAGGTCTTTAGCTTCCACGATCGCCGTGACCTTCGCTTCTCATGCTTTTGGCAAGGACCTGAGAATTTTACTTACAAGTTCTGGGTTAGTGTAGGATTTGCCCAAATTCTTTAGACCATTTATTATATCGGTGAAGCGTGTGAACATGCATGAGATGGTTTTGTTGGGTTCTATCTTAAATAACTCATACTTGTGAACTAGAATGTTCACTTTAGATTCTTTGACTTGATTTGTACCCTCGTGGGTAACTTCAAGCCTATACCATATTTTCTTAGCGGAACTACATGTGGAGACTCTATTAAATTCATTCACATCTAGAGCATAAAATAATGAGTTCATGGCTCTAGCATTGAGTTGAACCATCCTGTTATCATTCTCATCCCAATCCTCCTCAGGTTTGGGAATTTGAATGTCATTAACCATGTGAGATGGTTCGTGTGGTCCCTTGATTATGACCCTCCACAAGGCATAATCTTGTGCTTGAATAAAGATCTTCATTCTAGTCTTCTAATAGGTATAATTTGTCCCATTGAAGAGTGGAGGTCTATTGGTTGCCTGCCCTTCAGCAGGAACATTGTTGAAGGGTGTTGCCATCTAGATCTTTGGCCAAGACGGTTAGGTCTTCAAGAAATACACAGAGCACCTGCTCTGATACCACTTGTTGCCCAGAGATGGTCACCCAAGAGGGGGGTGAATTGGGTGTTTTAAAATTTTTTGTCCAATTAAAAATAAAATACACAAATGTATGAGCTAAGGTAAAAATAGAGGTATGAAAACAGACAATCGCAAACACAAGGTTTTATAGTGGTTCGGAGCTTCCACTGCTCCTACATCCACTCTCCAAAGCACCTTTGAGAATTTCCACTATAATCCAAGATTACAGTCCGGTAGTTTTGCGAGTGCACTACCCAACTCGTTGTTTTACACCGGGCTAACAACGAACCCTACAACCCCCAATTTCACCTAGGCTTGGGATGCCTTTCCCTTGTTCCAAGTCCCTTGACTGGAACAAGCACAATAACCAAAGGTTTTACAAAAGATTTGAAAGCTCTAAATAAGCAGATAAAACAGTGAGAAATAACAAAACCCGGAAGAACCCTTTTAGCCGTTGGAAGCGTGGGAAATGGTGGTTCTTCCGATGTGGATCGCGTTGTCTTGAATGTGAGCTTTGAATGTCGATCGGGAGAGAGTAGTTGAGCTCGAAATCAGTTGGGAAGCTTGAAAGCACTTGATTTCTTCACTTGAATGCACTAACTCCCTTGAACCTTTTTCTCTTACTTCTCTCTTGAATGATCTTGTATTGGGTTGGTGAGAAGTTGTTGGAAGGCACTTAAGAGCTCCCTTTTATAGCCCAAAAAGCAAATATAGCCGTTAGACACAAAGAAAGAAACGTTTGAAATTCAAACAAACCTGAAAAAAGGTGTCAGTTGCGTCCCAGGCGCTCCGGAGACGTCTCCGCTTCAACGCGAGACGTCTCGGCTGTAAGATTTTTCTTTTGACGTTGTTTGGGGTCGACTCGGCGCTTTACGGGGACGACTCTGATGATGAACCGTTTGAATGCTTGTTTTTCTGTTTTTCTGAGAGGGTCGCCTCGGCACTTTACGGGGACGTCTCGGGATGTTTGCACTTTTTGCATGGGGACGACTCCGCTGCCTCGGGGACGACTCCGCTGTTTTATCTTCGAAAAACAAGTCCTCTGGAATTCTCTGAGAAAGTCGACTTCGCTTTTTCAGGGGATGTCTCCGCTGTTTTATCATCGAAAAAGACATCCTCTGGAATACCCTGAGAGAGTCGACTCTGCTACCTCGGGGACGACTCCAGAAGTCTGCTTTTTACTCGCGGGGACGACTCCGCGTCCTGTGGAGACGACTCGCACGCATCCCTTGAAATCGGCCTTTCTGCCGCCTCTGAGAGAGTCGACTCCGCCTCTGAGAGAGTCGACTCCGACCCTGCGAGACGCCTCGCCAGGTGCCGGGGACGTCTCCAGACGTGCCAGTTCTTCCTGTTTGTGCCAGAGACGTCTCTGAGACAACCCGGAGACGTCTCGGCTGTCCCTGATCTATTTTCTTCAACTCAAAAATTTTTCAATAAATCCTTAAAAATTGTGGGAACTTGCCTAGACATTTCTTAACAATATTGTTAATTAATCACCTGAAATTCTCAAATAAATTGTTAAGATAAATGGAATTATACTCTAGTATTTTGTATTCATCAAAATTCATTAGGGGGTCAACAGTATGTACGTATACCGAGAGGCGAATAGGGCGGCTGACTGGGTCGCCTCCTACGTCGGCCAGCACACCAGTGGGATTCTCTCGACTCGAAAGTTGGATATTCCTTTCGCATTAAGTAGTCTACTTTTTCTTGACAATGCTGGCTATGCTCACGCAAGATTAGTGTGAATAGCCGATGTACCAAAAAGAAAAAAAACAACTATATCTAGAGAATACAACAAGATCTATAATGAGAAATCTAAACATATAAGTTTAAAAATTGAATATGTTAGACAATTAAAATATATGTAGTTGTTCACATCATTTATGTGAGGTCTAGCATTAATTTAGCAGATGCATTAACCAAAAGATTGTCAAGAGAATTAATAAAAATTATATCTACTAGTATAGGACTGAAACCCTTTTTAATTAGTCACCAGTAATAGGAACCCAATCTTGTTGTAGCAAAAACTAGTCCTAAGGTTAAAGGGGTAACAACATGTTACTGCTATATGACAAAGATGGCAATGAAACATTGAGTCCCTAGTGGGACAATTGGTAATAGATGTTATGATAAATAGAGGATGAGTCTTTACTCTTAATGGAATCCAAATTATTTTCAAGTGTCTATAGCAACAAGGACACAAATAGAGTAGGGATTCCATTTATATGAATATAGAAGTGTTGTCGCTTCTAGCAAAAGCTTAAGGGCTTACTCTTGTAAATATCCATAAAACCAAGATTAGCACATGGTCATAATAGTATTAAAGCATGTTTATGAACTTCTCACTAAAATTTAATATAAGCATGTGTGATTTTTTTGGCTCTAATATTAAGAAGTGTTGGTTTAAGTTTTGGCACGAAAAACTTTATTAGAGCTTTACCCTCTGTTTGGTATGAAGGATGGATTGGAGGAAGAATGGATGAGGAGAGGACGGATAGGTCTTTCATCTATCCTCTAGTGTGTTTAGTGAAACATGGTAGGATAGAAAGAAATGATTCCACCCTCTATTTGGTATAGAAAGAATGAAAGAAAGGATGAATAATATTTGTATCATATTTTTTTACTAAACTATCCTTTGATAAAAAAAATTATAATTATTATCAATTTATAACACTTATTTATACTAAAGAAGTAGGGCAATATGTAAACACATAATCTTTATAATTTATAATTATTATATATATAAATATTTAATTTAATTTAATTTAATTTAATAAATAATTTTATAAAATTAATTATATATGAATCAATTTATTTATATACAGTAATTTTATAAATAACTAATTAATTTATAATTTAATGAAGGATAAATTATTCTAGTAAAAGAGTGAAAAGTGTCAAAAAATTATTAATAGATAATTTTATCAACGTAGAAACCCATCCCTCACATGCTCAACCCATCCTTTCTTTCATCTTTCCAATTTAGGAGGATGTAAATTGATGGGCTAGGATGGATGGGCAATCCCTCCTTTTCATCCATTTTTAATAAGATTTTTTGAACCAAATAGTGAATGGGAACTATCCATCCTTCCAACCCCATCCATCCTCTCTCTTATGACCCCAACCAAATATGAGGTTAAAGCACTTGCACTAATTGAAGGTTTAAATTGAAAGATACCTTCATTTATACATTGTTGCATTATTAGAAACTAAAGAAAAATTAGTATTACAAACTAGCGGGGGAATGTTATATAGATTGTAATATTATTGGAAAAATAGAAAGAAAAGAGAGAAGATGAAGAAGAAAAAACAGTTTAAGAGTTGCATCTCTTTAGAAAGGTGCCTTTGTAGAACTTTTTAGTTAAATTGAAGAGTTAAGTCTCTTTGAAAAGGTGAAATTCAATTAAAGAGTTGAATCTCCTTGAAAAGATGCCATTGCAGAATTTTTTTTTTAGTTTAAATTAAAGAGGTGCATCTCTTTGGAAAGGGCTTGCACCGATTTGGGTTCTATAAATATAGAGCCTTGCAATCAATTTTAGACAACAAAATTTTCTTCTTCCTTTTCTTCTCCAAACCTTCTATAAAATTCTCTTTTTCTTAGATTTGATAGGTCCCTATAGAACTTTCATTTAGTTTCTAAACAATTTCTTAGAGAGTTCTTGGAAGTTTCTTTAGGATTGTTATCTGCAAAATTCTGTAAGGTTTTGTTGTATCCCAGAAATAATTTACCAGAATCTATTAGTAAACTCTTTTAAGTGGGAGCAAATATCACCTTAAAGAGAGCAATTTTATGCGCTTCAAAGCATTGAATTATGATCTTCGTTCAAACCACTCTTACGGGCCTAAGACTTGGAGGCTAGTGTCTATGAGATCGTTGATGCCTCTATGTTCTCACTTCGGCAAAATTAAAAAGGGCGCAATAGGAGGACTTCTCAAGAGGTCACCTATCCTAGCATTATTTTCGTCTAAGCATGCTTAGCTACAAATTTCTTATTGGATCCAGCGAATTGATGCTTGTTTGGTGGTACCCTAGAGGCCAATGTCATATACCAGGCCTCGTATACTGGGCCTCCAAAGCTTATGAATCTTTTTTTTGAGAGCCTTCACCAAAATGATAAGAAGCAAATATAACCCACACACACACATAAAAAAAAAAGAGCAAAGGACACTTACGATTTTCTAACACGATCTCTCAGATCCCTTATTTGCATCAGATATTCACCACAAAAAATATAAAGAGAAATTTGAGACCTTCTAGTTGCCTAACAAATCTTACATCCACTTCTTATACTCTCTAACCATAGTCGTCCATTCCATTTTAATTGATTCTCTTTCATCATGACCATTTATGTTTCCATTCACGTACGTCATTGTATGCATCAAAATAGTAAGATGTTATTGAGCCTTGGAAATGCGCACAACAATGTAGAAAAGTTTCTTCTCCACATGCCCGGGGTTCGAGTTGAATCTTTGGTGCAAATGAATGATTGATCTTGTTTCGCAACATCGATTGTTGGATTACACCCCACATAGATCTCAAATCACTACAAACCCTTTATTTACCCACTACAAAGCGATCACTGAGCGATCAATTCGTGGACTTGCGTGAAAAAGGATTCAGCTTCCTTCACACGAAAGTGAGAGGAAGAGAGAGAAAGAGAGAGAGAGAGGATCGAGGAAGAAGGACGAGAAGTGAGATAATAGAGAAACCACTCTTCTCTTCCTCATAAACAGGGGAGTTCATCTCCCCCTTCCTCTTTGGTCAGGGGCCGCCAAGGCGGCCTAGCCCCCTAGCGACGGCAGCCATGGGTGGCCTTCAGTTAAAGCAACATAGGCGACGGTGGTCTACCAGCGTAAGAAAGAAGAGGAGAGGAAGATAATGATAAAAAAACAATCAAACTCATCTTAGAACATGATTGTCTCCCTCTTAACTGATGGCCACACGACCACAAGGGTCCTAGAAGGCAGCAAAACCCAATGGCTAGCATCGATGATCATGGAAGAAAAAGGGCCAAAAGAGTGTTCGGGTGAAATCCCGGCAATTCCCTAGTGCAAATCAAGGAGAATGGCAGCTATAAGACCAAAAAAGAAAGAGAAAGAGACGGATGACGTGTACCTTGGTTTGGCGAGGTGATCCAACAGCTTCTTCGACGAAGATTCAAGGAAGTGTTTTCCGAAAAGAAACTTGGAATCGGCGGCTCCCCTCAAGAGATTGGTGATGGAGTTCAACGGAGGAGGTGGTAAACCTTAAATAGATGAGATCCTAAAGTTTAGATAAACTTTGATTGCCCTAGGATTCTAGGTTTCCGGCGTGATCGGGGAGAAAGAAGATTCCCAAGCGGAGTTTTCCTCCCTGCCACCTCATGTGCAATGCATGCCCGAGACCGACGGGCCCAGGCCTCTTCAGGCCAGCCCATTAGCCCATGAAAACTGGGCTGTCGCAATAGTCTTGTTGTTTATCATGGTCAGGTATAGGACGAGAGGCTCCGACCTCACATCCCCAAAGGAAAATAGCCCTAAACTTGCTTTTAGGACGAGAGGACTGCGGGCCTCTTGATGTAGTGAACTCACAAGACCTAAATGCCGAAATGAGACTACTTTTGAGTATTGTCAACCGGGTCTTGTTTCCAAAAACCGGTCGCTTCGATTTTGTTTCGGAGCGAGACCTAGTTATCATGCACCACATCCTACTAGGGATTTTCCTAAACCTTCCTAGACTTATGTTGAACTACATTGCTATATGTCATAGGTATTCTAGGTTTAGCATACCCTATGGGATGATCTTTATCCTAGTATTCAAACATTTTAAGGTTCACATTCCAGAAAATGAACCTGCAAAACCCTTGAGAAACACCGACTATTATAATGAGAGCACAATGCGTAGAATGGAGTTTCACAAGGTAGATGGGTCATGGGTTAAGGTACCAAAAAGAAAAGCTCAAACCTTAGACCCTGAGATCCCACATCAGGAGCCTGACCACCACTCTCCTCCACTCAGCCACATGGACTTCCCTGATATACCCTCCAGCTCAGCTGGACCTTCCACCTCTATGCCACCTCCTCCTACAGTCACTAGGCCCTTCTCCCTATCAGAAGAACAGATGCGCACTTTAGCATCTGTGATATGCCAGCAAATGAGGGAGGAAATGAGATCGATGATCTCTACTGAGTTGGCCCCCATCAGAGCCTCACATGAAGGGCTTCTACAAGAGTTGAGGGAAATCAGAACTCAGATAGAAGCTACAGCGCAAGAACTAGTTAGTGTGAGTGCCACCCAAACCTTCAGATCAATTGAGCTACAAGACAGCTTGAGGAACATTTCAGATGGTCTTCAAGAGTTGACAAGCCCTGGAGGCAATGAGGGCACCGTGGCTGCCCAACTTAGAGGAAGAATTGAAAGGGCAAGCATTGAATTTGAAGCACTAGTGGCAGCCTTCCATCAATCTCAAGGAGAGCAGTTCAAAACTCTACTAGACTCAATTAATGCATTTATAGATGCAGCTGCTAGGGCTTATGAGCAACGTCGCCGATGAGGGACATTTTGTAGACATCTAGAGTTCATCTGTTTTTGTAAAACCCTAGGCTCATTTTGAAACTTCTTTTGTATTAGGAATCAATACTTGTAATGATTTCCATTTTAACCTTGTAATGACTTCAAATGTTTACAATGATATATGAATGTCATACAATTTCTTTTGAAACCTTGTGTATGTAAATTTGTGTTGTGCCATAAAAATCTCATAACATACCTTAAGTGTTCAAATTTGACACAACTTATCAATGCATATGAAACAGGGGGAGCACAACCTGAATATCAAAGGGGGAGTGAAATGAATTCTGAATTCATTAATAAAACAATAGACAGAGGGAGCATAACTTGAATATCCTTGAGTGGTTCATTGTAATATGCTGAATTCCCCTAGGAATTGTGCTTTAAGTACCTACGTATAATTTGTCCCCTTCATTGTTGATGACAAAAAGGGGGAGTAGATATATAGAACTTATATATGGAGTAGAACCTGAATATGGAATGCAAAATTTACACTCATACTTAAAGTTGAATTAGAAAAGATAAAATTGAAGAATATTGGCTTTAAGATAATTGCCCTTCTGGAAAAGAAAGGGAGAGTCAAAAAGAACTTAGCTTTCAATTATCTTTAGCATCAATATTTCATTTTAACTTGATTCAAATTTAATTGATATGCTAAAATTGCTTAAGAGCTATTAAGATCAATCTTATGCATAAGGATAGAACTGAAAATTGACTATTTTGAATTATGCACACTGTATCTAGCTCTAATCAAAATATTATACTTGTACATCTGATCAAATACTGTGTATATGTTTAAATTTCGATTTTGCATATACTCAGTGTTTTGTCATCATCAAAAAGGGGGAGATTGTTGACTCCCTAATGGATTTTGATGAATACAAAACACTAGAGTATAATTCCATTTATCTTAACAATTTGCTTGAGGATTTCATGTGTTTAATTAAGAATATTGTTAAGAAATGTTTAGGCAAGTTCCCATAATTTTTATGAATTTATTGAAGAATTTTTGAGATGAAGAAAACAGATCAGGGACAGCCGAGACGTCTCCGGTTTGTTCCAGAGACGTCTCTGGCACAAACAGGAAGAACTGGCACGTTTGGAGACGTCCCCGGCACCTGGCGAGGCGTCTCGCAGGGTCGGAGACGACTCTCTCAGAAGCGGAGTCGACTCTCTCAGTGGCGGCAGAAAGGCCGATTTCAAGAGATGCGCGCGAGCCGTCTCCACAGTACGCGGAGTCGTCCCCGCAAGTAAAAGCTGAGTTTCCGAGTCGTCCCCAGAGAGTGCGGAGTCGACTCTCTCAGGATATTCCAGAGGATGTCTTTTTCGGTGATAAGGCAGCGGAGACGTCCCCTGAAAGAGCGGAGTCGACTCTCTCAGAGAATTCCAGAAGACTTGTTTTTCGGAGATATAACGGCGGAGTCGTCCCCAAGGCAGCGGAGTCGTCCCCATGCAAAAAGCGCAAACAAGCCGAGACATCCCCGTAAAGTGCCGAGGCGACCCTCTCAGAAAAATAGAAAAACAAGGATTCAAACCGTTCATCATCGGAGTCATCCCCGTAAAGCGCCGAGTCGACCCCAAACAACGTCAAAAGTAAAATCTTACAGCCGAGACGTCTCGCGTTGAAGCGGAGACGTCTCCGAAGCGCTTGGGACGCGACTGACAACTTTTTCAGGTTTGGTTTGAATTTCAAACTCCCTTAACTTTATCTCTAATGGCTATATTTGCTTTTTGGGCTATAAAAGGGAGCTCTTAAGTGCTTTCCAACAACTTCTCACCAACCCAACACAAGATCATTCAAGAGAGAAGAAAGAAAAAGAGGTTCAAGGGAGTTAGTGCATTCAAGTGAAGAAATCAAGTGCCTTCAAGCTTCCCAAGTGATTTCGTGCTCAACTACTCTCTTCCGCTAGGCATTCAAAGCTCACATTCAAGCCAACGCGATCCACATCGGAAGAACCACCATTTCCCACGCTTCCAACGGCTAAAAGGGTTCTTCCGGGTTCTATTATTTCTCACTGTTTTATTTGCTTCTTGAGAGCTTTTAAATCCTTGTAAAACTTTTTCAATATTGTGCTTGTTCCAGTCAAGGGACTTGGAACAAGGGAAAGGCGTCCCAAGCCTAGGTGAAATTGGGGGTTATAGGGTTCGTTGTTAGCCCGGTGTAAAGCAACAAGTTGGGTAGTGCACTCGCAAAACTACCGGACTGTAATCTTAGATTATAGTGGAAATTCCCAAAGGTGCTTTGGGGAGTGGATGTAGGAGCAGTGGAAGCTCCGAACCACTATAAAACCTTGTGTTTTGCGATTGATTGTTCTCATACCTCTATCTTTACTTTAGTTCATACATTTGTGTGTTTTATTTTTAATTAGGCAAAAAGTTTTAAAACACCCAATTCACCCCCCTCTTGGGTGACCATCTCTGGGCAACAAGTGGTATCAGAGCAGGTGCTCTGTGTATTTCTTGAAGACCTAACCGTCTTGGCCAAAGATCTAGATGGCAACACCCTTCAACAATGTTCCTGCTGAGGGGCAGGCAACCAATAGACCTCCACTCTTCAATGGGACAAATTATACCTATTGGAAGACTAGAATGAAGATCTTTATTCAAGCACAAGATTATGCCTTGTGGAGGGTCATAATCAAGGGACCACACGAACCATCTCACATGGTTAATGACATTCAAATTCCCAAATCTGAGGAGGATTGGGATGAGAATGATAACAGGATGGTTCAACTCAATGCTAGAGCCATGAACTCATTATTTTGTGCTCTAGATGTGAATGAATTTAATAGAGTCTCCACATGTAGTTCCGCTAAGAAAATATGGGATAGGCTTGAAGTTACCCACGAGGGTACAAATCAAGTCAAAGAATCTAAAGTGAACATTCTAGTTCACAAGTATGAGTTATTTAAGATGGAACCCAACGAAACCATCTCATGCATGTTCACACGCTTCACCGATATAATTAATGGTCTAAAGAGTTTGGGTAAATCCTATACTAATCCGGAACTTGTGAGTAAAATTCTCAGGTCTTTGCCGAAAGCATGGAAAGCAAAGGTCACGGCGATCATAGAAGCCAAAGATCTCAACACTTTGGGACTAGAACAACTATTGGGCTCATTGATGACGCATGAGCTCACAATGAAGCAACATGAAGAAGAGTTGCCAAAGAAGAAGACAATTGCACTTAAGGCTACTTCGAGTGTGTGTGAAGAAGAAAGTAGTGAGAGTGAAGAAGAAAGCGAAGATGAGGACTTGGGTTTAATAGTAAGGAAGTTTAAGAAATTCATGAGAAGAAAGAAACCCTTCCCAAGAAAGAAATTTGGAGGGAGAAATGATTGGAAAAAAGAAAAGAAAAAAGAAAGAGACCCAATCATATGCTATGATTGCAAGAGACCGGGACACATTCGTTCCGAATGCCCTCAACAAAAGAAGCACTTTGGAAAGAAGAAGAAGAAGGCGTTGAAGGCAACGTGGGACGATAGTGACACATCCTCCTCCGAGGAAGAGAAGGAAGAGACCGCAAATTTGTGCTTCATGGCATTTGAAAACGACGAGGTATGTCAGAGCTCAACTATAAATTTTACTTTAGAAGAATTATATGAAGCTTTTCAAGAACTTATGAGTGATTGTAGTATGTTAGGAGCAAAGAATAAAGAACTAAAGGCCTCCAATCAAAAACTAAAGGATGACATTAAAAAACTATTGATTGAGAAAGAGCGCGTTGAAAATGTTAACACCATTGATCTAGAAAATAAAAATTCAAAACTTAGCATTGAAAATGAAACGGCAAAAACACTAATTAAGGAATTGAATCTAAAAGTTAAATCTCTACTCAATAATAATACCTCACTTGCACAAAATGTTGAATCCCTTAAAAAGGATAAGGAAGAACTAGTTAAAGAAAATTTGGATCTTAAGAATGAGGTACATAAGTACAAACCAATTGTTGAAAAATTTACACAAAGCTCTGAAAAATTAAATCTTATTCTTTCAAATCAAAGAGCTGTTTTTAATAAAGCCGGATTAGGATATAAAACTAACAAGCAACAAAAGTATCTAAAGAATTTCTTTGTGAAAGCAAAAGATGTCAAAACTGAAAAACTACATGCTTTCATTGTGGAAAAAGTGGACATAAAGCCTACTCTTGTATTCAAAGAAAGATCCAAACTAACAAGAGTACATTTGTAAAAGCTAAAAACATAACTAAAGTATGGGTGCCTAAGGGAACCAACTACACTAACCACGAAGGACCCAAGAAAACTTGGGTACCTAAGAGCTTCACATGATCATTTTGCAGGTATGCCTTGCAGCCGGGAATAAAAAGAGAATGTGGTATCTTGATAGTGGTTGCTCAAGGCATATGACCGGTGACAAGAGTCTCTTCGTCACTTTAAAATCAAAAGAAGGAGTAGTCACATTTGGAGACAATGCTAAAGGTCAAATCATTGGTGTTGGTAAAATCTCCATATCACCCTCCTCATTTATTGACAATGTATTGTTAGTTAATGGACTCAAACATAATTTATTAAGTATAAGTCAATTTTGTAACAAGGGCTTTAAAGTGTCATTTGAATCTCCACTTTGCATAATTAGTAGTCCAGTTGACAATGAGATCATACTTACAGGACATAGGCATGGAAATGTTTACATGGTAGATCTTGATGATCTCACCATGAATGATGGCCAATGTTTTGTAGCCATGGATCCCAAAGTCAATGAGACTAGTTGGTTATGGCATCGTAGGTTAGGGCATGCTAGCATGGATTTAATCTCTAAATTGATTACAAAAGATCTAGTCAAAGGACTACCAAAAATAGATTTTGAAAAGAACAAAATTTGTGCTGCATGTCAATTAGGGAAACAAACGAGAAGCTCTTTCAAGTCTAAAAACATAGTCTCAACATCAAAACCCTTAGAACTAATTCACATGGATTTATTTGGACCCACTAGAACTGCTAGTCTAAGGGGTAAGAAATTTGGTCTTGTAATTGTTGATGATTTTTTACGTTTTACATGGGTTTCATTTCTTGCACACAAAGATGAGTCCTTTCCCGCTTTTATCAAGTTTCATAATAGGGTTTCGAATGAACTCAATCTTAAACTAAAGGCAATTAGGAGTGATCATGGTACCGAGTTTGAAAATCAGTATTTTAAAAAATTTTGTGAAGAAAATGGTATCAATCACAACTTCTCGGCACCTAGGACACCCCAACAAAACGGGGTGGTAGAAAGGAAGAATCGCACACTAGCAGATATGGCTCGTACCATGTTGTGCGAATCGGATTTACCAAAGTACTTTTGGGCTGAAGCAATAAATACTTCATGTCATATTTTAAACCGTGTTTTAGTTAGATCCATCTTAAAGAAAACACCTTATGAGTTGATAAAAAGTAAGAAACCAAATATAAGCTATTTTCATGTTTTCGGTTGTCGATGCTTTATTTTAAACAATGGAAAGGACAATCTAAGTAAATTTAGTGCTAAATCAGATGAGGGAATCTTCTTAGGTTATTCCTCATCTAGTAGAGCATACAGGGTCTTCAACAAGAGAACTCTCGTTGTTGAAGAATCCATTCATGTTGTTTTTGATGAAGCTAATGGAGATTCTTCTAGAAAAGAAGAAGATGGTGATGCAGGTATACTTGAAGACCGAATGAAGGAATTCTCCATACAAGACAAACAACATGAGGATGAGATCAAAGAAGATACAATTCAGCAAGATGAAGAAGATCAACCTCCATCGAGAAATCAAGATCTTCCTAAGGAATGGAGGTATGCACATGGTCATCCAAGGGATCTAATCCTTGGTGATCCTTCACAAGGAATAAGAACTAGATCCTCTTTAAGAAACACGAGTAATTATCTTGCATTCGTTTCACAAATCGAGCCTAAATCACTAGAAGAAGCCGAAAAAGATGATAATTGGATGAATGCTATGCAAGAGGAATTAAACCAATTTGAAAGAAATGAAGTTTGGACTCTAATGAAAAGACCTCCTAATGTTTCAATTATAGGCACCAAATGGGTATATAGAAATAAACTAGATGAAGATGGAATAGTAATAAGAAACAAAGCTAGGCTAGTGGCCAAAGGATATAATCAGGAGGAAGGAATAGACTTTGATGAGACTTTTGCTCCTGTTGCTAGATTAGAGGCTATTAGACTACTTTTGGCATATGCATGCTTTATGGATTTCAAACTCTATCAAATGGATGTAAAAAGTGCCTTTTTAAATGGTTATATAATGGAGGAAGTTTATGTAGGACAACCTCCAGGGTTTGAAAACCACTTACATCCAGATTATGTTTATAAATTACATAAAGCATTGTATGGACTTAAGCAAGCCCCTAGGGCATGGTATGAAAGATTAAGTAATTTTCTAATTGAAAATAAATTTAAGAGAGGAAATGTGGACAAAACCCTCTTCATTAAAAGAAAAGGAAATGACTTATTGCTTGTGCAAATTTATGTGGATGATATAATTTTTGGTGCTACTAATGATAGTCTTTGTCAAGAGTTTGCCAAGCTTATGCAGGGAGAATTTGAAATGAGCATGATGGGTGAGCTCAACTTCTTCCTTGGGCTACAAATAAAACAATCAGAGGAAGGCATCTTCATCAGTCAGTCCAAATATATCAAGGAGATGTTGGAAAAATTCAAGATGAAGGATGCAAAGAAAATCAGCACACCCATGGGCTCAAGTTGCAAGCTTGACAAAGATGAAAAAGGTAAAAGTATAGACTGCAAATTGTACAGAGGTATGATAGGCTCTTTACTTTACCTTACTGCTAGTAGACCAGATATATTATTCAGTGTTTGTATGTGTGCTAGATACCAAGCATGTCCTAAGGAATCACACTTGCAAGCTGTTAAAAGAATTTTTAGATATCTAGTAGGGACATCTAATGTAGGCTTATGGTATTCTAAACAATCTGACATAAATTTAATTGCTTATTCCGATGCTGATTTTGCCGGGTGCAAACTCGACAGAAAAAGCACAAGTGGCACATGTCAATTCTTGGGTGCTAATTTGGTTTCTTGGTTTAGCAAGAAACAGAATTCAGTTGCTTTATCCACAGCTGAGGCTGAGTACATTGCAGCTGGAAGCTGTTGTGCCCAAGTTCTATGAATTAAGCAACAACTTGAAGACTTCGGTATCAAAATGGACAATATACCAATTAAATGTGATAATACAAGTGCAATTAATTTAACAAAAAATCCTGTCCAACACTCAAAATCAAAACATATAGAGATTAGGCATCACTTTATTAGGGATCATATGCTGAAAAATGATGTGATGATTGAGTATGTATGTACTGAAAATCAATTGGCCGATATCTTTACAAAGCCCCTTTGTAAAGATAGGTTCAACTTCTTAAGGAATGCATTGAGCTTGTATGATCCTAGCAATTAAATTGAACTTGCATTGCAATGCTTTGCTACTCAAACTAGTAATCCACCTCAAGGTCAACATAAGTGAAAGCATGAATCTATCTAAGTTAAATGACGAATTGTTCGACTTTCCGGAGGATGGTTACCCTCCCTTGGACTCTTCATGGAGATATTTTCAGAGCCTATTTCATAGGTATTCGAAATTTGGTCAAACATTCCTCATTTCAATGTTAATAATTCAAAAAATCATTATCAAACTTTTATAGGATGTATTATTAAGGGGGAGGATCACAAACAAACTCACTCTGTATTCACCAAAAGAAATCATGTTGATTAGTGTGATTGAGTAAAATAAATTGGGAAAAGATAGAAATTAGTCTGAAATTTTTCAGTGCCGGAGACGTCTCTGGCAAATCGCAGAGACGTCCCCCCGGCGAGACGTCTCGCATCAGTCGCGGAGACGTCTCGGGGACCGAACGAGGGTTTTTAAATAGGTGAAACAGCTCGAGCCGACCCGAGCTATTCTCTTCCATCCCCGACAAAAACAAAAATCCTAGCCTCCATTTGCTCTCCACCACAAACCCTAGCCTCCATTTGCTCTCCATCACAAACCCTAGCATCCATGGCACCTAAGAGGGCTAGACGAACCGGTGGGAGGCGTCCTAGGGTAGCAACCGACGGTGAGGAATGGAGGGAAGAGCCATCCGCACCGTCCCCTCCGGTTGCTCCGCCAACCACGACCATTTCCTGTGCGAATCGCACAGTAACCACCGGTAGGTACATAGATTTCCATTTTCTAGATAGTGAGGGGTTCTCTATTGGAGAGAAACTCCGTGCCCAAGGGTGGGAATACCTTTGTACCCTCAATACATCGACCTACCCCGGCCTAGTTAGAGAGATGTTTAGTAATATGGCCTTAGGGGACTTAGGATACATTGCACATGTCCGGGGGACGTTGGTAGAGATTAATGAGGATGTCCTATCTAGCGTCTTGCAAATCCCTAAGGACGGTGAGGCTCCGACCTCACATCCCCAAAGGAAAATAGCCCTAAACTTGCTTTTAGGACGAGAGGACTGCGGGCCTCTTGATGTAGTGAACTCACAAGACCTAAATAACGAAATGAGACTACTTTTGAGTATTGTCAACCGGGTCTTGTTTCCAAAAACCGGTCGCTTCGATTTTGTTTCGGAGCGAGACCTAGTTATCATGCACCACATCCTACTAGGGATTCTCCTAAACCTCCCTAGACTTATGTTGAACTACATTGCTATATGTCATAGGTATTCTAGGTTTAGCATACCCTATGGGATGATCTTTACCCTAGTATTCAAACATTTTAAGGTTCACATTCCAGAAAATGAACCTACAAAACCCTTGAGAAACACCGACTATTATAATGAGAGTACAATGCGTAGAATGGAGTTTCACAAGGTAGATGGGTCATGGGTTAAGGTACCAAAAAGAAAAGCTCAAACCTTAGACCTTGAGATCCCACATCAGGAGCCTGACCACCACTCTCCTCCACTCAGCCACATGGACTTCCCTGATATACCCTCCAGCTCAGCTGGACCTTCCACCTCTATGCCACCTCCTCCTACAGTCACTAGGCCCTTCTCCCTATCAGAAGAACAGATGCGCACTTTAGCATCTGTGATATGCCAGCAAATGAGGGAGGAAATGAGATCGATGATCTCTACTGAGTTGGCCCCCATCAGAGCCTCACATGAAGGGCTTCTACAAGAGTTGAAGGAAATCAGAACTCAGATAGAAGCTACAGCGCAAGAACTAGTTAGTGTGAGTGCCACCCAAACCTTCAGATCAATTGAGCTACAAGACAGCTTGAGGAACATTTCAGATGGTCTTCAAGAGTTGACAAGCCCTGGAGGCAATGTGAGCACCGTGGCTGCCCAACTTAGAGGAAGAATTGAAAGGGCAAGCATTGAATTTGAAGCACTAGTGGCAGCCTTCCATCAATCTCAAGGAGAGCAGTTCAAAACTCTACTAGACTCAATTAATGCATTTATAGATGCAGCTGCTAGGGCTTATGAGCAACGTCGCCGATGAGGGACATTTTGTAGACATATAGAGTTCATCTGTTTTTGTAAAACCCTAGGCTCATTTTGAAACTTCTTTTGTATTAGGAATCAATACTTGTAATGATTTCCATTTTAACCTTGTAATGACTTCAAATGTTTACAATGATATATGAATGTCATACAATTCCTTTTGAAACCTTGTGTATATAAATCTGTGTTGTGCCATAAAAATCTCATAACATACCTTAAGTGTTCAAATTTGACACAACTTATCAATGCATATGAAACAGGGGGAGCACAACCTGAATATCAAAGGGGGAGTGAAATGAATTCTGAATTCATTAATAAAATAATAGACAGAGGGAGCATAACTTGAATATCCTTGAGTGGTTCATTGTAATATGCTGAATTCCCTAGGAATTGTGCTTTAAGTACCTACGTATAATTTGTCCCCTTCATTGTTGATGACAAAAAGGGGGAGTAGATATATAGAACTTATATATGGAGTAGAACCTGAATATGGAATGCAAAATTTACACTCATACTTAAAGTTGAATTAGAAAAGATAAAATTGAAGAATATTGGCTTTAAGATAATTGCCCTTCTGGAAAAGAAAGGGGGAGTCAAAAAGAACTTAGCTTTCAATTATCTTTAGCATCAATATTTCATTTTAACTTGATTCAAATTCAGTTGATATGCTAAAATTGCTTAAGAGCTATTAAGATCAATCTTATGCATAAGGATAGAACTGAAAATTGACTATTTTGAATTATGCACACTGTATCTAGCTCTAATCAAAACATTATACTTGTACATCTGATCAAATACTGTGTATATATTTAAATTTCGAATTTTGCATATACTCAGTGTTTTGTCATCATCAAAAAGGGGGAGATTGTTGACTCCCTAATGGATTTTGATGAATACAAAACACTAGAGTATAATTCTATTTATCTTAACAATTTACTTGAGGATTTCATGTGTTTAATTAAGAATATTGTTAAGAAATGTCTAGGCAAGTTCCCATAATTTTTATGAATTTATTGAAGAATTTTTGAGATGAAGAAAACAGATCAGGGACAGCCGAGACGTCTCCGGTTTGTTCCAGAGACGTCTCTGGCACAAACAGGAAGAACTGGCACGTTTGGAGACGTCCCCGGCACCTGGCGAGGCGTCTCGCAGGGTCGGAGACGACTCTCTCAGAAGCGGAGTCGACTCTCTCAGTGGCGGCAGAAAGGCCGATTTCAAGAGATGCGCGCGAGCCGTCTCCACAGTACGCGGAGTCGTCCCCGCAAGTAAAAGCTGAGTTTCCGAGTCGTCCCCAGAGAGTGCGGAGTCGACTCTCTCAGGATATTCCAGAGGATGTCTTTTTCGGTGATAAGGCAGCGGAGACGTCCCCTGAAAGAGCGGAGTCGACTCTCTCAGAGAATTCCAGAAGACTTGTTTTTCGGAGATATAACGGCGGAGTCGTCCCCAAGGCAGCGGAGTCGTCCCCATGCAAAAAGCGCAAACAAACCGAGACGTCCCCGTAAAGTGCCGAGGCGACCCTCTCAGAAAAATAGAAAAACAAGGATTCAAACCGTTCATCATCGGAGTCGTCCCCGTAAAGCACCGAGTCGACCCCAAACAACGTCAAAAGTAAAATCTTACAGCCGACACGTCTCGCGTTGAAGCAGAGACGTCTCCGAAGCGCCTGGGACGCGACTGACAACTTTTTCAGGTTTGGTTTGAATTTCAAACTCCCTTAACTTTATCTCTAACGGCTATATTTGTTTTTTGGGCTATAAAAGGGAGCTCTTAAGTGCTTTCCAACAACTTCTCACCAACCCAACACAAGATCATTCAAGAGAGAAGAAAGAAAAAGAGGTTCAAGGGAGTTAGTGCATTCAAGTGAAGAAATCAAGTGCCTTCAAGCTTCCCAAGTGATTTCGTGCTCAACTACTCTCTTCCGCTAGGCATTCAAAGCTCACATTCAAGCCAACGCGATCCACATCGGAAGAACCACCATTTCCCACGCTTCCAACGGCTAAAAGGGTTCTTCCGGGTTCTATTATTTCTCACTGTTTTATTTGCTTCTTGAGAGCTTTTAAATCCTTGTAAAACTTTTTCAATATTGTGCTTGTTCCAGTCAAGGGACTTGGAACAAGGGAAAGGCGTCCCAAGCCTAGGTGAAATTGGGGGTTATAGGGTTCGTTGTTAGCCCCGTGTAAAACAACGAGTTGGGTAGTGCACTCGCAAAACTACCGGACTGTAATCTTGGATTATAGTGGAAATTCCCAAAGGTGCTTTGGGGAGTGGATGTAGGAGCAGTGGAAGCTCCGAACCACTATAAAACCTTGTGTTTGCGATTGATTGTTCTCATACCTCTATCTTTACTTTAGTTCATACATTTGTGTGTTTTATTTTTAATTAGGCAAAAAGTTTTAAAACACCCAATTCACCCCCCTCTTGGGTGACCATCTCTGGGCAACAACAATTTAAACCCGGTTCAAAGTCTGGTTCACCCTTAAGGCACGGATTTCAAAGCAAGGAAAAACCCAGGCCGAATAAAGAAGAAGAAGAAGAAGAAGAAGAAGAAGAAGGAGAAGAAGGGAGGAGGGTGGCTGGTGGTTCCGGTCGGCCCTCGGCGGTCGACCGTGGCCCTCGGCGGTGGCGCTCGGCTAGCCGCCGTCGGCTACTCCACCATCCCTCGACACCGGACTCAAGGATCACCGCTTCGCTTATCCCTACGAAGGGCAAAAGATTACCCCGTGGTATCAATAGGGTAAAACACTTGAGCACCGCAGCGGATTATCAAACCAAAGGAAGAAGAAATAGGAAGAAGATAGCAAAGCAAACACAAAGATGTAACGAGGTTCGGCTACAAATAGCCTACGTCCTCCACCGCTCCAAATCTCAACTAGGATGAATAGATTACAGAGATGGCACACACCCGAACGATCACACGAGATCGCTCTACAAGAGATTCACACAGAATTCCCTTTGCACAAGAAGTAGGATCCCAATCCTCTTCTTCTCTAGAACCCTAGCCTCACAAACAAGAGTCTCTCTCAAATATACGGCCAATCGCTATACCCTAGGGCTCTCATGAGTCCTATATATAGTCTCAAGACCTTCAGATGATCATAGCCGTCGAAACGCCAACAAAACACCAAAAGAAAACTCATCCGTATGATTTCCGCGAGCTCGAGTCGACTCGGCTTTAGTTCGAGTCGACTCGGGCACGTCTGGACAACTTCCAGTATGACTGGCACGATCTCGAGTCGACTCGACTGTGGCTCGAGTCGACTCGACGATGCTTCGAGTCGACTCGACTGTGGCTCGAGTCGACTCGACGATGCTTCGAGTCGACTCGACTGTAGCTCGAGTCGACTCTGACAGTCCAGACAGAAAATATGGTTTTTCGGCCTTTCTTCTCCCGGGTCGACTCGATGGACCTCGAGTCGACTCGACTGTTCCCGAGTCGACTCGACTGAAGCTCGAGTCGACTCCGACAGTCCGCCAGACAGAAAACTATGCAGAATTGATTTTTCTTCAATTCTCTTCATCACCAAAGGTCTCCACATACCCCAACAATCTCCCACTTGGAGACCTTGGGTATATCCTCTTGTTACTTGGCTCTCCTCTGTGCTCCCACTGAAACTGAATCATCCTAGTGAAATAGGTACGATGCCTCCTCAACGTCTTCAAGCATGAAGACCAGCAGAAGCTGAACAACTCCTCAGCTTCTCCACCGTGACGACCTTCGTCAGCATATCTGCAGGATTCTGACTTGTATGAATCTTCTCCAACTTGACGAGTCCCTGCTCGAGCAATGACCTCACGAAGTGGTACCGTATGTCAATATGCTTCGTCCTCGAATGGAAAGCTGAATTCTTCGCCAGATGAATTGCACTTTGACTATCTGAATATAACATGCAATCCTTCTGCTCCTTCCCAAGCTCCTTCATCAAGCCTTGAAGCCATATTAGTTCCTTGCACGCCTCTGTGGCTGCCACATACTCCGCCTCCGTAGTCGACAATGCAACAACTGGTTGCAACCTGGAAATCCAACTGATGGCTCCACTGCCCAAGGTGAACAAGTACCCTGTCGTGCTTCTCCTGCCGTCCAAGTCCCCTGCCATGTCTGAGTCCACAAAGCCCTGTAACTGGATCTCAGAACCTCCATAGCACAATGACATGTGCTCCATGCCCTTCAGATACCTCAGTATCCATTTGACCGCGCGCCAATGCTCCAAGCCTGGGCAGCTCATAAAGCGACTCACAACTCCCACTGCTTGAGCAATGTCTGGTCTTGTACAGACCATAGCGTACATCAAGCTCCCCACCGCCGATGCATACGGGATTTTTGACATATTGAGCTCCTCCACCCGCGTCTTCGGACTTTGCCTTTTGGAAAGCTTTAAGTGGGCACCCAGCAGTGTGCCAACAGGTTTGGCACCCTCCATGCAGAATCTCCTGAGTACTCGGCTGATGTACTCCGCCTGAGATAGTCTGAGGATATATTTAGACCTATCTCTGCTGATCCGCATTCCAAGGATCTGTTTCACTGCTCCTAAATCCTTCATTGCAAATTTTCTTGACAGCTTCAGCTTCAATTTTGCAATCTCATGCATGCTAGCTCCTGCAACTAACATGTCATCAACATACAATAGCAAGATAATGTAAGATGTACCGAAGTCTCGGAAGTAGCAACAGTGATCCTCCTGACATCTCCTGTATCCTATCTTAAGCATGTAGCTATCGAACTTGAGATACCATTGCCTGGGTGCTTGTTTCAAACCATAGAGGCTTTTCTTTAATTTGCAAACCAAGTCACCCGTGCCAGCTGCAATGTATCCCTCCGGCTGCTGCATATATATCTCCTCATCGAGATCTCCGTGGAGAAAAGCCGTCTTCACATCAAGCTGCTCTAAGTGAAGATCCTCTTCTGCCACCATGCTCAGCACCGCCCGAATAGAACTCATCTTGACTACAGGAGAAAAGATCTCCGTGAAGTCGATACTTGCTCTCTGCTAAAACCCTTTTACAACCAGCCTGGCCTTGTATCGCTTCTTCCCATTCTGCTCTTCCTTCAGCCTGTAAACCCATTTGTTTGACAGTGCTTTCTTCCCCTTGGGCAGATCCACCAAATTCCACGTTTGATTCTGCTCCAATGACTTCATCTCATCATCCATGGCCAACTCCCACTCCTTCCTGGTATCAACCTCCAATGCCTCCGTGAAGCATTCAGGTTCGCCATTATCTGTGAGCAGCAAATAACTAAGAGTCCCATCATACCTTTGAGGAGGCTTCCCATGAGTACTACGAGTGGACCTTCTTAGTTGTGGAGGGGGTGCCAATACTTCAGGTTCTTGCTCTGACTGAGTCTTCTGACCAGAATTTGTAAACTCCTCTTCAGGATCCACAAAACACGGCTCAACAGGTTTTGTTTCTGATTCAGTGCTCTGCTGCATTTTCTCATTGAATACCACATCATTACTACGAATGATCTTCCTGTGTTCGGGATCCCAAAATCGATACCCAAACTGTTGACCTCCGTATCCAACGAAAATGCACTTCTTTGATTTGGCGTCTAGTTTGCTTCTTTGACTGGAATCAACATGGACATAACTGGTACAACCGAATACTCGTAAGTGCGCCAAATCAATCTTCTTTGCTGTCCATGCTTCCTCAGGAATCCCAAATTCAAGTTTCTTTGATGGCCCTCTGTTGATCAAATAGGCAGCAGTGTTAACTGCTTCCGCCCAAAACTGCTGTGGCAATCCAGCATGTATCCTCATACTCCTGGCACGCTCATTAATTGTTCTGTTCATCCTTTCAGCAACTCCATTTTGTTGTGGTGTCCCTGGAACTGTCCTCTGCCTGACGATCCCAGCCTCTGCACAGTAGTCCTCAAACTCCCTGCTACAATACTCACCACCGTTGTCTGATCTCAGGCATTTTAACCTCCTTCCTGTCTCGAGTTCTACCATTGCCTGCCATCTCCTGAAGACCCCAAATACCTCTGACTTGTGCTTCAAGAAGAACACCCAAAGCTTCCTGGTAGCATCATCAATAAAAGTAACATAGTACTGAGATCCACCAATGGAAGAAACCGGTGCAGGCCCCCACACGTCCGTGTGCACGAGATCTAGCTTTTCTTGCTTCCGAGGTTTACCTTCTTTGTTGAATGAAACACGCTTCTGCTTTCCGAGAATACAATCCTCACAGAAGTCCATCTCAACACTCCTGAGATCCTGCAGCTTTCCCAACTGGTGCATCACCTCCAGTCCCTGATAACTCATGTGCCCAAGTCTGCAATGCCATAACTTGGCGTCCACATCTGCTGCAGCAACTCCAATAGAGTTTTCTGTGCCATTGGCGACATAAAGTGTCCCAATCTTCTTGCCACTAGCCACCGTCAACGAACCTCTGGATACCTTCCACTGATCAGCTGTGAAAGTAGTCTTGTACCCTTTGCTCGCCAACTGTCCAACAGAGATCAGATTCCTCTGCAGTTGAGGCACGTGCCGTACGTCCTCAAGCTCAAGTGAAGATCCAGAAATCAACTTCACTTCCGCGCTTCCCCTTCCTTGTATAGTGCAAGGCTCTCCATCCCCTAGGTAGACTTTGCCGAAGTCTCCCTTCTCATATCCTCCAAGAAGCTTCCGTTGGGATGTAGCATGGAAGGACGCGCCCGAGTCTATCACCCAAGACTCGTCACCGGTAGATAAAGATAGAACGAGGGCATCCATATCACCGTCTTCAGCAAGATTTGCCAGATCCTTGCTGACTCCTTCGGTGTGGTCGCCTTGCTTCCCTTTAGGAGATTTGCAGTCCCTCCTAAAGTGCCCCATCATCCCGCAGTTCCAGCACTTCGCTCCCTTGTTCTGAGGTGCTCGAGACCTGCTGGATCTCGACTTCGAGTCGCTTCGAAATCGACCGTCCTTCTTTTGTCTTCCCCGGTCAGAGGTGTTTAGTGCACTTCCAGACGACTCCGCAGCTCCAGAAGATTTCCTTCTTGCTTCTTCACTCAGAAGCACTCCCACAACGTCATCAAAGATCAACTTCCCCATTGCCGAAGAGTTGCTCACCGCCATCACCAGGCCCTCCCAGTTATCAGGTAATCCGGAGAGAATTAGCAATGCCCGAATCTCATCGTCAAAACTAATCTCCACTGACTCCAACTGGGCCGTGAGTCCATTGAACTCGTTGAGGTATTCTGCTACGCTGCCGCCATTTTTCATACGAAGATTAAACAACCTCTTCATGAGAAATATCTTGTTTGATGCTGAGGGTTTCTCGTACATCCGCGACAATGTTGCCATCAACTCCATCATCGTCTTCTCGTTTTTGATGTTGAATGCCACTTGGGATGCAAGTGACAATCTTATGGTGCCGAGCGTCTTCCGATCGAGGACCTCCCAGTCTTCATCGGACATCTTCTCTGGTTTCTTCGCTCTACCTCCAAGAGGTAAATAGAGATCCTTCTAGTAAAGGTAATCCTCTATTTGCATCTTCCAAAACCCGAAGTTCGTTCCATTGAACTTCTCAATTCGCAACTTCCCTTCATCCGCCATTGCAGAAAACCAATAGCTCTGATACCAATTGTTGGCGTCCGACCGCACCGGAACCCACTCACACCGGCACTGCTCACCAACGTCGGAAAACAAAGAGAGAATAACTCTCTCGCTCCCTCGACACCGGACTCAAGGATCACCGCTTCGCTTATCCCTACGAAGGGCAAAAGATTACCCCGTGGTATCAATAGGGTAAAACACTTGAGCACCGCAGCGGATTATCAAACCAAAGGAAGAAGAAATAGGAAGAAGATAGCAAAGCAAACACAAAGATGTAACGAGGTTCGGCTACAAATAGCCTACGTTCTCCACCGCTCCAAATCTCAACTAGGATGAATAGATTACAGAGATGGCATACACCCGAACGATCACACGAGATCGCTCTACAAGAGATTCACACAGAATTCTCTTTGCACAAGAAGTAGGATCCCAATCCTCTTCTTCTCTAGAACCCTAGCCTCACAAACAAGAGTCTCTCTCAAATATACGGCCAATCGCTATACCCTAGGGCTCTCATGAGTCCTATATATAGTCTCAAGACCTTCAGATGATCATAGCCGTCGAAACGCCAACAAAACACCAAAAGAAAACTCATCCGTATGATTTTCGCGAGCTCGAGTCGACTCGGCTTTAGTTCGAGTCGACTCGGGCACGTCTGGACAACTTTCAGTATGACTGGCACGATCTCGAGTCGACTCGACTGTGGCTCGAGTCGACTCGACGATGCTTCGAGTCGACTCGACTGTAGCTCGAGTCGACTCTGACAGTCCAGACAGAAAACATGGTTTTTCGGCCTTTCTTCTCCCGGGTCGACTCGATGGACCTCGAGTCGACTCGACTGTTCCCGAGTTGACTCGACTGAAGCTCGAGTCGACTCCGACAGTCCGCCAGACAGAAAACTATGCAGAATTGATTTTTCTTCAATTCTCTTCATCACCAAAGGTCTCCACATACCCCAACACAGAAGGTATAGACTTGCTCATAATTGAAACTAATCTAATGGTTTCTTCTACTTCTAGTTGGGTTATAGATTCTGGTTCTAGTGCTCATCTATGCACTACCATGCAGGGTCTAAAGGAAAGTAGAAGGCTGGCGGAAGGTGCGGTAACCCTTCGGGTTGGCAACGGGGCAAAAGTTGCTGCTGTGGCTGTGGGCACCTACCATCTGTGACTACCGTCTGGATTTAGTTTATTACTTAGAGACTGCTATTATGTACCTGCTGCTAGCAGAAATTTAATTTCTGTTTCATGTCTAGCACAGGAAGGTCATGTTTTTACTTTTGACAAAGACTGCTGTTCTATTTATTTAAGAAATAAAATAGTCGCACGTGGTCTCATGATCGACAGTCTCTATCATTTACATATGGATGTATCTGTGAATGTTACCGAGCAAGAAGTGAGTGCCAAAGGATCCAAAAGATCCAGAGATGAGATAAACCAAAGATATTTGTGGCACCTCAGGCTTGGCCATATTGGAGAAGACAGAATGAACAAAATGGATAAAGATGGGCTTTTAGGCTCATTGACTTCTGAGTCATATCCAGTTTGCGAGTCCTGTCTTCAAGGAAAAATGGCTAGATTGCCCTTTGTAGGACATGGGGAGAGGACCACTGAAATACTTACCCTAGTACATACAGATGTATGTGGCCCATTCGATGTGCCAGCCAGGGGACGTTATTCTTACTTCATTACCTTTACCGATGATTATTCACGATATGGGTATGTGTATCTTATGAGACACAAGACTGAATCTTTTGAAAAGTTCAAAGAGTTCAAGAATGAAGTAGAAAAACAAACCGGTAAACCTCTTAAAGCTCTTCGATCAGACCGAGGAGGAGAATACCTTAGTGGAGAATTTCGGGACTATCTCAAAGAAAACGGCATAGTCTCACAATGGACACCTCCGGGTACACCTCAACTCAACGGGGTGTCAGAGAGGAGAAATCGGACCCTATTGGATATGGTCAGGTCCATGATGAGCTTCACTAATTTACCTATGTTTCTTTGGGGAGATGCCTTACTCACAGCGATTTATTTATTGAATAGAGTTCCCTCTAAATCCGTTCCTACCACACCGTATGAGATATGGCATAGTAAGAAACCAAGTCTGGGTCATCTCAAGATTTGGGGATGTCCGGCCTACGTCAAGAGACTACAGGCGGACAAGTTAGAGGCCAGGACCATAAGTGCTCATTTTATAGGATATCCTAAAGAGTCATTAGGATACAATTTTTACGTCTCAGAGGATCACAATGTGTTTGTGAGCCGTCATGCCATCTTCTTGGAAAATCAGTTTATCCTTGATAGAGGCAGTGGGAGGAAAATTAAGCTTGAAGAGAAAGTCTCTGAAAAGCAACGAGTCATGGATCCTATCGAACCCATTCATACAGAGCCAGTACACGATGTCCCTCGACCACCTCGTAGATCTAGTAGGGTCTCCCATCCTCCCGATAGATACTTAGGTATACTAGAAGAGGATACCGAGGAAATGTTCCTAGTGGGAGATAGGGATCATTCACAAGATCCCAAAACCTACGATGAGGCGATATCTGATATCGATTCCGAGAAATGGCTGGAAGCCATGAAGTCAGAGTTAGACTCCATGCATTCCAACCAAGTCTGGACCTTAGTAGATCCACCAGAAGGTATTGTACCTATTGGATGTAAATGGATCTACAAAAGGAAAATAGGTTCGGATGGAGAGGTAGAGACTTATAAGGCAAGGCTTGTGGCGAAAGGGTATAGTCAGCGCGAAGGCATTGACTATCAGGAGACCTTTTCACCTGTAGCCATGCTGAAATCCATCCGAACACTGCTTGCCATTGCAGCATTTCATGATTATGAAATCTGGCAGATGGATGTGAAAACTGCTTGTTAGAAGTATGCCCTAGAAGCCAATTTGGCTGACGCATTATTTTATTCTGGGACATAAATTTGTACTTGACCTAATAATGAATTTATTAGAATGGGCATTCTTTTCATTCATGTTCTTATGTGTCCATGAATCGTCCAAGAAATTAATAAGATGATGACGCATATTCTTAAGAGTTGAGAATTTGAGGCATGTGTCATTGGTGATTAATTTCTGAATTGCTCCTGATCGATGGATCATCACGAGGACGGTGATCGATCCGCTGAGATTAGTGCACAGATCGCTTTCTTTGATAGACGAGTCTTGAGTCCACAGTGTGGCGACACTGGAGCAATTGTGCAAGTGCTTGTTAGAGAACAAGGGTACTGAGCGTGACCATAGCAAGTAGTCACTTGGATGTCTATCCACTCGTCAGTGACTTACTTGATGCTGCAGTTGTATGACTGGTCCTTTGACCTGCGATGCCTCGGCTATTCACAGTGAGGTTGCTGTAGTTTGACGAGCACATAAACATGAGCCCTAGCCAATTGGGTTCTTGTGGTGCAGATTGGCTGCAGTAGGTTCATTGTAGGAGTAGGGGTGCATCTAGATGGAATCTATCGATCTTGATAGGTTAAGAGAGATCCTATGTGATTTATGAGACTGAGTTCGTAAATCCTCGGCCGGGGTAGTATGTACAGTGAAAAAGGAGTTTTTCATTCTCGAACTTAAGTCGAATAAATCTTGACATATGACAGACGATGGGGTTTGACGAGTTATCCATGACCTCCGTCCTGTAGGGATCCATGATAGAAGGACTGTATCATATGATAACTGCACCTAGAGGTTCATCATTCCATTCTGCTGGGTTGCCACTACATGCTGCTAGGTGTCACTGGTGGATGGTGAGACTCACAGGGACTATCTTGATGATCGATGGTCCCTGGTGAGTTGAGTTGGAATTGCTCCAACCCATTGAAAGGAGTTTTCAATGATATTGTGATAGAGATCGCAATATATCTCACTTAACCAGACAGAATAGAACCTATGGGGTCACACACATTAGAGGTATTGACCGATCCGATGGTTGAATTGTGATTAGGAATCACAAATAATCAATTTGATTGATAATTGGTTAACCCGCTAAGAGTTAGTGAGTTGAAGAAGGAATAATTGCAATTGGATTGCAATTTAATTTAATTAATTGGATTTAATTAATTGGACTTAATTACGAGTTCTACTTGGAGTAGGATTCTTAGAGTCCTAATTGGATTCGGATTTCAAATTAAATTAAAGTCCTACTTGGAGTAGGATTTCTAAAGTCCTAATTGAATTAGGACTGAAATTTAATAAGTCCTAATTAGATTAGGATTTCTTAAGTCCTAATTAATTTTAATCTAATTAATTAAAAGACTCCTAATTGGATTAGGATTGAAGAGTTCAATTGAGTCATGGTTCAATTGAATCCTAATTAGATTAGGATTTGAAGGAAAAAGAAAATGGGCGCACTCAATCCTCTTTGGAAGAGGATTAGACCCACCTTGTACATGGCCCCACACCCCACTTAATTGGATTAAGTGGGCGTGCGTGAAATAGGGAGAAGAGGGAGGGGCTACGCCCCTCCTCTTTTCTTAGAGATAAGGATGGGAGCTCCTAAATTTTAGGAGCTCCACATGCCATATATAAGAGAGAGAAAGGGGGCAGCACCCTAATTTTTCCTCCCCCTCTCTTTTCAGCCGTGAAGGACCATCTTCCCATCTTGGTGATCCAGCCGTGAACCCCCTCCCTTCAGCCTCCTTGGAGCTGCAAAAAAAAAAAAAAAGGAGGAGAAGAAAGATAGGTGGCAGGTGACCCATCTTTTCTCTCATGGGCCCGCTTGACAATCCCCTCCTTTGGAAGGACGTGGGATTTTTCTCCTCCCTTTTGTGCCGTGAACCCATCTCTCCCATGATGGTTTCAGCCACCAGCAAGCAAAGAAAAGGAAGGAGGCATGCAGCCCTTCCTCCCTCTCTTCTTTTGGTTCCAAAAGAAAAGGAAAAGGAAAAGGCTGCAAAGGGGTTTTGCCTTCTTCCTTTTGATCTATCCTTCTTCCTCCTCTCTAAGGCAATCAAGAGTTGATTCAAAAGAGAGGATTTCAACCATCAAAACATATCTCTGCAAGGGAGCTAGCACCTCGGGGAGATTAGAGAGTTTGGATTGGTCCTCTGCCTCGTGTGGATACCTGTAGAGGCCGGACGCGTGTGCGGCTTCAAGCGAACCTTCAACAAGTCCACGATCATCAGATTTGCGGTGATCATCTACCCGCACAAGGTGAAGATCTGATCTTCCTTAATCATATAAAAGGTATTTAATCCTAATCTATCTACGAACGACGGTTTTAAAATATGTTCATGCGATGAACGGAATCTCGCGCATGTCTTCCGCTGCGCGCAGAATTTTTCTGAAATTTTCTGCGGCGTGCGAGGGATTCCAACAGTGGTATCAGAGCCATGGTTGCGTAGATTAAGATTAGGATTAAATGATTAAGGCATAATAGATCTGAAAATTTAAAGATTATGCTTGCTGAATTTTTCTGCATGCAGAATTTTCAGCTTGCTGATTTTTCTGCATGCTGATTTTCTATGCGATTAGATTAATGATTCTATTGATTTGTTAATGAGATTAAAAATATTTAGAATCATATCTTGCATGATCAGCAACTCATAAGATGACATAATCTGTTAAATATTTAGATCTGTAAATTTTATTTAATGCATTCTCTGAAATGTTCTGCAATGTCTGAGATGTTCTGTGATGTTATGTGATGCATGTAAATCAGATTTTCAGATGCCTGCGTGCATCTTATATTGATGTATTAGAGACCTGCGTGTCTCATGAAAAAGGGTTGTAACTATTATTTAATTTTATTTATTTTTAAAGTTATCTGGGATGTAATCTGTGATGTGTTTGCACGTCAATGGTTGATCGGTGCATGCCTCTACAAGCACGATTTGTGCAGATCGAGATCAAGGGTTGATTGGAGATGGATCAAGGAGTTGATCGCAATTGGACCTAGGGTGCTCAAGATCGAGTCAAGAGTTGAAGACGATCTAACCAATTGACGTGCATGTGCTTGTACTATAACCCCATCCTGGATCCAGGATCATCACCAGTTTAATTTTTGTTATTATGCCTGGATGTTTATGTTTATGTTTATGTTTATACATAGCGGTTAGATAATTATTTGCATGAGATGTAGATAATTAAATAAAAGAGACCTAAATTAAATCTCCTCGAAAATATTAAGTCCATCGGTCTTCCACCGTAGTAGAGCTGCTAAGGTCTTTCCGGCGTTGATTTGTCTCGGCTGGATACAGTGGGCAAGTTGCATCGGGGGACTGGACCTCTCTATTAGGCATGAGATGTTGTAGGGGTAAAGATGGGGTTGGGCCCAATAACTGTTAGGTGAGGGACCCAATGACGGCTTTGCTTCTGCGGTTATACGGTGGGTCCGACTTAACTAAGGAATGGGGCCAATAACTGTTAGGTGAGGTCTTCATTACTTAGAGACCGGATAGCGCTACAACTTGCTTGAGAAGCATTGTACAAGAGTTGTACACTCATCGTTTATTTGTCACCAATAACTGTTAGGTGAGGTGGTATGTAAATTGGTGGGACCGTAGCACCCCACTTGAAACCTAGAGTCGCAAGGTTTCCGTTTCTCTACTAGAGGAGTGTGAGAGATTCGAAAAAATAGTGGGAGGTATATTTGTTTTAAAAGGCCCTAAAACAAATAGAGTTCAAGTACAAAATTCTAACTAGAATCTTTACTCTCTGAGGATTATAAAGTCAGCTTCTAGACTCTTAACTCATATCCTATAGATCAACTGTTTGACCAAACCCAATTATAAAAACTAGCTCAGCAAATTTCAAAATAGTTTTGAATTGTGAGAAATTAGGGTATATGCTAGACCATGGAATCCCTGTGTTACCAATCCGTCCGATTACTGGTCAGCATAAGACGCATGCTAAGTGGACGAACAATGACAATAAAGTTAGGTGCTGCACAAAGGCATCCATGTCCAATGAATTTTAATGCCAGCATGAGAACATGAAGATTGCCAGGGACATATTATATCACTTACAAGAGTTGTATGGTGAACAGAGTCACGTAGCATGTTTTGAAGTGTCCAAGAGGCTCTTCAAGGCTAAGATGCGTGATGGGCAGTCTGTCCATGATCATGGTTTGACCATGATAAAGGACTTAGAGGAGCTTGAGAAGCTCGGCATGACCATGCACAAGGAATTGCAAACGGATTTGATCCCGCAATCCCTTCTAGCTTCATATGAACAGTTTATAGTAAATTACCATATGAACAAGATTGTATGCACCAAAATAGAATTGTTAAATAAAATTGGTAACTACCTTAGGGACCTTGAAGAGTTCAAGGGGCATCGTTCTCGCTGTCGAGTTGGTTTCTACTTCCAAGAGAGAGTCTACTTGGAAGAAGAAGAAACTTGTGAAAAGGCAGAAGACCGAGAAAAGGCCAAGTAAGGAAGTTCCAAGAAAAAAGGCCGATTGCAAGGAAAAGTGTTTCCATTGCATCATAAGACGGCCATTGGAAGAGGAACTGTCCTACATACATGGAAAGCATAAAGAGTAAGAAGGGTGACAGACCTTCAGAAGGTATGCCAGATATGCTCATTATTAAAAGGATACTTAGGGACTGTTACCTGTTGCAAACAGAAATTTGATTTCTGTATCTTGTTTAGCACAGAAAGATTTTTATAAGACTATTGTTCAATTTGTTTGAAAAATAAATTGGATGCATATGGTTTTATGATTGACCGTCTCTATCACTTACATTTGGATGTACCTGTGAATGTATCTGAGCAAACAGTGAGTACCATAGGATCCAAAAGGATCTAGAGATGAGATAAATCTAAAGTATTTGTGGCACTTCAGGCTTGGTCATAGGAGAAGACAGAATAAACAAATTGAAGAAATATGGGCTTCTGAGCTCATTGACTTTCGAGTTATATCCGATTTGTGAATTCTGCCTTCAAGAAAAGATGACCAAATTATCCCTTTTAGGACATGGGAGAGGTCCACTGCGATACTTACCCTAGTACACACTTATGTGTGTGGCCCATTCGATGTGCAGGCTAGGGGTTGTAATTTTTACTTCATTTACCGATGATTACTCACGGTATGGATATGTGTATGAGACACAAATCTGAAATTTTTGAAAGGTTCAAAGAGTTCAGATATGAAGTAGAAAAACAAACAGAAAAACTCATTAAGATTCTTCGATCAGATCGAGGAGGTGAATACCTTAGTGGAGAGTTCCGTGATTATCTCAAGGAGAATGGTATAGTTTCATAATGGATCCCTCCTGGTACACCTCAGCTTAACGGAGTGTCGGAGAGGAGGAATCAGATCCTATTGGATATTGTCAGGTCCATGATGAGCTTCACTGATCAACCCTTGTTTCTTTAGAGAGATGCCCTATTTTCAGCTATTTACATATTGAATAGTGTTTCCTCTAAGTCTGTTCCTACCACACTATATGAGATATGACATGGTAAGAAGCTGAGTCTTGGTTATTTCAAGATTTGGGGATGTCCGGCCCAAGTCAAATGACAACAGGCGGACAAGTTAGAGGATAGGACAATTAGTGCTCGTTTTATAGAATATCCTAAAGAGTTATTTGGATACAATTTTACGTCCCAGAGAATCACAAAGTGTTTGTGAGCCAACATGCTATCTTCATGGAAAATAGTTTATCCTTGATTGAGGCAGTAGGAGAAAAATTGAGCTCGAAGAGAAAGTCTCTAAAGAGCAACGAGCCATTGTGCCTATAGAACCTATTCATATCGAGCCAGTACATGTTGTACCTCCTCCACCTCGTAGATTTAGTAGGATCTTCCATCCTCCTGAAAGGTACTTAGGTATACTTACAGAGGATGTAGAGGAAGTGTTCCTCATGGGAGATAGGGATCAAGGTAAGGATCCCAATACCTACAACGAGGCGATGTTAGACATCAATTCCGAGAGATGGCTGGAAGCCATGAAGTTAGAGATAGACTCCATGCATTCCAACCAAGTCTGGACCTTAGTAGATTCACCGGAAGGTATAGTACCTATTGGGTGTAAATGGATCTACAAGAGAAAATTAAGTTCGGATGGCTACGTAGAGACCTATAAGGCAAGGCTAATGGCGAAAGGTTATAGTCAGTGCGAAGGCACTGATTATCAGGATACTTTTTCACCTGTAGCCATGCTGAAGTCCATTCGAATATTGCTTGTTGTTGTAGCATATCATGATATTGTGATGGTGATCACAAGGTCTGTAAGCTGCAAAGGTCCATCTATGGACAAAACAAGTATCTCGGAGTTGGAACACTCGTTTCAACGATATAATCAAATCGTTTGATTTCTTCAAGAACGAGGAGGAACCATGTGTTTATAAGAAGGTTAGTGGGAGGGCTATTGCATTCCTCGTATTGTACGTGGATGATATCCTAAGTCAAGGTTTGGTTGTCTAAGGAATTCTCCATGATAGACTTTGGAAAAGCATCCTATATTTTGGGAATTAAGGTCTATAGAGATAGATCTAAGAGGATGCTTGTCCTGTCACAGAATATTACATAGAGGGAGTGTTGAAGAGGTTCGGCATGGAAACCTCTAAAAGGGGATTACTACTCCTTAGGCATGGGGTAAATCTCTTCAAGAAGATGTGCCCCAACACATCTGAAGAGATTCAGTGGATGAGCAAGATCCCTTATACTTCGGCTATAGGGAGCCTCATGTATACCATGCTATGTACATGACTTGATATAGTACATGCTGTGAGTGTCACGAGCATATATCAGTCAAATCCAGGCAAGAAGCACTGGATAGCTGTGAAGAATAGTCTTAAGTACTTGAGAAGAACTACAGACATGTTCTTGGTCTTTGGAAGAAGATCAGAGTTGAAGGTAGAAGGATGCACACATATTGATGATAGAAAGTCTACATCAGATTATATGCAATGATGGTTCAGTAAATTGAAAGAGTTCCAAACAACCGATTATTGTAGATTCTACCTTAGAAGCTGAATGTTAAAGCCGTATCTAAGGGTGCAGTGGAAACCTTCTGGTTTAAGAAGTTCATTGCGGAGTTAGGTGTAATGTCATCAGATGCCATAACACGCTACTGCGATAACAAAGGCACCATAGCACTAGCTAAAGAGCCAAGGTCTCACCAGAAGCCGAAGCACATAGAGCGGTGGTTTAACCTAATAAGCGACTACCTTGAAAAGAAATAAGTAAAGGATCAGAGAGTAGACTCCACAGGAAATGTGGTGGACCCATTCACTAAGCAGATAAGTCAGCAGAAAACTGAAGCGCATCTTGAGAAGATGGGGCTCAGGTTTATAGCTGATTGGCTTTAGTGCAAGTGGGAGATTGTTAGAAGTATGCCCTACAAGCCAATTTGGCTGACGCATTATTTTATTCTGGGACATAAATTTGTACTTGACCTAATAATGAATTTATTAGAATGGGCATTCTTTTCATTCATGTTCTTATGTGTCCATGAATCGTCCAAGAAATTAATAAGATGATGACGCATATTCTCAAGAGTTGAGAATTTGAGGCATGTGTCATTGGTGATTAATTTCTGAATTGCTCCTGATCGATGGATCATCACGAGGACGGTGATCGATCTGCTGAGATTAGTGCACAGATCGCTTTCTTTGATGGACGAGTCTTGAGTCCACAGTGTGGCGACACTGGAGCAAGTGCAAGTGCTTGTTAGAGAACAAGGGTACTGAGCGTGACCATAGCAAGTAGTCACTTGGATGTCTATCCACTCGTCAGTGACTTACTTGATGCTGCAGTTGTATGACTGGTCCTTTGACCTGCGATGCCTCGGCTATTCACAGTGAGGTTGCTGTAGTTTGACGAGCACATAAACATGAGCCCTAGCCAATTGGGTTCTTGTGGTGCAGATTGGCTGCAGTAGGTTCATTGTAGGAGTAGGGGTGCATCTAGATGGAATCTATCGATCTTGATAGGTTAAGAGAGATCCTATGTGATTTATGAGACTGAGTTCGTAAATCCTCGGCCGGGGTAGTATGTACAGTGGAAAAGGAGTTTTCCATTCTCGAACTTAAGTCGAATAAATCTTGACATATGACAGACGATGGGGTTTGACGAGTTATCCATGACCTCCGTCCTGTAGGGATCCATGATAGAAGGACTGTATCATATGATAACTGCACCTAGAGGTTCATCATTCCATTCTGCTGGGTTGCCACTACATGCTGCTAGGTGTCACTGGTGGATAGTGAGACTCACAGGGACTATCTTGATGATCGATGGTCCCTGGTGAGTTGAGTTGGAATTGCTCCAACCCATTGAAAGGAGTTTTCAATGATATTGTGATAGAGATCGCAATATATCTCACTACCAGACAAAATAGAACCTATGGGGTCACACACATTAGAGGTATTGACCGATCCGATGGTTGAATTGTGATTAGGAATCACAAATAATCAATTTGATTGATAATTGGTTAACCCGCTAAGAGTTAGTGAGTTGAAGAAGGAATAATTGCAATTGGATTGCAATTTAATTTAATTAATTGGATTTAATTAATTGGACTTAATTACGAGTTCTACTTGGAGTAGGATTCTTAGAGTCCTAATTGGATTCGGATTTCAAATTAAATTAAAGTCCTACTTGGAGTAGGATTTCTAAAGTCCTAATTGAATTAGGACTGAAATTTAATAAGTCCTAATTAGATTAGGATTTCTTAAGTCCTAATTAATTTTAATCTAATTAATTAAAAGACTCCTAATTGGATTAGGATTGAAGAGTTCAATTGAATCCTAATTAGATTAGGATTTGAAGGAAAAAGAAAATGGGCGCACTCAATCCTCTTTGGAAGAGGATTAGACCCACCTTGTACATGGCCCCACACCCCACTTAATTGGATTAAGTGGGCGTGCGTGAAATAGGGAGAAGAGGGAGGGGCTACGCCCCTCCTCTTTTCTTAGAGATAAGGATGGGAGCTCCTAAATTTTAGGAGCTCCACATGCCATATATAAGAGAGAGAAAGGGGGCAGCACCCTAATTTTTCCTCCCCCTCTCTTTTCAGCCGTGAAGGACCATCTTCCCATCTTGGTGATCCAGCCGTGAACCCCCTCCCTTCAGCCTCCTTGGAGCTGCAAAAAAAAAAAAAAAAGGAGGAGAAGAAAGATAGGTGGCAGGTGACCCATCTTTTCTCTCATGGGCCCGCTTGACAATCCCCTCCTTTGGAAGGACGTGGGATTTTTCTCCTCCCTTTTGTGCCGTGAACCCATCTCTCCCATGATGGTTTCAGCCACCAGCAAGCAAAGAAAAGGAAGGAGGCATGCAGCCCTTCCTCCCTCTCTTCTTTTGGTTCCAAAAGAAAAGGAAAAGGAAAAGGCTGCAAAGGGGTTTTGCCTTATTCCTTTTGATCTATCCTTCTTCCTCCTCTCTAAGGCAATCAAGAGTTGATTCAAAAGAGAGGATTTCAACCATCAAAACATATCTCTGCAAGGGAGCTAGCACCCCGGGGAGATTAGAGAGTTTGGATTGGTCCTCTGCCTCGTGTGGATACCTGTAGAGGCCGGACGCGTGTGCGGCTTCAAGCGAACCTTCAACAAGTCCACGATCATCAGATTTGCGGTGATCATCTACCCGCACAAGGTGAAGATCTGATCTTTCTTAATCATATAAAAGGTATTTAATCCTAATCTATCTACGAACGACGGTTTTAAAATATGTTCATGCGATGAACGGAATCTCGCGCATGTCTTCCGCTGCGCGCAGAATTTTTCTGAAATTTTCTGCGGCGTGCGAGGGATTCCAACACTGCTTTCCTGAATGGATATCTTAATGAAGACATCTATATGGAACAGCCTTTTGGTTTCACTTCCAGTGATGGAGATCACAAGGTCTGCAAGCTGCAAAGGTCCATCTATGGACTAAAGCAAGCATCTCGGAGTTGGAACACTCGTTTCGATGACGCAATCAAAATGTTTGATTTCATCAAAAACGAAGAGGAACCGTGTGTTTACAAAAAGGTTAGTGGGACTACTGTCGTTTTTCTCGTACTGTACGTAGATGACATTCTCCTGATTGGGAATGATATTCCCATGCTAACCTCGGTTAGGGTCTGGTTGTCAAAAGAATTCTCCATGAAAGACCTTGGGGAAGCATCCTATATTTTGGGAATAAAGGTCTATAGAGATAGATCTAAAAGGATGCTTGGCCTTTCACAGAAAATGTACATAGAGGAGGTGCTGAAGAGGTTCAGCATGGAAAACTCCAAGAGGGGTCTCTTACCCCTTAGGCATGGAATTCATCTCTCCAAGAAGATGTGCCCCAACACATCTGAAGAGATTCAACGCATGAGCAAGATTCCCTATGCATCGGCAATAGGAAGCCTCATGTATGCCATGCTGTGTACACGACCTGATATAGCTCTTGCTGTGAGTGTCACAAGCAGATATCAGTCGAATCCAGGTGAAGAACACTGGACAGCTGTGAAGAATATTCTTAAGTACTTGAGAAGAACTAAAGATTTATTCTTGGTTTTTGGAGGATCATCAGAGTTAAAGGTAGAAGGGTACACAGATTCAGACTTCATTACTGATGTCGATGACAGGAAGTCAACATCTGGATATGTGTTCTTGTGCAATGGTGGTACGATAAATTGGAAGAGTTCCAAACAACCGATCATTGCTGATTCTACTATGGAAGCTGAATACATCGCCGTCTCTGAAGCTGCTAAGGAAGGCTTCTGGTTCAAGAAATTCATTGCAGAGTTAGACGTGATGACATCAAATGCCATAACACTCTACTGCGATAATAATGGCGCCATAGCCCTTGCTAAGGAGCCAAGGTCTCATCAGAAGTCTAAGCATATAGAGCGGCGCTTCCATCTCATACGCGACTATGTTGAGAAGAAATATGTAAAGGTGCAGAGAGTAGACTCCGCGGATAACGTGGCGGACCCGTTCACTAAGCAGCTGAGTCAGCAAAAGACTGAAGCCCACCTTGAGAAGATGGGCCTAAGATATATGACCAATTGGCTTTAGTGCAAGTGGGAGATTGTTAGATGTATGCCCTAGAAGCCAATTTGGCTGACACATTGTTGATTCTAGGGACATAATTTTGTACTTGACTGTTTATTATTGAATAAATAAAAGGCATCTTTTTCATTCATATTATTTATGTGTCTATGAATCGTCCAAGAAATTAATAAGATGATGATACATATTCTCAAGAGTTGAGAATTTGAGCCATGTATCATTGGTGATTAATTTCTAAAATGCTCCTGATCAATGAATCATCATGAGGACGGTGATCGATCCGATCAGTGCACAGATCACTTTCCTTCTGGATGGACGAGACTTGAGTCCACAGTGTAGGGACACTGAAGTGATAGTGCAGGTGCTTGTTAGAGAACAAGGGTACTGAGCGTGACCAAGACAAGAAGTCACTTGGATGTCTATCCACTCGTCAGTGACTTGCTTGATGTTGCAGTAGTGTGACTGGTCCTTTGACCTGCGGTGCTTCGGCTACTCACAGTGAGGTTATTGTAGTTTGACTGCACACATACATGGTCTCTAGCCATATGGGTCCATGCAGTGTAGATTGGCTGCAGTAAGTTCACTGTAGGAGTAGGGTATGCACCTATAAGGAATCTATCGACCTTGATAGAAGAGGAGTGATCCTATGTGATTTGTTAGACTGAGTTCTAAGACCTTGGCCAGGGCAGTAATATAAAGTGGAAAAAGAGTTTTCCACTATCGAACTCAAGTCAAATAAATCTTGACATATGACAGACGATGGGGTTTGACGAGTTGTCCATGACCTCCGTCCTGTAGGGATCCACGATAGTAGGACTGTATCACACGTTAACTGCACCTAGAGGTTCATCTTTCTATTCTACTGGGTAGCCACTACATGCTGCTAGGTGTCACTGGTGGATGGTGGGACTCATAGGGATTATCTTGATGATCGATAAACCCTAATGAGTTGAGTTGGAATCGTTCCAACCCATTGAAAGGAGTTTTCAATGATATTGTGATAGAGATCATAATATATCTCACTACCAGTCAGAGTAGAACCTATGGGGTCACACACACTAGAAGTATTGACCGATCCGATGGTTGAAAAGTGATTATGAATCACAAGTAATCAATTTGATTGATAAGAAGTTGAAGAAGGAACAAAGGAAATTAATTAATTGGACTTAAAACAAGAGTCCTACTTCGGGTAGGATTCCTAGAGTCCTAATTGGATTAGGACTGGGAATCCTAGTTGGAGTAGGACTGGGATTCCTACTTGGAATAGGATTCCTGCAATCCTAATGAGATTAGGAGTTTTGAATCAAAATTGGATTCCTACTTGGAGTAGGATTCCTAGAGTCCTAATCGGATTAGGACTTCGGATTCAAATAGAGTCCTAATTGGATTAGGACTAAAATTAAATATGTCCTAATTTGGATTAGGGTTTCTTAAGTCACAATTAATTATTAATCTAATGAATCAATAAGACTCCTAATTGGATTAGGATTGAAGAGTTCAATTGAGTCAAAATTGATTTAAGTTCTAATTGGATTAGGACTTACCTAGATTGGATCCTAATTGGTTCACCCTTGGGCTAAGCCTAATTGGATTAGGGCTTGACCACATTAGGGCATTTCAAACCCTACTTAATGTGGATTAGGGTTAACCATGAGGAGGGGAATATGCCCCTCCCTTTTCCATGTGGAGAAGGGAGAAGAGAAAGGTAATTACTCTAGGGCTCCTAGATTGTAGGAGCCCTAGATGGTTATAAAAAGGGGCAAAGGGGGCCGGCGCCCAAGATGAGCTCTCCCTCTCCTCTTCCAAGTCGTGGCCACCCCTCTCCCTTCCTTGGTTCAGCCGCCATCAGCAAAGGGAAAAAGAAGAGGAGGCGTCTCCCTCCTCTTGGTCTTCTTCCTTGGCTCCAATGCAGGGAGAAAAAGAAAGACTGCAAGGGGCTTCGTTCTTCTTCCTCTTCTTCATCCTTCTTCTTCCTCCTCTCAAGCACAATCAAGGGTTGATTGAAAGAGAGGAAATCAGCCATCAAAAAGAAGTCTTTGTAAGGGAGCTAGCACCCCGGGAAGACAAGAGAGCTTTGATCGGATCACTGCTTCGTGTGGATACCCGTAGAGGCCGGGCACTTGAACGGCTTCAAGCGAACCTTCATCCTAGACTACGAACTTCAGTTTGCGGTGATCATCTACCCGCACAAGGTGAAGATCTGATCTTCTAAATGCATTTAAAAGTTTTAATTCTTATCTAACTACGAACGGTTCATGAAACAACGTTCATGCGATGAACGTCGATCCCGCTTATGCCGATTCCGCTACCATCTGAATTTTTTTTGAAATATCAGCGGCATGGGCGGGTTCCCAACACTGATACCAATAAATCTGTCACGCCCCGAACCCGGGGCCCGGGGCGCGAGCAGACGCCGCGCACCTATAGGGCGGATCCCGCAGGCACGCAAGGCAGATAAATCAGATCAACCATCAATAACTAATTAAAGATAAATTCCAGTTTTCATATCAAATGTCCATATATACATAAGTCAAAAGAGAAAGTCAATATCCACTAGCTAAATACATCATGATCACTCCATCCCATAATCCCCATAGTCATATATCATTACCTGTAAAAAATGTAAATAGTAGGAGTGAGCTAACAGCTCAGTAGGCAACATAATGCAGTAAAGTCATCATATAACATGTCGTGATGCATATAAAAAGCAACTAAACTCATGAATCCAAAATCCACACGATAATCCGTAAACCCGATCTGAGACTCAAAATATCTCAACCGCATGACTACGGCCACATCACCTAGTGGCATGGTTACACCGAAGTGCCAATACAACTCTCCGAAGAGCCGCTCCACTGAGCCAACGCACCACTGTGCCGCACCCCCTGGTGCCAAACTCACGCTCCACCGAGCCGCTCCGAAGAGCAAAACGCACCCCTGTGCCGCCACTATTTTATCACCGGTGGTCGCGGTGTCGGAACTAGTTCCTCAGTACAAGTCGACAGGGCCAACGTATCATCCAATTGGCGGGGTCTAGACTATAGTCACGCGGATTTTAAAAATCAATAAATCAACTTTCTATATCAAAGTCATAATCATACTCCCAACAGTAAAGCACATAACAATTTATGAAATTAAATATTTAATTCTAAATCTAACACATAATGCTAATAATAAATTAACAGTTTGCGAAATTACATACTTAATTCTAATTCTAACACATAATGCCAATAATAAACCATAACATCAACATATGCAATATACATGTTAAAATTCTACTTTAGAGCAATAGGTCACCTACCTGGGTTCGCTTAAAATTCCTGCCACAGATATCACGAACCCCTGATTAAACATAAATATTAATTATTTAATTAATTTAGAAACATAATTTAAAATAATTCCAACCCCTTAAACTCCTAAGTTCAAAGATCCAAGAATGGGTCCCCAAAATCAAGCATAGACCCTAAGAATAAATAGACTAAATTCCAAAAATCAGAATCCTTTAAACCCAAAATCAATTGTGGCCCAACACAGATTAGGCCCAACTGAACCAAACCAGATTACAGGTCCAGATCAGATCTCGGGCCCAAACCAACCCAGCCCACAGATCCAATTAGGTCCAACTCAGCCCAACACAGATCCCTAGCCCAACCCAAACCAGGTCTGATCAGACCATAACAAAACCCATTCATATAATAGGTGGAACCGGTTCACAATTTAAACCCGGTTCAAAGTCTGGTTCACCCTTAAGGCACGGATTTCAAAGAAAGGAAAAACCCAGGCCGAATAAAGAAGGAGAAGAAGAAGAAGAAGAAGAAGAAGAAGAAGAAGAAGGAGAAGAAGGGAGGAGGGTGGCTGGTGGTTCCGGTCGGCCCTCGGCAGTCGACCGTGGCCCTCGGCGGCGGCGCTCGGCTAGCTGCCGTCGGCTACCCCACCATCATGAGCGGCGGAAGAGAAGAAGAAGAAGAGGAGAAGGAGAGGAAGAAAGGGAGGAAGAAGGGAAGGAAAGAGAGAGGCTGGGGCTGGAAGGCCCGGCCCCCCGTTCATCCACCTCCGGCTGAACCTATTTCGGCCCGGATTGACCCCGGCCGGCCGTCGTCGGCCGGCCGAATCTCCCAAAAAGGAACTTCCCCTAACAGGGGAAGTAAAACCCACTGATTCCCATCATTTCTCTCCCCTTAAATCCAAAAAAATAGGTCTATGTTGTCTTGCTCACCTCCGGTCGTCGACGATTGTTTCCCCGGTGGCGATGGCGGCTCCGGCGACGATGGGGCTCCGGCGATCTTCTCAAAAGAGGGGAAAAAGAAGAGGAAGGGATGGGCTCTCAGAGAAAAGAGAAAGAGAGAGAGAGAGAGAGAGAGGGAGAGAGGGGAAGAGGGAAGAGGGGGGGTGATGCGGTGATTTCGCTGGCCGTTCGGCCGGCGTGGTCATCGTGGTCACCCCCACGATGACCCAGCTGAAGTCGGCACCCCTTGCCGACTTTAGTTCGTTGGGCCCTAGAACGGGCCCAATTCAAGTCTTCACATGGTGATTGTTTATGCTTGCAGTATTATTTTGTCAGTATAATTAAACAGTCCGAGTTTTTTTTTCTCTCTTTGGAATCTGAAAGTGACTACTGAACATGTAGGATGTGGTGTCTTGCCTATTTCCACATGCTAAAAGACAGGCACTCACAAACACTTGTTTGCATACATCTAAATATAAACAAAGGATGTGGCAACTAGTTGTATGATTGAAGGCACTATGACTTTCTTTCTCAGTCCATTCCCTTTCATGGTGATGATGGGTTACTGTCGAAGCTTTTGTTGAGGTCTCTTGGTTACTTGTATGCCCATAAAAAAGCAAGTACAGCACCCAGTCTTCTAGCCTTCCGCTGAAGGTACCCATGTCGAGTATTTTACCTCGTGATTCCAGACCACGCCCATGTTATAATGGGCTCATGCTAGGTACTGACGCTTTGTTCTGGGTCTGTTTGATGGTTTCCGCCCTCATGCATTAAAAACAGCTTCTTCTTCTTTTTTTTTCTCTGAGCAGAGATAAGGCTCACTTTGTGGATCTCTTTGTGAGGGCATCCAACATGCCGGCCACATAAACGTAACGAAAGGTATGCCTTCTACCAGCTTTACCACATAAATCTTACCAACTTGTCCACTTTTTATGATGAGAACCTTAGGTGATCAGCTGACAGCGTAGGCATTATGAGAATATGCCTTGGGATCACTATGATGAGTGGAACCATTACCCACTATGAGCATGAAAATTGTACGACAGTGTGTGCTCTGAAATCCATCAACAGTAATCAGCATACAAAACATGTTCAGAATAATCATGTTTGACAACAGCCTGTAGGGTTCACTATAAATAAAGGTTTAATGACCATAACCATGACCATTGTATACTCTTCATATTTCATACAAAAGCATTGCCCACTTTGAGACCAGTGTATACACATGATTGTGCCATGTGGGTTCGAATCGGAAAGCCCACATTCATCTCTTGCAGTGTTCAAGTAGTGATACTAATGCTACTAGGGTGGGTGCATGATGGAAAGCCTATTGCATGCATACTTTTTTAGCAGCTTCATGAGGATCTATGCAGGTGTGTGTTTAGTCCCACATCAGTTATTCACTGGGTAGATCTTAAATACTTATGCAGAACCCAAAAACTCAAATAATACTTTTTGGCTCGCAATTTTGGGTAAGGTTCTAAGTTGTTATAAATGATATCAACCAATAATATCCTACAGAAAACCAATCACACTCGATGAACATGAATATTATTCATTAAAGTGTTTTTACAAGGGATTCCACTAGATAGGTAGTGTTGCGCATAGCATGTATGCTAAGGTAGTTGGTGGTTAAAATTTGCTTGTAGGTGTAATAATTCTATGAATTCAGAACATTGATAGCAGCAACTTCTTTACATCTTGATGAACTGATTTTGATCTTATTTGCAGCCAGATTGAGCTACTGGCTTGAAGAGAACCTTGGATATGTGATGGTCGAGAGCAGCAGATGGGCAGTGGGCAGCATAGTAGAAACTTTTTGCGATGGTAAGGAACGTTTGCTTGGTTTGGCTGCTGAGACTAGGGGATCTTTGAAGCACGCACTGTGCTAACTCTTGCATTTCTGCTTCTACTGCCTTGTCCTCCTCGGATGTGGCTAAGTTCTTTGGGGTGCCCTGGTCAGAAGGGTATGAAATCCCTGTCAGCTTACAACTTACTGAAACAATTATGCAAGACAATGAACAACACTGTTTCCAAATGACACCTCAAACTTTAAGCCCTAGTAAGTATTCCAAATTCAAACATTGATTACCAGATACCAAAAGATTCAGAGCTAATCTTCTTCGTAAAAAGGATTTGTGTGGGCTAATCACACCATGTGAGAAACCAAGAATGTTGAGCAGCTGAAGTTAATCTAATGAAGGTCCAATCATCCCAAAAGGAAACCAAAGGAGTTCAAGTGAAGGCCTGTTGACATTGGTCCCACCTCAAACATCTCTATTTTGAAAGCTTACGTAGGTAAGGAGTATGAGCCTATTTACGGTGGATGATTAAATAGACGTGCACCCACTTGCATTATATGTATCATCTTGCTCGATCATCTTCATTAAATGGACATTTGAACTATAAACCCTCTCTAGTTTGCATCACGACCTAGATAAAGGCCTATATTGCAATATGTCTCACCTTATTTGGTCATCTATCATCAATTAAGCATAAACAATTTAAGTTGAACTAAACCTTTTAATTTGTAGCATGAGATGATAAAGAAGGGGGAAAAATAGACAATGTATAGGTTGGGCAGCTTACAGAAGGCATAACGATAAATCCTACCTGCTGAAGCAGCAAACGGCGCTGGAGCCGGCGACAGACAGAGGAGGTGAGCCTTGCCAGCCAGTCGAACTCCGAGTGAGCCGTCGCTGCCTCGACCGAACCGGACCGGCCAGCGCATATCTCTATGGTGCGGACCAGCAGCAACCCAGTCTCCTCCCGCGCGTGTTCTCCCTCGTCCTTGTGCTTCCATGCCAGCAACCACTCAGCCCACTGCCAGAAGACAACAGACAACAAAAGAAAAAAGAAAAAAAATGGGGAGAAGCTATTGGAAGTCAGATCCTCGATTGTTGGCTCTGATGGCACATACTAAGGTTTTTATTTTAAGGAAGAAAAAGGAATGCTCACAGCTTCTCTCAGGTGGCGGCCGACATGGTTTCCTCGGTTAGTCGGCAGTGCGTCGGACGCGATGCGATCGAGCAACTGCAAGAGTACTGGGCCCACCACCTCTTCTCCGCCTCCTAGTCCGCTCCTCTTCCACCCCAACCTGCATCCATTATAGTTGTAATTATACTAGTGTTTGGCAGGTGCCATGCACCTAGCTAATAAGAGAAAATAATATGCATAGTTTCACTCCCCAGTTTATTTTCCTTGATTTTGTTAGAAACAAAATGTGAAATGCCGCTAGAGAACAAGCCTGTTTTTATCTTGGTTGTCACTAGAGAAATCCAAAAAAAAAAGTCACTTCAAGCGGGAAATCCAAGGGAAACCGAACTTCACACACAAGTCGGCCATGCATCAATTGACTACTAAGTATTCTTGTTATCACCAATGATGCATGTAAATTATAAGTAGAGCTCCTAAGAGAAGCCAAGCATGCGAGAGGAATCTTTTTTGTGGTAGTTGAGGATATGTTTGTGCTCTTGTTGCTGTCATAGCTCGGGTGCTATGCCCCTTTACCACTGAAACGAGGTACCACGCTTGAAACATGGAACTGTGACGGGTTGGTGACTTCTAAACGGCTTCACTGCAGACGATTTGTACCGAATGGATCTTTGTTTTCTCTCTCTCTCAAAGCAAATAAAATGTAATTACGTGAAAACGTGGCTCCCATGCTGCCCTTTTTCCAGCTACCATTATGCCGATGATCAGATAATAGAGCAACAGGAAGCTGCACGTCACATGGCATGTCACTAGGGTGGTGGTGACGCACCTGGTAGGGCTTTGGTCGTTGCGTCCTCCATCGAGGAAGTCGTGGATGAAGGCCTGACTCATTTCATCTGAACACGACTCGCTGCGGAAGTACGAAGAGATGGCGTCGGCGACGATGGCGGTCCGAGCCCATGCCAGCCTCTCCGCCGCCCGGTCCGGTTCGAATATGCACGCTGCTGCCAGAAAATAGGCCGTGAGCGCGCCGCCCGCTCGCACCCCTTGCTTCGCCAGGCCGCTCTCCTCGCACCACCTGAACCCATTCATATATTATCCCCCCGCATGAGACATGACTAATAGTATTCTCGTCCTGTAATTAAAAGGAAAATAAAATTTTACTCACTTCTGAAGGCCTTCCCACTCCACCTGATGGTGTGCCTGGCATCGGTTGAAGTCGGACTTGGCAAGCTCCAGATACACATCGTTGTTCACGCGTGGCATCCTGCAACCACCATCACACGTATGAGCCATCAGGTTTCTAGCAGTGATAAGGAGCCAATTCTATAAGTCGCTTTTTTTTCCTTTACCTGTAGAGGGCCTTGCCAATCCAAACGACATCTGCACCTCCGTAATGCTCGATGTACAGCCTCGCCTCTATGCGTGGGAGACTGGCGTACCAGGGAAAATCCAGTGCGTACTCCACCTGCGCGAGTTAATGGATTCTGACACCCGTAAGCAACCACACCCGCCTCTTTCTTTCCGAGGAAAATTATTGACACAAATATGGAGGACTAGTCAACTATTCCCCTGAACGATCCGGTTCCAATCTAAGAATTTCCAGGACTGCCCGACCTTTTAAGATACTTTTAAGAAAAGGATAAAATACTATTCTACACAGAAGCAAAAGAAATTTCTAGCAAAAAATTCAGCAAGTGAGATTTGTAGGCTACTTACCTCACCGGGCAAGTCCTTCGTTATGATCCACCTGTCCAGGAACTGGTTGGAAGCTTGCTTTTCTCGGAGAAATCTACATGAGAAATCCTTGGCTTGCTCCAATATTTTCTCCCCAGGGAAGGCCACCTGAGATGCCCTGTTAAGGTTGTACATCTCACTGACTGCTGCTTGGCTCGACTGCCCAGCGAAGCAAAAGAAGCTACCTTCCTTCTCAAAATGCCTGAAAACATCTGCAACGATGGCAAGTGGAAAAAATAGTCCCAGACCACAACCATAATCACAGTTCATATCTCATTACTTATAATTAAACTTCTTGTTGTGGCCTCAACAATTTTAATTTGCTGCTACTCACCAGGAGACACATGGTATCCATGTAAACGGAGGAGACGGAATCCCATGGACGTATCATCCACATCATTTACTGTAGAATACCTCGTCCAACCAATCCCTTCCTCGGTCCAGTATCTGTCATTTAATCAAATGTTTAAAACTCGAAAGATCGGTAAATTCTAATGCTGATCATAACTCGTGCACAAAAAACTTTTACCTATAGACAAAATCCAGGCATTGTTTGGTCTCGGGTTCGAAGTACCGGGAGATCCCAAGGCGCTCCAACCGATCGACAGCCCACAAACGGTCGAAAAGATCCACAGGGTATAAATTGGGTACTGCAGAGCATAATATCACAAGAATTAATTTAGACAAAAAAAAAAAAAAAACAAAAACTGTATATATTATTTATGAATCAAATAGATTTACCTCCTCGGTCAAATCTTTCAACGATCTTCTGAAGGTATTTGAGGCACTTCTCGTCGTTCGTCTGCATGAGAGCATAGGCCGTCGAAGCAGGAGAAGTTTGGAAGGACCCATCAACACATTGGGGCCCAAAAAGCTTCTCCCAGTCCAGACCAGGCAATCCTTCTAGGGAATAGAGCAGTGTTGTTGGTAATTTGTGCAACACATCACTTGGGATCCTGCAATAAAATGTTGGTTTTTTTTTTCTCTTGAGAATATAATGCAGTAATGGCAAGTGCACAAGATATACAAGTGGAGTGAGAGAACTTTCTATTCCACTACCTCTTCAGCTTTAGGTTTCTTCTGGCATATATATCCTGCAAGGCAGGATCATCATAAGGGAGTTCCAACCCCAAGGCCTTGGCTCTCTCTAGGAGAGCAGGGAAGGCGATCTCAAAGCCCGTGAGCACCAGCTCTCCTTCTTGCTGAGCCAACCTCCACATATTGTCGCGAAGAAAAGAAATTCCTATCAAAACAATTTCTTTCAGCAACTCTTTACTCATTCAAAGACAGACTAGAATGCAGTGGACTAGTTCTAGAAAGGGATATGGGTATCTAAACCTCTGTCACAGATATCAGGGTGAGTATTCCATGATTTTAGCGCGACGACGCAAGCCAGAGTGCTGATTATCCGATCGTGAGCCAAGAAAATTGAGTCCCCCCATGAGCCATCAGGCAGCTGGTTTTCGATAATCCATTGCAGGCTAGATGGGAATTGAGGGTCTCCACTTCCATTTTGGTGCTTCACCAAGGCCACCCATGCTGTGTCATATGCCGAAATGCTTATTTCTCCATCATCATCCGTCGAGCTAAGCATCGACTTCACTCCATTAATCATCCCTACCATGTCCTACAGGCAAGAGACCACCATCAAACAAAGTATATCTTGTTACCAAACATCATCTGATCATTTATAATTTCAATCCTGTAACATGTTTGACACTCGGATATGCTATCTGTTTGATATCTCCAGCACTGGTGGGAGCTGTTAAGCAGAGAGAGGACGGGAAGAGAATAGTGCGAGGAATCAATGGCAAATCCACCTTTAAAGATGGATGGCTTATAATGTGTAGAAAATATTGGATTCGTGGCAATCAACAGATCGTGCCCTCAATTCCTCGCACTCGGTTCTTCTTCGAAGTGTTATCCACTCTGTACAACTGCTCAAAAATGACCCGCGCTGTTCAAGCCAATCTATATGCATAGGATATTATATCGCAAGGATAAGCTCGCTGGCATTGAATCAGGCCCTTAATTTTTCACTAATACCTAAGCTGTAGATTTATAGGCAATTACCTCCGGCACTTGGTCCTCATCATTCAATTTAGCAACTTTCTCTGGCCATCTGCTGACGGAAACCCGTTGTGGGCTAAATTTGCACCATATTCTGTAAATAGAGTTCATCAAAATGAAGAATAAGTTGTCAATTTTTCTTTGGCGTTATAATCAATTTTTCTTTGGCGTTATGCTAGCTAGAACCAAAATGGCTCTTTGGATGTGGGAGGATTCGATCATCTTGTAAGACCTTCTGGTGCCGGTTTTTCCATTGCAACTTATGAAAAAAAGAGTTGGGAGAGAAGGGGAAACCCTCCTGATTATAATTTATTCATGATTTCTAGGAACACGGAAAATCACCTCTATCATAGCTTTTAATATCTTTCAAAAATGGGATTAATTACAATTAGCTCCTTTTGATTCCTCATTCTCTTATCTGGAATCCAACACATTTTGAAATAAAATTTTTTTACAAAGGATCTCAATGGCTGATGAGTTCTTCGGGCATTCTAATACTTATATGGACGTTACATATAAGTATTGCCTTGTCGCCTACACATTCTCCCCTAAAAAATAAAAATAATTAATAAAAATTGTAGCTTTTCATTTTAGATAAATATTGCATTTTATCCTTAGGAACTCATAACAAAACTCGTTTTCAAAATTTTAGGAGAATATGTTATGGCAATACATCTTTTTCTGTGATAGTTTTGGCCACCTCTTGTCCAATTATTGGGATAAATAATATGAGAAAATAATATTTATTAATTTTTTTATCTCTTGTTACAATAGACCCTTATAACCAACAGTCATTATTTTCATTTTACCATCTCCTGAATGAAAATAATTTTTCAGAAAATCAATTTTTTCTTTAAAAAAGTGATTATACGCTCCAAAAATAAAAATTATTTATCTAATGAAAAATGAAAGAAAAGATGAGACTACTATTTTTTTTCTTTATTGCCTGCTTTGTTCTGTCCTAACAGAGCTATAATAACTGTTATTTTAGCATTTCTTTAATATTACAATCTTTTAAAGGTTATATGTTTGTAACTGTTATTGCAATTTTTATAGGGCGTTACCCTTTACATATCTCAAGTGCCTGACTTTATATAGATGTTGTCGTTGTGACAATTAATCAATATGCTAATCAACTGATCAAGAATGGCTTTGTTGTTTGCTGTACCGAATGGAACAGTAAATTCTGTTTTAGGTGCAACTAGGAAATAAATTATTTTTTTTAGATAAAGGACAAGAAGGTTTTTTTTTTTCAAAAAAAATAGAAGAGAACCAGAAGAGCTTTTAAGAGATTCTGTACCTGGAGTGCTTGGTTCGGATATTGCATGGCATCTCCAACGGGCAAGACGCAAGATATCATCTAGCCTCCGTGCGCACCTATATTACACGAACCTGGCACACGAACACAAGCAGGAAATCATTTATTCCATCCCCGTACTTCGGACCACCTTGAACAGGCAGCTCATAAAAGTAAGTTTTATTATTTTATTTATTAGTTTCCTGCATCAGGCCTGGATTACAAAACAATGAAGACAAACTATGTAGTGCTGGTCACGCGAGATCCACATGACACGAGGATGGATGGCCTTAATCTCATTTGATTAAACTTTAGGACTCGTTTGGTTGGTGGAAAAAGAAAAAAAAAAATATAGCCAACAAAAAAATAATGAGTTGTTTAATTAGAATTTTCAAAAAAGAGAAGCAATAAAGTTGTATTCTCATGTAAATATAATTTTTATATTTTATGAAAAAAACTTTTCTATAAGAAACATGAAAAAGTTACTTTTTTATGAACCGGAGATCACTCCATTTTTATTTTTTTTCAAAAAGATCCTTCAACATTAAAGAGGCATTAAAAACCTAGTTTTTGTTAAGAGTATAATAGGAATTACACATAACTATTTCAAAAAAGTGGATGGTTAACTGAATATAAGCACTTTGAAAATCTATCACTTTTCCATAGTCAGTCAAACATGCTAAAAATACTTTTCCAAGCATCTTTTTTTTGGAATCTGCTTCTCAGGAATAATATTTCTAAAAAGAAAAATTCTTTTGCAAACTAAACAAGCTCTTAATGTTATGTGTATAAATAAATATTATTTATAATATTTTCATGATACACTTCCGCAAAGAAGAAAAAAAAGAAGACAACATAATAGACCAAGAGGGGTGCATTCAGGTTCATATACAGCCTTAAGCACCCTTTTTCATGTGGATGAAATGACGCACCATTGCTCCATGGATCTTTGCCCTTTTTCTTGATACACTTCGAGCACCAAAAAATGAACAAAAAGCGGACAAAACAAAACTAAACTCTAGTTTGCTGCCTCGATGAAGAGATGAAGAAAGAACGAGAAACCAAGAGCAAAGAAATCGAGACTTCAAGAGATTGATGGACGAAAGGAAGGGGGCGTACTGGGAAGAGATATGGGTACATGAGGCCGCAGCAGCGTCGACGACGAGGGCGGTATCCGGGCAGCGGCCGAGAGGAGCATGGCTACGTGGGGGGCAGAAAGGTGGCGCTGGGGGAGTGGCGGGGGTTCGATACGCTTCTCGGTATAAGATGGATCGATGGGATTTAAAGGGATAGATGGAAGGCCAAAGAAGTTAAGAGGGAAAAATAATGGGAGGGATGGGGGCCTGGGAGGAATAAGGAGAGGGATAAAGAGGTGTCCCTTGCAGAGAATCCGTCTTCCTATCAGTGTCTGTTGCGCAACAAAGTCACGCCTGTTTCTTTCATTCCACGAAAAGGTGGCGCTGGGGGAGTCGCGGTTAGCAACAACTTTACGAGGGTGATCGGATCGATATGTTTTCGGTATAAGATGGATGGGATTTAGGAGGATGCAGAGAAGACGAAAGAAGTGAAAGGGAATGTGTGGTAGCTGTGTTTAGGCGACGATGTTGGACAAAGCTCTCAGGGCAAGACAAATTGGATTACATCCAGATGGCTAACGATAGTTTTCTGCCACAGGTCCAATATCACTGTCCAATTTAATGCTTGTGTACTCTGCTGAAGGGTGGTGAAATTGCAAAGAGAGCATGCGCTTATTGTGTTTAGGTAAAAAACGAAAGATTAAAGAAACATTACAGAGGCACCCTCCAAGTTTGGACCAATTAGATTTATATTTTAAAATTTTTTAAAATTCAATTAGCTACCAATGTAACAACCCAGGACTTCACCTAAAATGACTAACCGAAATATATTTTTTGAGTTCCTTAGTCCTCTATAGGTATCCAAGATTTCTTTGGTGAATAACTGATGTCGCACTATATACACGCCCGCACAGCTCCTGACATACTTCCTCGTTCAAATTCATTCAAATCTAATCATAAGTACCACGATAGGCCCGTGGTCTGCCTTCATTATCTCGTATTGTAGTATCCTCTAGTCCATATAGGCTATGGACCGAGTTTGCTCTGATACCATGTGTAGCAACTTAGGACCTTACCCAAAAAGGCTAACCACAAGGTTTTATTTGGATTCATTGATCTAGTATAAATATTCAAGATATACTTAGCAAATAACCGACGTGAGACTTAACACACGCTTGTATGAATTCTTCCATAAAAAAATTTGGACCATTTCTCGATTTATGTGTTATATGCGCAGGGCCCATGCCAATCTTCTCTATATCGTTTCAATTTTATCGTGTATATATATATATACATATTTGATCATGGATTTTGTATCACCGTAGGTGAACTACTAGTGGGATTTCATTAAAATGCCTAAATAAGTTTAAAAGTAAAGATTTGAGATGGTTGAATATGCTCATGAGTAACCTAATCTGGAATCTTTTAAATCATTGGGAAAGAAGTGAAAGGGAATGTGTGGTAGTCGTGTTTAGGCGACGATGTTGGACAAAGCTCTCAGGGCAAGACAAATTGGATTACATCTAGATCGCTAATGATAATTTTCTGCCACAGGTCCAATATCACTGTCCAATTTAATGCTTGTGTGCTCTATTGAAGGGTGGTGAAATTGTAAAGATAGCATCCGCTTATTGTGTTTAGGTACAAAACGAAAAATTAAAGAAACATTACAGAGGCATGTAAGAATATTATAAATTAATATTCTATCAAAGTGTCCCACACACCCTATAATACCCAATTAAAGGATTATGGGTCATTACTAGTCCAATTGTATTTATGGGTAGAAAACCTATTAAAAGAATCTTTTGGTCTTCTTGCTCGTAAGAGCCTTTTGGTTTTCTTGCTGGTAGAAAACCTATTAAAAAAGTCCTTTGGTCTTCTTGATGGTGGGAGACCTATAAAAGAAATGAGAGACTCTAGGGTTCATACCTACAATATAATTTGTACCTCCAACCATCGTGAGACACTCTTGAGGAACATTGTTAGGGTGATCCTTCTCTCTAAAAGCAAGGACAGATTTTACCTAATGGATACAGGTATGTCTTTATAGTTTTATATTCCGCGTTGATTATGATTAACATGATAATCCAAGATCTTGATGTATTTTCATATTTGAAAATTATAACATTTGGTATCAGAGCCATTGTTGTGGATTATTATGTTTTTCCATTGATATTAAGAATCTGCCATCAAATAAGGTTTGGAGATTATGATGGATTTATGTACTTCATTTCTGTCTATTTAGTTTTATAACCTATTATCAAAAATTTGTCCTAGAGCTATATAAATATGCATGCCTTCCACATGTTTGTCAAATTGACTCATCAACATTTTCTTTGTGGATACAGTTGCTATGGTTTTTGTGCCTGTTATTATTAATACAGTTTGGCTTGGTCTGAATTGTTTTTGGGCTTATAAAAGCAGGGTTTCCGTATACTAAATTTGAATCTTTACATGACCTGACGTAAATTTGACCCAACAGGCTTGGAAATTGGAACATTGTATTTTATGCATAAATGACAAATCCACTGCTTATGCCTACAGTGTTATATTGACAGAAATGAACACTCACTTAGAATGCATCAAATGCTTGTGCTGGCTGAGCAAAGCCTGTGGACATCAACACCATTTTTTTATCATCTCCCACCTCTAGAGAGTAAATAGGAAAATGAAGATAAACCTGTATGTGGCCGTCCTTGTAACTCCTCCCACTATTTTGATACACTTAGCTGGGAATGCTGATTTATGAGCTTGCTGTTATTAGCTTCCTATGCAGGTCTGCTAATAACCAAGTTGTTAGTTTTTCTATTATGTTTTTCTTTCCTGTTGTGTAAAACATGGGTCTGTCTATATTCTTGGAACATATTGTTCATGTGAAAAAACACTATAGGCATCTATTCATGAGAAGGAAGTATATTACTCATTGCAATATACCATCTTTCAACAAGGTGATGTCTTGATTCATGAACGTAATGGTGTTTCTCCCAAAACATGAAAGAATTAGATCTTGGTTTATAGGCCCTCAAAGTAATTTGTTTCTTGTTTAATCAGCAATGATAAGGACATCTAACTGGTTTGATAGATGATAATATCTGTTTATGTAATTTAAATAATAGTGCATCTGACTTCATCTGACATATAAAAAAAAAAATTTGAAAATTATTCTTATTACCTCTAGATTACCTTGTGCCCATTATGTGTTAAATTCTTAACTATTAATTGAATTTTATTATGGTTGGGCATGTATTTGTATGTAGAAATCTTAGTCCATTATATGTAAAATTCCATTATTACTTGATGAATTTTATTTATTGATTGGACATGAATTGTTTGAGGTAATCTATTTGTACTAAAATCATGTGAGAATTCGTTTGCCCAAAGGTACAAAATCTTACCTGATTTTAGATGGCAAATATTTGACATCATAATTATGAATGGATAATATTGGAGGGAACACTTGTATGTTAGGATCTTCCCAAAGGTTGGATCTTAATGATACGATTAGTTCATCCACTAATTTTTAATGTTGGAAGGAACAATTTGTATGTGAAAATTTCCTACCCAAAGGAGGAATTTTGATGATACTACTAGTTCATCCACAGAATTTAAATGCCGGAAGGAACACTTGTATGTTAGGATCCTCCCAAAGGTTGGATTTTAATGATACCCTAGTTCATCCATTATGATTTAAATTCTGATTATTATATTTATGAGTGTCTAATTCAAAGCATTAATGTGATTAAATTGAAATTCTTTGCAGTAAGTGTACCGGTCTCTTTACATTCACAAGCATCATCTGTCCCTATGCTGAATGGGAGTAACTTTTCAGAATGGATGGAGAGGGTCAGATTCACCTTAGGAGTTCTTGATCTAGATTTATCCCTTTTGACCCCAAAACCAGCTGCTCTTACTGAAAATAGTAGCAAAGATGAGAAAGACAATTTCATAGCCTGGGAGAGATCAAATAGGTTGAGCCTCATGTTTTTAAGAATGACCATAGCTGGAAACATCAAACACTCACTCCCTAGTACAGAGGATGCCAAAACCTTTTTGACAAGTGTTGAGGAGAGATTTCGCTCAGCAGATAAGTCTTTAGCGGGGACCTTAATGGCTAGACTTACCACAATGAAATATAATGGGGCTAAGGGAATGCAAGAGCATATCCTTGAGATGACAAATATAGCTGCCAAACTTGAAACTCTAAGAATGAAAGTAGAGGAGTCCTTTATTGTTCAATTCATCCTGAACTCATTGCCACCTCAGTATGGTCCATTCCAGATGCACTACAATTCTATCAAGGATAAATGGAATGTGAATGAGTTGGCTAGTATGGTGGTTCAGGAGGAGATAAGATTAAAACAACAAGGGACTTTTCTGCTAATTTTGTGACTCAAGAAGCTGGAAAGAAAAAGCATCATTATGGGAAAGGAAAGAAACAAGCACCACCAAAGGGAAAGGGACCTGCTAAAGGCAATCAGGTTCAAGGAAAGGATACAAAATGTCATTTCTGTAGGAAGCCTGGACGCATGAAAGCTGAGTGTCCAAAGCGTAAGGCTTGGTTCGAAAAGAAGGGTAAGCTTTATGCTTGTGTATGTTTCGAATCAAATCTTGTAAGCGTTCCTACTAATACTTGGTGGTTAGATTCGGGTGCTAATGTTCATGTTTCCTTAACAATGCAGGGATTCCTTGCAAGCCGTACACCAAATCCAATTGAATGTTTCATCTTCATGGGAAATGAGAATAAGGCAGAAGTTTTGGCCATTGGAACTTTTCGTTTAATTTTAAGTACCGGTCATTGTTTAGACCTTCATGATACTATTTTTGTGCCTTCTGTAAGGCGTAATTTGATTTCCTTGTCAAGACTTGACATTGACGGCTACTCTTTTTCCTTTCAGAATGGTTGTTTTAGTTTGTTTAAGAATGTTATTCCTATTGGTTCTGGTTTTCTTTCTAATGGCCTTTATCAGCTTTGCCTTGATAATACCTTTATTAAAAATGTTTACACCCAACACCATGAAGTTTGTATTGGAATGAAAAGGAACATGATTAATGAAAAGTCTTATGACTTGTGGCATAAAAGGTTGGGGCATATCTCCAAAGAAAGGTTACAGAGATTAGTAAAGGAAGGGATTCTTCCGATTTTGGATTTTACTGATCTCGGTATGTGTGTGGATTGCATTAAAGGAAAGCAAACCAAACATACAAAGAAAAGTGCCACAAGGAGTAGGGAGCTTCTTGAAATAATTCATACAGATATATGTGGACCTTTCTCCACAGAATATTTTGGGGGAGAAAAGTATTTTATCACCTTTATAGATGATTTTTCACGGTATGGATATATTTATTTGCTACATGAAAAATCTCAAGCCGCTACGGTCCTTGAGATATTTCTCACTGAGGTTGAAAGGCAATTAGATAGAAAGGTGAAAATCATAAGATCAGATCGAGGTGGTGAGTACTATGGTAGATATAATGAATCGGGTCGTAACCCTGGCCCATTCGCCAAACTTCTTGAACAACGTGGCATTGTGGCACAATACACTATGCCTGGTACGCCTCAGCAGAATGGTGTTGCTGAGAGGCGTAATCGGACATTACTGGATATGGTTAGGAGTATGATAAGCAATTCTACCTTACCTAAGTCATTGTGGAGTGAAGCTCTTAAGACTGCTGTGTATATCTTAAACCGTGTCCCTAGTAAGTCAGTTCCAAAAACTCCTTTTGAGTTATGGACTGGAAGGGTACCAAGTTTGAGACATATGCATGTCTGGGGTTGTCCAGCTGAAGCAAGGCTTTACAGTCCACATGAAAAGAAATTGGATCCTAGAACTATAAGCGGGTACTTTATTGGTTACCCAGAGAGATCCAAAGGGTATAGGTTTTATTGTCCCAACCATAGTCCGAGAATAGTAGAAACTGGAAATGCCAAATTCCTTGAGCTTAGTGAAGTCAGTGGAGTAAAGAATTGAGAGATGTAATCATTGAGGAAGTACAGGTTGATGTTCCAATACCCACTTTTTCAGAAAGCATTATTGTTCCGCCTAATGATCATTCTAATGATACTGTGGAACAAGTAAATAATGATCCATCTCATAATGAGAATGCCACTGATGAACAAGCTATGGAGATACCAGAACAGATGATGTTACGCAGATCTCAGAGGGAACGGAGACCTGCTATTTCATTTGATTATGTAATGTATGTCCAGGAACATGAATTTGACATTGGAACAAGTAATGATCCAGTTACGTTTTCACAAATTAAAGGAAGAAGTGATTCTGATAAATGGATTGATGCCATAAAGGAAGAGTTAAAATCCATGGCCCAAAACAAAGTCTGGGATCTTGTTGAATTGCCTGAAGGATGCAAAAGAGTCGGATGTAAATGAGTTTTCAAAAGAAAACATGACTCTAAAGGCAATGTGCAATAATATAAAGCCAGACTTGTGGCGAAAGGTTTTACTCAGAAACAGGGCATTGATTATAAAGAGACTTTTTCTCCGGTATCTAAAAAGGACTCTTTCAGAATTATTATGGCATTGGTGGCTCATTTCGATTTGGAGTTGCACCAAATGGATGTGAAAACGGCCTTTTTGAATGGAAGTTTGGATGAAGAGGTCTACATGGAGCAGCCGGAAGGCTTCTCTGAAGAGGGTAAAGGTCACTTGGTTTGTAAGCTCAATAAGTCAATCTATGGACTTAAACAAGCTTCTCGACAATGGTATCTAAAGTTTCATAATACCATTATTACCTTTGGATTTAAGAAAAACGTCGTTGATCGATGTATATATCTAAAGGTCAGTGGGAGCAAGTTTATTTTTCTAGTCCTGTATGTTGATGACATATTGTTGGGCAGTAGTGATATGGGTTTACTGTATGAAACTAAGAGTTTTCTCTCAAAGAATTTTGAAATGAAAGACATGGGTGAGGCATCTTTCGTGATTGGAATCGAAATCTTTCGAGACCGAAAACGAGGATTGTTGGGATTGTCTCAGAAAAGTTACATAGGAAGAATTCTTGAGAGATTTGGCATGAAAGATTGTTCATCTTTAGATACCCCGATAACGAAAGGTGATAAGTTCAGCATCTCACAATGTCCAAAGACTGATTGGGAGCGGAAGGAGATGGAAAAGATTCCGTATGCATCTGTTGTGGGAAGCTTGATATATGCGCAAACTTGTACGAGGCCAGATATCAGTTTTGCAGTTGGCATGCTTGGGCGTTACCAAAGTAATCCAGGAATGTCCCATTGGAAAGCTGCGAAGAGGGTACTGCGCTATTTGCAAGGAACTAAGGATTATTTGCTCACCTTTAGAAGAACTGATAATCTAGAGGTGATCGGATACTCAGACTCTGATTTTGCTGGTTGCTCAGATAGCAGAAAATCCACTTCTGGTAATGTGTTTTTGCTAGCAGGTGGAGCTATTTCCTGGAAGAGTATGAAGCAAACTATTACTGCTTCGTCTACAATGGAGGCTGAGTTTGTGGCGTGCTTTGAAGCCACAGTGCATGGTTTATGGCTGAGGAACTTTATCTCAGGACTTGGAGTTGTCGACTCTATAGCCAAGCCGCTGAGAATTTATTGTGATAATTCCTCTGCAGTCTTTTTCTCCAAGAATGACAAGTATTCTAATGGTGCGAAGCATATGGAGCTCAAATACCTTAGTGTCAAGGAGGAAGTACAGAAACAAACAGTGTCCATAGAACACATTGAGACTTCACTTATGGTTGCTGATCCTTTGACGAAAGGATTAACAGGAAAGAAATTTAAAGAACATGTTGACAGTATGGGTCTTATGTATTTATCCATGTTTTGAACATGTTAGTGAGCTCATTAATGTATTGAATGTTTTCTTCAAGACATACATGGATATCCAAGTATAATTGTTTCTGTTTTCTTGTTTTCCACTTATATGTACATTGAATTGTGTGGATGAAAGATGACAAGAAAAATGTCTGAAATAGGCATGAATATGAACCCAAGGCATAATGATAGTAGCCTTAAACCCCTATAAAAGATCATGTTGAATGAAGTTGCTAGTGTTGTGGTACATGGAAGGAATTTTGTTGATTGAATAACAAATGACCGCCATGACTCGCATTGGTAGCCAATTTGACATTGATATAATGGAACTCATATGAAGTATATTGGACTAGGAAGGTTTTCTAATGAAAAGCGTGCACGTGTATGATTTTAATGTCATAACCCATAATAGTCGTTTATTATATAAAAAAAAAATTTGAAGTATTTTCAAATTACGAAGAATGTTTTATTTTGTTTTATGGGTGTATGGGTCAAGTGGGAGAATGTAAGAATATTATAAATTAATATTCTATTAAAGTGTCCCACACACCCTATAATACCCAATTAAAGGATTATGGGTCATTACTAGTCCAATTGTATTTATGGGTAGAAAACCTATTAAAAGAATCTTTTGGTCTTCTTGCTCGTAAGAGCCTTTTGGTTTTCTTGCTGGTAGAAAACCTATTAAAAGAGTCCTTTGGTCTTCTTGATGGTGGGAGACCTATAAAAGAAATGAGAGACTCTAGGGTTCATACCTACAATATAATTTGTGCCTCTAACCATCGTGAGACACTCTTGAGGAACATTGTTAGGGTGATCCTTCTCTCTAAAAGCAAGGACAGATTTTACCTAATGGATACAGGTATGTCTTTATAGTTTTATATTCCGCGTTGATTGTGATTAACATGATTGTTACGGGGGAACTAAGCCGCCATGCTCCACGTGACCGGCACGCGCGCCCATGAAGACTACGGCTGTCCTTTGATCCAGCAATCCGACCCCGAGTCGGACATCTTCGGCTCCACAGCCCGACCTCGAGTCGGCTGCCCTTCGATCCAGCAGTCCGGCCCCGAGTCGGACATCTTCGGCTTCGCGGCCCGACCCCGAGTCGGCTGCCCCTTAATCTAGCAATCCGACCCCAAGTCGGATATCCTCAGCACCGCAGCCCGACCCCGGGTCGGCTGCCCCCTGATCCAGCACTCCGACCCCGAGTCGGAGATCTCTTGATAACGACAGGCTGCTTCCCAGAGGCACGCCGAGGCCTCCTGCTCCACTACTCCCTGCAACGGCTGTATCCGATGCTGTTCCACGATCTCCTGTATCAGCCGTACAAAGCGGAACTCCACTACGCCCTGTCATGGCCGTACCCAGCGCTGCTCCACGACGCCCTGTAACGGCCATGTCAGTGGCCACTCCGCCGCGCCCACGATGACAAACCCCCCTCAGAGACCCCCCAGCCAGGTATATATGCGGCTGGGGGGAGAAGGGGGGGGGTAAGCAATATCTTCCAGAGCACTCTCTTGCTTGCGATTATTATCTCTCCTTCTCCTCCAATCTCCTCTGACTTGATCGTCGGAGGGCCCCCACTACCCCAGTGGTGGTGCGAGGCTTGCTCGCAGGTTTCCCGGTGGAAGGTGGAGCGTAACCAACACCAACCAAGACAACTCAGACGGAACCCCGTTCACACCGCTGTGTCAATCGTTCTCGGTTTGGACCACCAGCAACAGTTGGCGCTAGAAGGAGGGCCTGATCTCAGAGCGATCGTAATGGCACGGCGAGGTGGTCGTGGAGCTTCCAATGCCTCCGGTCGCGGGGCCTCTCGCGCCTCCGGCCGGGAGGCCGCTGCGTCTCCAACACATTCTCAGCAACACTCCACCATTCCACCCCCCATTCAGATGGTCGAAGCCGCTCAGTTCGACCAGTTAGCCCAGCAGGTTCGCACCCTCGCGGAGGTAGTGCAGAACCTGCAGGGTGTGATGTCTCGAGCGCCACAGCGGGCCCAGGAGCCGCTGCCCCCCGAGCGCTCACCTGTCTTCCTCAACCCGCGCTCCTTCCTCTCCCATGGGGAGGAGCGCCGGCGCGAGGAAGGTTCTCGAGCACGGTCCATTCTGCCAGGACCTTCTCATCGAAGCTGCGCGGGGTACGAGAGGCGGACCCGGGCGCGTTCTCCGACCCCCCAGTCCTCGAGGGGCCCGCACTCCAGTCGGTCCCCCTCGCGCCGCTCCTTGTCTCCCACCCACCGGTCGCGCTCCCTGGACCGGCGGGTGGACGATCTCCACAGACAACTCCAGGTCCTGAAGGGCCACTCCAAAGATCTCTTCGCCGACATGGAGATCTCCTCCCAACCAGCGCTTGCCTCGAGGATCCTGCGGACCCTAAATCCGCCGGGATTCAAAATGCCGGCGATCGAGCCCTATGACGGGGCGGCGGACCCGCGGGATCACGTGGAGAGTTTCAGGACTCTTATGCTCCTCCATGGAGCATCAGATCCCCTCCTCTGCAAGGCCTTCCCGGCGACCCTCCGTGGCCCAGCCAGGGCGTGGTTCGCCGGCCTGGAGGCTGACTCTATCCAGTCCTTTGACCAGTTCACTCGCCTCTTCATCAGCCATTTCGCCGTCAGTAGCCGGCGGCGATTGGTTTCCGACTCCCTCTTTGATGTCCGGCAAAACGAGGGAGAAAGCCTGCGGGATTACCTTACCCGCTTCAACAAGGCTACATTGGAGGTCCGGAACCTGAGCCAGGAGGTGGCTCTCTCAGCCCTGAAGCGTGGCTTCCGGAAGGGCAGACTCACCTTCTCCCTGGACAAACGCCTGCCGCGGAGCTTTCCGGAGCTGTTGTCTCGGGCGAACCAGTATGCAGACGCCGAGGAGGCAGCCGCCCACCGGAACAAGGAGGCCGCCGAGGCCCCTCTAAAGCTCGGGAAGAAAAGGCGAAAAGAGGCACCCCAGAGGAGGAGCCCGACGCCTCAACATCAGCGCAGAAGCCCGTCACCGGCGAGGAACCACGGCGCCCCACGCCCTCGTTCTCCGCACCGACGCTTCAACCGGTACACCCCACTCCTGGCCCCCCGGGCCCAGATCCTTATGGAGGTCAAGGGGCGGGAGAACCTTCCGGTCCCGAGGCAGATGAAGAAAATCCCTGGGAGGAGGCCCTCTCGAGCGTACTGTGAGTACCACCGAGACCACGGCCACGACACCGAAGACTGCTTCCAGCTTCGGGACGAGATCGAGGCTCTCATCCGCCGAGGGCGTCTCGGTCGATATGTAAACGACCGACGTCCCCCCGCAGACCCGCGCCCGGCCGACCCGGCCCCTCAGGAGCCTCGGGAGCAGAATCGACCCGTCGCGGGCGTGATCCACACCATCACTGGGGGCTGCTCTCGGCCTGTGAGGAACGCAGGGGGCTCGGTGGAAGCATCAGGGGTGGCCGTCGCGAAGAGGCAGCGGGTCGGAAATGTAATCACTTTTTGTGATGAGGATGTAAAGGGGGTTCAGACCCCCCATGATGATGCCATGGTGATCTCCCTCACTATGGCGAACTATGATGTAAGGCGTGTTCTTGTGGATAGTGGAAGCTCAGCTGATATTTTGTTTTACGAGGCCTTCCAAAAGATGAGCTTGTCCCGACGAGTGTTGCACAAAACATCCACCCCCCTCATAGGATTCACTGGAGACGCTATCTCGGCCGAAGGTGTCGTTGAGCTGCCTGTGACTGCGGGCGTTGCACCCGCAGAAGCCACGGTGCGGCTCGGGTTCTTGGTCGTCCGTGTTCCCTCGGCCTACAACGCTATCCTCGGACGACCCGGACTGAACGCCCTTCGCGCGGTAGTCTCTACATACCATTTGCTAATGCGGTTCCCCACGGCGGCCGGGATTGGAGAGGTCCGAGGTGACCAACCGACCGCACGGCAATGTTTCCTAGCAACTCTCAAAGGGAAGAAGCCCGTGGAGGCCCTAAGCGTCGAGTCCCTTGACGCCAGAGACGAGGTGGCTTTGCGGCACGGGGAGCCGGCCGAGGGTGTGATCGAAGTTCCCCTTGAGGAGGGTCGTCCGGACCGTACGGTCCGGGTCGGTGCAAACCTCGACTCGGAAGCTCGGCTCAGGTTAGTGGAATTCCTCCGAGCCAATGCTGATGTATTTGCCTGGTCGGCGGCCGATGTACCTGGGATCGACCCAGAGGTCATTTCTCACGCCCTCAACGTCGACCCGACCCACCGACCAGTAAAGCAGAAGAAGAGACACTGTGCCCCGGATCGGATCCGGGTGGTCGACCAGGAGGTAGACAAACTCTTGGATGCAGGCTTCATAAGGGAGGTGAGCTACCCCGAGTGGCTGGCAAACGTCGTACTTGTCCGGAAGGCGAGCGGGAAGTGGAGGATGTGCGTCGACTACACCGACCTGAACAAGGCGTGCCCCAAGGATAGCTTTCCGCTTCCACGGATAGACCAACTGGTCGACGCGACTTCCGGCTATCAGCTGCTGTCTTTCATGGACGCCTTCTCCGGCTACAACCAAATAATGATGGCTCCACAGGACGAGGAGAAAACTGCCTTTATAACAGACCGGGGGCTGTACTGTTACAAGGTAATGCCCTTTGGTCTGAAGAATGCTGGCGCCACTTACCAGCGCCTCGTCAATAAAATCTTCAAGGAGCAGATTGGCCGGAACATGGAGGTGTACGTGGACGATATGCTGGTGAAGAATCGCCATGCAGACCAGCACATTGCGGATCTGGAGGAGACTTTCGCCACCTTGCGGAAGTTTCGCGTGAAGCTGAACCCAGCGAAGTGCGCCTTTGGTGCTTCGGCCGGGAGGTTCCTCGGTTTCATTGTCAACCAGCGGGGGATCGAGGCCAACCCGGACAAAATCAAGGCCATCCAAGATATGTCCCCTCCGACCAAAGTGAAGGAGGTTCAGGAGCTCGCTGGAAGGGTCGCCGCGCTCGGACGATTTGTGGCAAAATCGGCCGAACGCTGCCAACCGTTCTTCAAGGTGTTGAAGCGTCCGAAAGACTTCCTTTGGACGGCCGAATGTCAAGTGGCATTCGACCAACTCAAGGAGTACTTGGCGTCTCCTTCCCTGCTGTCCAAGCCGCAAGAGGGGGAGATGCTCTACCTCTATCTGGCGGTCTCCCCAACCGCAGTCAGCGCAGTACTGGTTCGGGAAGAGGCAAAGCTCCAGAAGCCTGTGTACTACATCAGCCGGGTCCTACGGGATGCCGAGACGCGGTATGCGAAGGCGGAAAAGATCGCCTTCGCGCTGCTCACTGCGGCCAGGAGGCTTCGCCCCTATTTTCAGGCTCATCCTGTCACCCTCTTGACCGATCAACCACTGCGGCAGATCCTCAGCAATCCTGAGAATGCGGGACGGCTGGTGAAGTGGGCAGTAGAACTTGGTGAGTTCGACATCCGCTACCAGCCCCGACCCGCCATCAAGGCCCAGGTGCTCGCGGACTTCCTCGCTGAGTGCACTGTGCAGGAGGCGGAACCTAGGCCGCCGGAAACACCCAGCCTCGACCTCCCAATCTGGACGCTTCACATTGATGGGTCGTCGAACCCCGAAGGTGGAGGGGCCGGGCTGGTCCTTACCAGTCCCGATGGAGTGATAGCCGAGTATGCCTTGAGGTTCGGATTTCCAGTGACCAACAACGAGGCGGAATACGAGGCCCTAGTCACAGGACTCAAACTCACCAAGGAGCTCGGCATCCGGCGTTTGAAGGTCTTCACCGACTCCCAGCTGGTGGTCGGGCAGGTCCGAGGGGAGTTCGAGGCTCGGAGCCCGACCATGCAGAGCTATGTCTGGAAGGTGCAAGCACTCATTCCCGACCTCGGCAGTGTTGACATTCAGCAGGTCCCAAGAAGCGAAAATGCCAGGGCCGACAGGCTGTCCCGCTTGGTGGGCGCAGACGCGCACAACTTGTCGAGGGCGATCTACCTGGAGACCCTGGATGCCCCGAGCATCGGCGAGGCCGGAGCGGTGATGGCGATTGATCCGGAGCCATCTTGGATGGACCCGCTCGTCGCCTACCTCGCCGAAGGAATCCTCCCAGAGGACGAAGATCAAGCTCGGCGACTCGTCATGAAGTCCGCCCACTACGTACTCTATGAAGGGAGGCTGTATCGGACCTCGTTCACCGCCCCCCTCTTAAGGTGCCTCCGCCCCTCGGAAGCGGCCTACACCCTCAGCGAAGTCCACGAAGGCATCTGCGGATCGCACCTGGGGGCTAGGTCCTTGGCGCATAAGATCATGAGGCAAGGCTATTATTGGCCTACCTTGTTGGAGGACTCAAAGGATCATGTGCGGAAATGTGACGCCTGCCAGCGCCACGCCAACGTCCAGAGAGTCCCTTCTGTCCCCCTGGCACCAATCACTGCACCCTGGCCCTTTGCCCAGTGGGGAATGGATATCCTCGGACCATTCCCCGTCGCTTCAGCTCAGCGGAAATTTTTGATTGTTGCAATCGACTACTTCACCAAGTGGGTGGAGGCAGAGCTGCTGGCCACTATCGCGGAGGTGCAAGTCCGGAAGTTCGTGAAGAAGAACATCATTGTCCGATTTGGGGTACCTCGGGTCCTCATCTCGGATAATGGGCGACAGTTCGACAACAAGCATTTCCGTGACTTCTGCGAGGAGTTCGGGATCGAGCATCGGTTCACATCTGTGTCGCATCCCCAAACCAACGGCGAGGCCGAGGTCACAAATCGGACAATCCTCCAAGGAATCAAAGCGCGAATCGGTCGGACGGGGCAAGCTTGGGTCGAAGAACTCGAGAATGTCCTTTGGGCGTATCGGACCACGCATCGGACCCCTACCGGGGAGACGCCTTTCAGCCTAACCTATGGCACGGAAGCCGTTGTCCCCGTGGAGCTCGGACTCCCCTCACCTCGGGTGGCCGTGCACCGACCCGAGGCCAATTCGGAACAACTCCGAGGGAACCTGGATCTCTTGGAAGAAGCGAGGGAAATGGCGCAGGTTCGGATGGCGATGTATCAGCGGAGGGTGGCCCGATATAACAACTCCAAGGTCCGACCGAAGCTTTTCAGAATCGGAGATCTGGTGCTAAGGCGAGCTAAAGCATCTCGACCTGCGGAAGGTGGGAAGCTAGCGCCAAATTGGGAAGGCCCATATAAGGTTCGCTGGGTAAACCGACCTGGCTCCTACCAGCTGGAGGCCCTAGATGGTCGAGAAATTCTAAGGAGCTGGAATTTCGCTAACCTGCGGATGTATTACCAGTAGAACGACGATGCCAGAAAGATAGTTCAAAAATGTATAACGCTTTGCATTTCAATAATTTCTGGTTACAACGGCGTGCTCGTGTGATTACAAGGAATTCCCAAGGGAGAATTAGGGTGTAAAGAAAGTAAAGAAGAGGTGGAGACTCCGAGGAGCTGAAGATCTAGGATCCCGAAACCTCCATCTGAAGCGGTTGCAATCCCGTCGGAAGTGGGTGCTTCCAACCGGAGGCGCCATCGGCGTCTCACGAAAGAGACGAAGAGCCGGCGCGGATGAAGAAGAAGTGGACGAAGGAGAAGTCCACACTGCCTCCAACCGGAGGCGCCATCCACGCCCCACGAAGAGGATGAGGAGCCGCCGCCGACGAAGCTCCCGCTGCCTCCAGAGGAACGCCACCTCCAAGGGATATTCCGGTCCTCCCCAGTGTTAGGGGAGAGAAGGAATACGAGGGGGAAGAGCATATGGAGGCGCGGTCCCGGATCAGGCGTCTGGTGCAGAGCTCAATCGGGAGGCTGAACTTCAAGGAGGGGAGATGTGATCCCGGATGAAACACCTAGAGCGGAGTTCCGCCGGGGAGACCCTCCTTGCTGATCCCAGATGAAACGGCTAGTTGGTTGAAGTCGCGAGGGGCGCACCTCCCGTTCCTTCGGCAGGAGTCTCTCAGCCATGCGCCAGAGAGAAGGTCCACGATCCATGGCAACTTGAACAGCTCCGGCTTGGCAGGCTCCATCGCACCTGCACCTATATTTATAGCCAAACTGCGGCCCCCCGGTCGTTCCGATACGGGTGGCTCCAATAAATGCGGGCGCATTGAATCCGGAGCCGATCCGGCTCTCAAGGCGTATCTTTCCGCGATTTCCTAAGCGTCATTCTCCTTAATCGCATTTTTTGTGCAGGACACTCCGGGTGCCCTGTACCCCTAGGTCTACGTATCTCCGCCCGCGCCCAGGCCGCATCCGCCTCGAAGAACGCGCGCATCGCGGCCGCTTAACTGACACTCCTCGCAAGCAGCAACTGGCGATCCGATTTCCCAGGTAACGCATCAATTAGCGTTTAATGCCCTTCTGGTGTTCCCCAGGCAACGCTTGGAGAAGAGGAGAAACACGATCGCAGCTGGCCACGGAGAAACCCCGTCGGGCTGCAAGCGACAGGCGCATGGCCAACGAGCGGAATTTCCCGAGGCACGGCCCTCGGATGCCAGGCTAACCCGATGATCATCCCGGGAGCAGACTAGCCTGAAGCCCCGACCGGTCGCCTTGGCTTGCGCCAGCCTTGGCCGACCAACGAGCGGAATCTCCCGAGGCTCGGCCCTCGGATGCCAGGCTAACCCGATGACCATCCCGGGACCAGACTAGCCTGAAGCCCCGACCGGTCGCCTCGGCTTGCGCCAGCCTTGGCCGACCAACGAGCGGAATCTCCCGAGGCTCGGCCCTCGGATGCCAGGCTAACCCGATGATCATCCCGGGAGCAGACTAGCCTGAAGCCACGACCGGTCGCCTTGGCTTGCGCCAGCCTTGGCCGACCAACGAGCGGAATCTCCCGAGGCTCGGCCCTCGGATGCCAGGCTAACCCGATGATCATCCCGGGAGCAGACTAGCCTGAAGCCCCGACCGGTCGCCTTGGCTTGCGCCAGTCTTGGCCGACCAACGAGCGGAATCTCCCGAGGCTCGGCCCTCGGATGCCAGGCTAACCCGATGACCATCCCGGGAGCAGACTAGCCTGAAGTCCCGACCGGTCGCCTCGGCTTGCGCCAGCCTTGGCCGACCAACGAGCGGAATCTCCCGAGGCTCGGCCCTCGGATGCCAGGCTAACCCGATGACCATCCCAGGACCAGACTAGCCTGAAGCCCCGACCGGTCGCCTCGGCTTGCGCCAGCCTTGGCCGACCAACGAGCGGAATTTCCTGAGGCCTAACCCTCGGATGCCTGGCTTAGTGCCGGAAGAATTTCCTAAGGCCTAACCCTCGGATGCCTGGCTTAGTGCCGGAAGAATTTCCTGAGGCCTAACCCTCGGATGCCTGGCTTAGTGCCGGAAGAATTTCCTGAGGCCTAACCCTCGGATGCCTGGCTTAGTGCCGGAAGAATTTCCTGAGGCCTAACCCTCGGATGCCTGGCTTAGCGCCGGAAGAATTTTCTGAGGCCTAACCCTCGGATGCCTGGCTTAGTGCCGGAAGAATTTTCTGAGGCCTAACCCTCGGATGCCTGGCTTAGCGCCGGAAGAATTTCCTGAGGCCTAACCCTCGGATGCCTGGCTTAGTGCCGGAAGAATTTCCTGAGGCCTAACCCTCGGATGCCTGGCTTAGTGCTGGAAGAATTTCCTGAGGCCTAACCCTCGGATGCCTGGCTTAGTGCCGGAAGAATTTCCTGAGGCCTAACCCTCGGATGCCTGGCTTAGTGCCGGAAGAATTTCCTGAGGCCTAACCCTCGGATGCCTGGTTTAGTGCCGGAAGAATTTCCTGAGGCCTAACCCTCGGGTGCCTGGCTTAGCGCCGGAAGAATTTCCTGAGGCCTAACCCTCGGATGCCTGGCTTAGTGCCGGAAGAATTTCCTGAGGCCTAACCCTCGGATGCCTGGCCTAGCGCCGGAAGAATTTCCTGAGGCCTAACCCTCGGATGCCTGGCTTAGGGCCGGAAGAACTTCGAGAGTCAGGAGTCGGCAAGACGTCGCCAAGAGTTAAAAAGAAAAAAAGAGGAGGACGAAAGCGAGATGAAGAAACATTCGACTTGTATTAATTTTCATTGTTTCAGGGCCAAGGCCCATACAATTTGGCAAAATGCCGACATACAAAAAAAGAGGACAACGAAAGGTACAAGAGGTCAGCTTGGAGAAACCCCCGGGTCGGGAGCGTCGGGCTCGTCCGCAGGGGGTAGGGAGGCGGTAGGAGAATCAGCAGGCGATGGCGCCGGAGAGGAGTCGAGAAGGGAAATCCCACTCAGGTCAACTTCGGGGTACTTAGCCGACACCCTTGCCAGGCCCTCCTCGAAGCCTAAGATGAAGGATTCGGACCCCGCGTCCGACGCGTCACGGACGAACTCGTCAGACTGACGATAGGCCCGTACCGCCTCCGACATATCACGGGTGAACTCGGCGGACTGACGATAAGCCTGTACCGCCTGGCGCCAGATCTCCGCACTCTTCTCGGCCAGCGCCGCCTCTGCTCGCTCCTTAATCTGAGCCTTAGCCTCCAAGACCTTCGCCACAATCCGGTCTTCAGCCTCGGAGGAGACCCTCAGCAGATTAGCCTGAGCCTCCTTACGCTCCGCCTCGGCAGCAGTGCGAGCGGCCTCAGCTTCCTCCAGGCGCGAACGGAGCTCTTGGTCGTTCGCGCGGGACCTCTCCAAGGCTGACTCCAACTCGCCCAGTTTGGCTTCAAGAGACCGGGTTCGGTTGCGGGCGCTGTCGGCAGACCGCTGAGCCTTCTTCCACCTCTCTCGATAGTCCGCGACCTTCCGGCACTGCTTTTCAGCTCGTTCCCCCGCCTTCTTAACCCTGCTTTCGAGGCCCGAGGCGACTTTGAGTTGCTCCCGAGCTTCCAACAGTTGCTTCTCGAGGGCGGCGAAGCCGAGTGCCCGCTCTTCGGCCTCCCGGAGCCTCGCCTCGAGGTCCCCGGTCGTCCTGCCCGCCACGGCCTGGCCTCCCTCTTCCACTGCTTTCAGTCGGTGCTCGGCCTTCGCCAGAAGCCCCGCCTGTTCCTTGTAGCACTCCTCTAGACGGATCATGTACTGGGCGAGCTAAGAGATAGGAAAAGTGAGGGCGTCAGGCGGAGAACAACAGAGCTAATAAATGGTGAAAAGCAGCCAGAAGAACACTCACCGACATGAGACAGACACAGCTGGCAGCCCCGACGTCAGAGACCCCCAACTCCCGGACCCGCCGACGGTCCTTCTCCAGCAGCACTGTTTCGATGAGGTTTCGGGCGCCATCGGTAGTGAAGGCCGACCCCGATTTCTCTCCGGAGCCGGATGGTGGTTCTGCAGCCTTACCCTTATCCATCGCCTGGGAAAGAGTCCTGCTGATTGTGCTCGGGGCGGGGGTCACTCCAGGAATTGATAGGGCCCCACTCGGCCGGGGCCTCGGCGCGTCCCTCCTCGGATCATCAGGAGCCGGCTGAGTCGAAGGCCGGACCGGGGACCGATCACGCCCGACCCGTCTGTCTCGAGCGGGCTCGGATGATACCTCCGGAATAGCGGCAGTCTCACCACCGGAGGGCTGATACAGCGTCAGCTGCCGGTCCGTGCCCACGGCGTCTCCCTGATCGGTGGGCCCGGACTCGTCGGTCGGCGTCGGAGGCACCTCCTTGCGGGACTTCTTCGCCGGCGGGGCCCCGCTCGGAGGAGCTCGATTCCTCCTCCGGACCGCTTCCAGTAGGGACGACCTACCAACAGCCGGTCCCTTGTCCGACCGCATGACGTCGTCAATCTCTGCAACAAGAACGAGATGGTCGAGGGCTGAGAAACCGAAGGAAAGAACGAGACGAAAGAGGAGAAAAGAGTCAAAAAAGAAATGGTGGTGGGCTCACGGTCGGTGGGGACCGAGCTCAGACCGACATTCACCAAGGTATCCTCGGAAATAAGGCGGGCCACCGGGGGGAGCTGGCCCTCGGCAACCAACCCCTTCAAGGCGGCCAAGCCATCGGATTCCTCCCTCGACAGTCTCGATAGGCCGATCGGGGACTTCATCGGCATCTCCCAGGTCGCCCTGATTTCCCAAGAGGGATCTACATCGATGAAGAAGAAACGCTCCTTCCAGCCGTGAATGGAGGAAGGAGCCTCTTTGACGAGGCCGCACCCTCGCCGCGCCGCAAAGCACCACCATCCTTTGTCCTGGGGGTGGCCACTCAGGCTGTAGAACTCCCAAAAAATATTCAGAGTGGCGGGAATCTCGTGCATGCGGCAGAGAACCTGGAAGACCGTCAGGGCACGCCACGAGTTCGGCACCAGTTGCGTCGGCGCAACTCTTAAACCCCGGAGTACCTGCACGACTAAGTCCGAAGGGGGAAAGCGGAACCCGGCCTGGAGAATGCTCTCATTGATGGCGATCTTCCCTGGAGGAGGATGGGACATCCTCTCCTCAGGCCCCGGGAGCGTAACGTTGCAGGCCTCGGGAAGGTGGTACCGAGCCATGAGTTTGTCTAAGTCCTCGGCGACCAGCTCCGACTTAATGCGGTCTGCTCTCACTTCGCCCATTCCTAATGGCCAATAAACCTACGGTCAGGACGGGGACAAGAAGGGGGGAAAGACCGGAACGACTGGGGTACACTAGTACAAAAGGAGAAAGTACGAAGAGCCCTAAGTAGAAGAATGGGGTAACTCACCGGAAGAGAAGGAAGAACGGCTCCGAGAGCGTCAAAGGAGAAGCAAGCGAACAGTCCGACGGCAACAACGGCAGCGCAAAGGGGAAACTCGAAAATGTCTGTAAAGAGGAAGACGGACGGGGGAGGGCCCCCGGTTAAATAGGCGGAAAGGCGGGTGATGCCTCGATGACGCCAGAGGACGCCTGGCCGCCGAAGGGTCGCTCGCGCCCCAAAGGCAAATCGACACCATTAAGGAAGGATGTCCGCCGAAATCCTCAGACTGCCAGGTCAGCAACAACCGCCATACGCCATAAAGAAGGCGGGGAGCTCGAAGCGCGCGCGCCTCTCCGAGGGATGGCGGCAATCTCGAAGCATCACTCCCTTCACCCGTTCCCCTTCTGGTTCCAGGCTCGGAAGTGGGGGGCTACTGTTACGGGGGAACTAAGCCGCCATGCTCCACGTGACTGGCACGCGCGCCCATGAAGACTACGGCTGTCCTTTGATCCAGCAATCCGACCCCGAGTCGGACATCTTCGGCTCCACAGCCCGACCTCGAGTCGGCTGCCCTTCGATCCAGCAGTCCGGCCCCGAGTCGGACATCTTCGGCTTCGCGGCCCGACCCCGAGTCGGCTGCCCCTTAATCTAGCAATCCGACCCCAAGTCGGATATCCTCAGCACCGCAGCCCGACCCCGGGTCGGCTGCCCCCTGATCCAGCACTCCGACCCCGAGTCGGAGATCTCTTGATAACGACAGGCTGCTTCCCAGAGGCACGCCGAGGCCTCCTGCTCCACTACTCCCTGCAACGGCTGTATTCGATGCTGTTCCACGATCTCCTGTATCAGCCGTACAAAGCGGAACTCCACTACGCCCTGTCATGGCCGTACCCAGCGCTGCTCCACGACGCCCTGTAACGGCCATGTCAGTGGCCACTCCGCCGCGCCCACGATGACAAACCCCCCTCAGAGACCCCCCAGCCAGGTATATATGCGGCTGGGGGGAGAAGGGGGGGGGTAAGCAATATCTTCCAGAGCACTCTCTTGCTTGCGATTATTATCTCTCATTCTCCTCCAATCTCCTCTGACTTGATCGTCGGAGGGCCCCCACTACCCCAGTGGTGGTGCGAGGCTTGCTCGCAGGTTTCCCGGTGGAAGGTGGAGCGTAACCAACACCAACCAAGACAACTCAGACGGAACCCCGTTCACACCGCTGTGTCAATCGTTCTCGGTTTGGACCACCAGCAACAATGATAATCCAAGATCTTGATGTATTTTCATATTTGAAAATTATAACAAGGCACCCTCCAAGTTGGCACCAATTAGATTTATATTCTAAAAAAATTAAAAATTTCAATTAGCTACCGATGTAACAACTCAGGATTTCACCTAAAATGGCTAGCCGAAATATATTATTTGAGTTTCTTAGTCCTCTATAAGTACCCAAGAACACTTTGGTGAATAACTGATGTGATACTAAATACACGTCTGCACGGATCCTAACATACTCCCTCGTTCAAATTCATTCAAATCTAATCATAAGCACCACGATCGGCCCATGATCTGCCTTCATTAACTCGTATTGTAGTATCCCCTAGTCCATATTGGCTATGGGCCGAGTTTGCTCTGATACCATTTGTAGCAACTTAGGATCTCACCCAAAAAAGCTAACCACAAGGTTTTATTTGGGTTTATTGATCTAGTATAAGTACCCAAGATCTACTTAGTAAATAACCGATGTGGGACTCAACATATGCTTGCATGGGTTCTTCCATAAAAAAATTTGGACCATTTCTCGATTTATGTATCATATGCGCAGGGCCCATGCTAATCTTCTCTATATCGTTCCAATTTTATCGAATGTGTGTGTGTGTGTGTATATATGATCATGGATTTTGTATCATCGCAGGTGAACTACTAGTGGGATTTCATTAAAATGCCTAAATAAGTTTCAAAGTAAAGATTTGAGGTGGTTGAATATGCTCATGAGTAACCTAATCTGGAATCTTTTAAATTATTGGAGCATAGAATTGATATCGTCAAAAGAGAGATCAATGTCAAATTGTAGAATGGAATTGTCAAGAAAATCTAGAGTTGGCTTTGCTCAAATTGGATCTAGAATATGATTACTATAATGGTGCAAATATGACAATTATCTCGAAGGTTAATCTTGATCTAGTATGCTTGGGAAGTAAGAATTAAGAAAATTGAGTATATCATGAACAATGTTAGTTGATTATTTGACGCTAAGGTTGGTCATTATCTTTTGAGGGATCAACACTCTACCATAATAAGTGTATAAGATCTATTTCATTTCAAATTCTATGCTATTGGCCCAACTAGGCAACCCAAGAGGGGGGTGGGGGGTGAATTGGATTTTATAAAATTTTGCAGAAATAAAATCAAATCTCCTCAAATTTTTGAATCTAATGAAATAAACTAGATGCAACAAGTATAACAAGTAATAATCACAAATATGCAACTAAGTATAGAAAAATAAAGAGAGAAGGGAAGAAAAGTAATACACAATGATTTATAGTGGTTCAGTCTCCTTGTGAGCCTACATCCACTCTTCGGAACTTCTTTTTAAGATTTAATCCACTATGCTTATCCAAAGCTTTACAAATCGCTTGTCTTCCAGGTGCAACCAAGCTAAACACTTGGCGATATCCGAGCTAACCCTTGGTGATCTACTTCCTCAAACACTCTTTTGTTTATTTAGAGTACAATCCTCTCAAGTAATTACTCTCTATCACTCAAGCTAACAAAAGCTCCACAACTCTCTTACAATACTTAATTAAAAATAATAAGAATAAAAGTACTACACTCAATTTTTCAACAAGAAAGAATTTTCACTTATAAGCACAACTCTCTTGATTTCTCTTCAAACTCTATGGATCTCTCTTCCTTTTTTTTTCTTTTACTGCAATATGAGATATGAATCTCCTTTTATAGGCTTGAGAAGCCATTTTCCCATTTAAAATAATTTGAAGCTTTGAAAACTCTTTTCCAACACATTTAATATAGGCAGATTTGGATTGGATTTAGTTTTCTGTCTTGCAGCACCTTTTTGATAAATAAAAAGGCTGAATTTGACTTAGTGGTGGAGACAAAGTTGTAGCTCTTTAAGTTATCTTTCCAATTTGATAAGAATCATCTCAAAAGGACATTTAGTTGAAAGGTTATAGCTAAAAGAGTAAACATATGTCAGCCAGAATTACAGCTATAGATAGATAGATTGCAAACGCTATTACTCATAGTCAATATTCAAAAATATATTTAATATAAAAATTGTAGCTCTTTAAGTTATCTTTCCAACCTAATAAGAATCATTTCAAAAGAACATTTGGTTGAAACGTTACAGCTAAAAGAGTAAACATATGTCAGCTTGAATTACAGCCACAGATAGATAGAGTATAGACCCTAATACTCATAGCTAACATCCAAATTTGAAAATATATTTCATATGGAAGTTGTATACCTTTAAGTTAACTTTTCAACCTGACAAGAATTATTTTAAAATATTTGGTTGAAAAGTTACAGCTAAAAGAGTAAACATATGTCAACCTGAATTATAGCTACAGATAGATACTCATAGCTAAAGTTCAAATTTGAAAATATATTGAATATAAAAGTTATAGACAAATAAGTCTTCTTTCCATATCGTCAAAAATTGTATTAATATTATATTTCAATAAAAATTTATGCTGAAAATACTAATACTTGTTCAGAATTCCATCATTTGCCTTCAAAAGAAATCTCAATTTCTAATTTTTATTTGTTTGCTATAATTAATCATAATAATGAACTAAATTCATTTATTTCTTATCATTAAAATCAAATGGTAAACCGTTGAAACCATGGGGTTAACATATCCCAAATACAATTAATTTTAATCAATTTTGTGGTGAATCGATCCCAATCTGATCAGGAGTGAACCTGCATCAAGATGATGAGTTCAATCTTAGATTTATCTTAGTCACTTATCTAGTGCTAATCTTGCTAGTTTATATGAAACTTTTGATAATTGATCCAAAATTATCTATCATACTGATTTTGATTGAGGAGAATGAGATCTTGGATTTATGTTACTCAATGGGCCGAGCATCTCTAAATTTACAAAGCCTAGATATTTTAAATTTTTAGGATGAAATTTTCTTAATGGGGGAGAACGTGAGATCCAGCCCAAAATGGGCCATTTGGGCTGAAGTCGGCAAGCCCAACCAGCTTCAGTCCATAGTCAGGAAGAAACTGAAGCAGAAGATCACGATCGAGATCTTTTGCTCCGGCTTTCTCGAGTGAGATGGGAGCGAAGGCGCTGCGGCCGTTTCGTGTCAGTCCTGCGGCCATTGTCTAGTAGCACCATGGCCGCTTGAGCGGCCGCCGATCATGCTCAACTACAACGAGAATCACGATGGTGAGTTGTTCGGAAAGCCCCTATAAGATTTCCAACCCTCTGAACAATCCTCTACCAAACCTTCTATGTCTCCTCCATCTTCTCCCTCCTCCTTCTCCGGTGGTCAGGGTGCCACCTGGCCAAGCATGAAAATAGTTTGACGGTGTGTGCTCTAAAATCCATCGACATAATCAGCATACAAAAGCAGCAGCAATACATGTTCAGAATAATCATGTTTGACAACAGACTGCAGGGGTTCACTATAGATAAAGGTTTAATGACCATAACCATGACCATCAGATACTCTTCATATTTCTACATCTAGGATATGTGATCTATGGCTCGACAGGCGCTAGATTAGTACTCCAGGGAGGAAGACAAGCAGAGTGACTCCACTAGTGATTGAGTGATGAGGTGAACCCAAATCCTTTCTTCTTGACCTGTCTGTATTTTTTTGTTTTTTGGAGGGGTGGTGTTGCCCAATGTGACAACCCAAGAGGGGGGGGGGGGGGGATGAATTGGGTTTTCTAAATTATTTTGATCTTCACTCTTCTTAAGTGATGTGTGTGTGAGTGATTTAGTTAGTGTCAATTATATATGTGAAATTGAAAACACAAACAAGATAATACGAACATACAAGAATTATAGTGGTTCGGTGCACCTCACAACACCTACGTCCACTCCCCAAGCATCCCTTTGGAAATTCACTATAATCCATCGGATTACAGTTGGATTGTTTTCCGGGTTCACAATCCAAAAATCTTTACAATTGATTTTTCGAGCTCACCAAAAACCTATGTTGGTTTTTTGGGCCCACCAACAACCTATTCCGTTGGTTTTATGGTCTCACCAACAAACCTTACAACAAGATTAAAAATACAAGAAACAAAGCTCCTAAATGAGCATATAAATTAAATATGCACTAAGGAGAAGAAAAGAAAAATGTTTTTTCTTTGAAGATGCTTTTTTTTTTCTTTACTGAGATTGCTTCACTCTTCAAGAGTTGGTGGAGCTCTTGATTTCTCTTTGAATGTGCTCAACCACCTTCTTTTTGGATTTTGGAATGAAGCAAATGATGAAGCACTTGAAAGCTTGGTTTTTCATTTGAATGCTCTTCTTAAAAAAGGATTCTTTCCACTGATGAATAGTTCTCCTTAAATACTTTCCCAATTCTAATAGTAACTCTCTTGCCGTTGGAATGGAGAAACTAGCCATTTCTAGCCATTGGAGACTCAAAAAGTACTTATGCAGAACTAGCCGTTATGTTGTCAGTCGTGCTGGGGTTGACCCAAGCAAATTTGGGGTCGACTCAAGTTACTGTTCCACAGACTAGGGTCGACTCATGTATTTTTGGGGTCGGCTTCTGCTACAGTGGGGTCGACTCAAACTTTTTTTGGGTCGACCCTCTCAGGATTTTTAGAGACTTATCTTTCTATCATTCTGGGCTGGGGTCGACTCATCTTCTCTTGGGGTCAACTCGAGCTACAGTGGGGTCGACTCGAGCTTTCCTGGGGTCGATCCTTTTAGGGATTGCAGAGACCCAATTTTCTGATTCTTCAGGCTGGGGTCGACTCATGTTCTCTTGGGGTCGACTCAAGCTTTAGTGGAGTTGACTCAAGATTATCTGGGGTCGACCCTCTCAGAAACTCCAGAGAGTTGCTTTTCTGGCTCTTTTCATTGGGATCAGCTCATCATGTCTTGGGGTTGACTCAACTTGGGATCGGCTCAAGGTTTCCTGGGGTCGATCCAAGGTCTGTGCCATTTGTGCCATCTTGTGCCAGAGTGTACCAAAAAGTGCCAAGATCGACTCTATTACTTCTGGGATCGACTCCAACTCTGTGCCAAGTGTTCCAAGGTTGTGCCACATCGTGCCAGGTCGTGCCAAATGTATCAGGATCGACTCCAAACTACTTGGGGTCGACTCTAACCATGTTTTTTTGCATTGAATATTAGTTTAGCACAATGAAGTAATAAAAAAATTTTTCAATAAAATTGATGAAGTATGGCACATTCAAGTTTCACTTCTTTAATAAACAGAATTACAGAAATGTCCCTTATCAAGAGAAACTTCCCTCTTAGTTTGATCAAACTGGAAATTAGATTTTATCTCAAGTTCTTTTAGTAGAATTATCCTTGGATGAGTTCTTGAGGATCATATTAAGTATTGTAGATAAGTGTACCATGAGTGTATCAAGTTTGTTGGATGTATCGAGAGTATATCACTACTCTCTCACTTGATTATCTATTTATTTGATTAATTTTGTTAATTGCATTGGTACTTTCCTATGACCTTCATGGTTTTGTAAACATCAAAATAGCATTCTGATTCTTAATCTCCCTTTTTTTGATGATTACAAAATACTACATATCGTTGATTTGCCATTCATATGCAAAGTTTAATTTAACATCATAAGGTGCTTTTGGTTCAAGATAGTCTTATTTTTGGAGTATGTATCAAGGAACCAATAGCTCTCCCTATCATCATCAGATTGATGTCAAATCTCTTTTAACTTTACTCTCGTTTTCTCTTATGTCTCATTGAGTAAAAATTTTCAAGGATTTGTGCCAAATTGAGAGTTTCAAGTTATGTATCGAGGCTATGAAACTTTCTTTAGTTATGTGCCAAAAGCTTATGTATTATACAGTTTCATGGATCGAAATTATAAAAATAAGATGTATATTAATGAAAATTCAGATTTGCATGTATTCAATGTTCTCCCCCTTAAATATTGATTTCTCTTCTTATATTTTTCTCTTATATGTTTTTCCCTTTTTCTTATATATTTCTTCCCCTTTTTGTCATCATCAAAAAAATATGTAATACCAAGGTGAATTGCATGCCAATGACAAAGATTATAAATCAAAGGAAGACATTGTATTTCATAGATGCCAAAATTACTTCCATATGTTCAAAATGCTATAAATGATACAATCAACAAAAGGCAAAAACACATAGAGATCTAGAATGACTCAAGGCACTACTCTAAGTGAGCTCCTATAGTGCTATCTGCAGGCCTAGTAGCATCCAAAGGCTATGATCTAGCTTTAGATCTTCTGGTGTAAGTGGTGAGTGGAGGTCTGGTATGATATGATTGTGATGGTCTGTGAGCCCTATGAACTGGCTAGTTCTATGCCGAGACCTCTAACTCAGCTGCTCGAGTTCCAGGGTGACCATGATAATCTCTCTCTAAAGTGGTCAATCAGTCTGTGAGACTCGTCATTTGGGCAAATACTCCTCTGACCTCAGCTGTAATGTTATCCAATCTACTCATCATCCGGTCAGAGAGACCCATCACCTGAGCTACCATGATATCAGTCAACCTACTCCAGTCCTCCTTCATGAGGCTAGTAGGTGCAGATGATGACGACCCTGCCTCTGCATGTGACGTCGGATGCTTAGTAGGAATCTCGGGCTCAGGAATCGAGTCTCCGAGCTCCGGTACATCATGCTCTGGTGCCTGTGCCCCTACACCTATGCGCACCTAGTGGCCATTCAACTTGTCGTAGCCCATACAAATAAGTATCTATGCTGTGTAGGTGTCGGTGTGCCGTAGGTCTCTGGAGATCTCAGTTCCTAAAGAAATCTCATATTGTTTGAAGATCAGAGTGAGTACCATACCATAGGGTAGAGAGACCCTCGCCCTACTCATGGCCTCACGCATCTATCTGATCATCATAGCTGGGAGATTCAGGGGAATGCCCTGATAACATGCTCCATAATAGCCAAATTTTTCTCGGATACATGGTCGAATTTCCCACTCTTCGGAAATAGTATCCGACCGATGAAGTTATGAAGCAATCTCATCTCAACAGAGAAGGCACTGGCTACTAGATCATCAGAATAGTCGATCTCATCTTTCTCAATGATCAACTGTAGAGCTCAGATCCTATCCTCTGGCCTATCCGATATGGCACCCTCACAAGAAAGATGGAGCAACTATCTTAAACTGTCCTCAAAGACATGAATCTCAACTCCTCGGACCTCGAACACGAGCCCTCTACTACTGACCCGTAGGGTAGCATAAAACTCACAGATCAAGCCCAGGTAGGTCGGTAGATCTAGGGAGCAGAGGTACTCCCATCCTTGATGCTTGATCCATCCACTTAGCCTAAATCCTTCTTGATCCCAAAAGTCGAAGTTTAGGCGCCTCCCCTTTGTAACCGGTCTCCCTTCATACCTAGCGAGCAAAACCAAAGGGGAAGGAGGTTGGGGAGGCTCTACTTGTGGCTCGGCTCGTGGAGGTACTGTAGATGGTTCACTTGTTTGCTCTTCCACGGCGTGTCACTCTACTAGATCTCTTGGCCACGGCTCGTTTGGGTCTCATTTTGACCTAACCCTTCCTTACAACTTGATCTAACGGCTTGGGAGAGGGATCTACCACTGTTTGAAAGTGATTGGAAGGGAGTGGAGAGGAGAAAATAGGGTTTCTTGGAGGATATAGGGGAGAAAAATGCCCTAACCTAGCTCACGGCTCCCCCTTAAAATTGGGGATCCCGTCGTCGTGTCGACCCCAGCTTTTGCTTGGGTCAACTCAAGGGGGTCGCCCCCGCTTTGGCCTCGGGTTGGCCCCAATTCAGGCCTCCATGAATTTTTTTTTTTGATTTTTTTGGTTCTCTGATCATTATCAAACTTTTATGGGACACTGATACACATGTGAGGAAGCTCTAAATTAATTATTTGATCTTCTTTTCTAAACAAAAGGGTCCCATATTCCTAATTCTCTTCTAAGCATGCAAAATCTATCTTTACTAAGAGGTTTTGTAAATATATCAGCTAATTGCCTTTCTGTGCACACGTGTTCAATATTTATATTTCTATTTTGCACATGATCTCTAATGAAGTGATACCTAATTTCAATATGCTTTTGACTTAGAGTGTTGAATTGGGTTCTTAGTCAAATTAACTGCACTAGTGTTATCCCATTTTATGGAAATCTTGTCAAGCTTAATTCCGTAGTCCTCTAATTGTTGCTTAAGCCATAATATTTGAGCACAACAGCTTTATACTGCAATGTAATCGACCTCAACCGTAGATAGTGCAACTGAATTCTGCTTTTTGCTAAACCATGAGATTAAGTTGGCACCTAAAAATTGACATATCCTACTAGTACTTTTTTTTATCTAATTTGCACCACGCAAAATCAGCATCTGAGTATGCATTGAGTTCAAAACAAGAATCTCTAGAGTACCTCGTGATCAGAAGGAGAAGTTAGCCCGTAACAGTGGCTTTAGCCGAACAAATAGTCCTATACTAGATGTACTTCTTAAATACCTAAGAATTCTTTTAACAGCAGATAAATGCAATTCTTTAGGTTCAGACTGATATCTAGCACACATTCCAACACTAAATATAATATCAAGCCTACTAGCAGTAAGATAAAGCAAAGAACCAATCCTACCTCTATAAAGTTTAGTGTCTACACTCTTACCTTTTTCATCTTTATCCAACTTACTAGTAGAGTTCATCGGAGTTCCCATTTTCTTGGGGTCTTCTTTCCCAAACTTCTTGAGGAATTTTTTTGTGTATTTTGTTTGGTGAATGAAGATCCCCTTCTTAGTTTGCTTGATCTGGAGTCTGAGGAAGAAATTGAGTTCTCCCATCATGCTCATCTCGAACTCATCCTACATTAGCTCAGCAAACTCTTTGTACAAAGAATTGTTAGTAGCACCAAATATTATATCATCTACATATATTTGCACTACAAGGAGATTTTTATTTTTTCTCTTAATGAATAGTATTTTATCTATATTTTCTTTACTGAACTTATTATCTAGCAAAAATTACTAAGTTTATCATACCAAGCTTTAGGAGGTTGTCTCAAACCATACAGTGCCTTATGCAATTTAAATACATAATCGAAAAATTCATGATCTTCAAAGCCAGAAGGTTGTTCTACATATACTTCTTCTGTTATGTAACCATTTAGAAAGGCACTCTTTACATCCATTTGATATAATTTAAAATTCATATAACAAGCAAATGCAAGTTGTAATATTGGTTTCTAATCTAGCAACTGGGGCAAAAGTTTCCTCAAAATCAATCCTTTCTTCCTGATTATAGTCCTTAGCTACTAGTCTAGCCTTGTTCCTAGTTATTATTCCATTTTCATCAAGTTTGTTTCTAAATACCCATTTGGTTCCAATAATTGATTTGTTTCTAGGTCTTTCAATTAATGTCCAGACATCATTTCTTTTAAATTGATTCAATTCATCTTGCATGGCATTGATCCAATTTACATTATGTTCGGTTTTTTCATAAGTTTTAGGCTCTATTTGAGATACAAAAGCAAGGTAGTTATTAATATTCCTTAGATAGGATCGAGTTCTTACCCCTTGGGATGGATCACCTATTATTAAGTCTTTGGGGTGACCATGTGCATACCTCCATTCTTTAGGTAGATCCTGATGTTGTGGTGAACTATAGTCATCTTCCTTTTCTTCCTCACCTTGCTTTGATGTATCCTTCTCGCTAATGATTCGGTGTATCATTAATACTTATGATGACCCAAAGATTGATTTAAAGATTGATTTTGATGATCACAAAATCTTGAAGTATAATTACTAATGTTTGTGTTGGAAGAAGAAAGATAATTTGTTTTGTAAGGAACATAGCAAGTTGGAAAAATACAAAAAGATCTCAAAAGCTCTCAAGAAAAGTTGGAAGAAAGCTACACTTCATTGGCCCAAGGTTCAAGTTCAAAGGATTCAAGTTAGAGGGACAATTCTAAAGAAAAACTCTAAAGAACTGTCCTCGAGTCGACTCCTGAAAGTTCAGAGTCGACTTTGGCACTCTGGAGTTTCAAGGAACAGTGCTCGAGTCGACTTCGGGACTCTGCGAGTCGACTCCGACTGAGAACAGACAAAAAGACATAGAGTTGATTTTCAGCGCTACAGTGCTCGAGTCGACTCCTACTTCAGCGCTACAGTGCTCGAGTCGACTCCCAGCTACAGTGCTGGCAGACTACTATTCACGAGTCGACTCCTGTTTCAGCTGAGTCAACTCGAGCATGCTGAGAGGCATAACAGCTAATTTTTTCTCAACTCCAACGGCTCTATTTTTGTCTCTAACGGCTAGATTTTTGTTCCCACGCTATCCAAAGCTATAAAATTAAGGAAAGAGCTAGGGAAAAAAAAAGGAAGTGGGAGAGAACACATAGGAAAGAGATTTCAAGAAGATTTCAAGAGAAACCTTCCAAAAGCACAAAAGGGCCATTCAAAGCAAAAGTGAAAGAAGAAGAGCATCCGAGTGAATTCCAAAGCTTCCTCTCCAACTGTGTGCTGCCTCAGTGATCCTCTAGCTTGTGTGAAATCAGAAGAGGGTCAAGTAAAGAAGAAGCCGAGTTTCTTTATCTACAAAACTTGTTTGAGGGCTTCTTCTCTTTACTCTATTTGTTTACATTGTTATATCTGCTTGTTTACGAAGCTTGTATTTTTTTTAAACTCTTGTTCTAATAATATCTTATAACTTGATTCAATCAAGGAATTGAATCAAGGGGTTAAGGTTTGTTGGTAAGCCAAGTATAAAACCAACGTTGTAAGGTTGTGGTTGGTGAGCCTTTGAAAAAACCAACTGGGTTGATTGTGAACCTGGAAAACAATCGTTATAAGGTTGTGGTTGGTGAGCCTTTGGAAAAACCAACTGGGTTGATTGTGAATCCGAAAAACAATCAATTGGTTCTAGTCGGTGAGCCTGTGAAAACTGACCGAGTTCGTTGTGATCTCGTGAAAACAACAAGTTAGGTTGGGAGCTTGTAAAACAACCGGCTGTAATCTGAGGGATTATAGTGAAATTTCTAAAAGGTCTTGGGGAGTGGATGTAGGTGCTGGGGTGCACCGAACCACTATACATCTTTGTGTTTGTAATGCCTTATCTCTTATGTTCCATGCCTTACATTCATACTTGATTGTGTAATATCTCTAGCTTTATTTCCAATTGATTTATAAGTAATTTTTAAGAACTTGCTTAGCTTCCACTCCATTCTTACCATTCACATAGATTAAAATTGATCATACAACTATAAGTTGATTTTAGATCAATTGCACCCTAAAGCCATAATATAATTGCTCTAGCTTAAGTTTCCACTGCTTTACTTGTAATTGCCTAGAGCTTAAAATAACATCTTATCATTCCGTTACATTCAATTCAAAAGGAAACATAATTTTTGGAAAACCTAATTTATCCCCCCCCTCTTGGGTTGTCACCTTGGGCAACAAGTGGTATCAGAGCAGGTGCTCTAAGGTTAATTGTTGATCTCACGATCAAGAGCCAAAGATCATGATAACTCAAATATATAGTTTTCTAGTAGAGGGATAATTAATTGATAGACCTCCACTATTTAATGGCATAAACTACACATATTGGAAAGCACGCATGTGCATTTTTATTCAATCACAAAACTATGATTTATGGAATATCATAATAAATGACCTTCAAACACTCTCTCAAACTATTAATGAAAAAGACTTAGCACAATTGAATGCTAATGCTATGAACATACTATATTGTGCTATCCATGAAACTATATTTAATAAGATTTCTGCATGCTTATCTACTAAAAAAATCTGGGATACTTTTAAAAATATTTATGATAAATCTCAGATTAGCTCACATGTGCTTCAATTACATACTAATAGTGAGACTGCAGAAAAAGATGTTGAATCTCCCACATCAGCCGAGTCGACTCCCAATTTGTCCGAGTCGACTCCTAGAGGAAAATAGTCTAAAAGACAGAGACTCAGTTTTGGAGATTCTGTGAATGAGTCGACTCCAAGTATTTCAGAGTCGACCCCTAAGTTAACCAAGTCGACTCCAACAAGGCCCGAGTCGACTCCGAGGCAGATCAGTTCAAAAGACAGAGAATCATTTTTTAGGCCTCTGAGAACGAGACGTCTTCCGAAGATCTCGAGTCGGTTCACAAGTCAGTCGAGTCGACTCCAAGTAAACCCGAGTCGACTTGAGGAAGAAAGAACAACAAATAAAGAATCCGGTGATGAAAACAAGGATCCATTCCCAAACACCGAAAAATTCAAAAAGTCTAGGGAGGTTTAGGGGAATCCCTAGCAAGATGTGGTGCATGATGGCTAAATCTCGCTCCGAAACGAAATCGAAGCGACCGATTTTTGGAAACAAGACCCGGTTAACAATGCTCAAAAGCAATCTCATCTCGACATTGAGGTCTTGGGAGTTAACTACGTCAAGAGGGCCGCAGTCCTCTCTACCTAGAAGTAGGTTTAGGGCAATCTCCCTTTGGGGATGTGAGGTCGGAGCCTCACCGTATTTAGGGATTTGCAATACGCTAGATAGAATATCCTCATTGATTTCTATCAATGTTCCTCGGACATGTCCGGTGTACCCCGAGTCCCCTAAGGCCATATTGCTAAACATTTCTCTCACTAGGCCGGGATAGGTTGATGTGTTTAGGGTACATAGGTATTTCCAACCTTGGGCACGGAGTCTCTCTCCAATAGAGAACCCCTCACTCGCTAGAAACTGGAAATCTATGAACCTACCCGTGGTTACTGTGCGATTTGCACAGGAAAGGGTCACGGTTGGCGGAGCAACCAGAGGAGACGGCGCGGAGGGCTCTTCCCTCCGTTCCTCGTCGTCGTTTGCTACTCTAGGATGCCTCCCACCCGTTCGCCTAGCTCTCTTAGGTGCCATGGATTGGAAATCTTAGGGAAATGGGAAGATTTTGGTTCGATTTGTGGTGGAGAGAAAATGGAGGCAAGGGTTTTGTGTTTTTGTTGGGGACGAAAGAGGATAGCTCGGGTCGGCTCGAGCTGTTTCGACCTAATTTAAAAACTTTCATTCGGTCCCCGAGACGTCTCCGCGACTAATGCGAGACGTCTCGCCGGGGGGACGTCTCTGTGATTTGCCAGAGACGTCTCCGGCACTGAAAAATTTCAGACTGATTTTTATCTTTTCCCAATTTATTTTATTCAACCACAATAATCAACGTGATTTCTTTTGGTGAATATAGAGTGAGTTTGCTTGTGATCCTTCCCTTCAATAATACATCCTACAAAAGTTTTTATAATGATTTTTGAATTCATCAATATTGAAATGAGGAATGTTTGACCAAGTTTCGAATGCCTATGAAATAGGCTCTGAAAATATCTCCATGAAGAGTCCAAGGGAGGGTAACCATCCTCCGGAAAGTCAAACAATTCATCATCTAACTTTGATAGATTCATGTTTTCACTTATTAGATACTAGGTTTGCTATTTGTCACCTTGAAGTGGATTATTAGTTTGAGTAGCAAGGCATTGCATTACAAGTTCAATTTATTTGCTAGGATCATACAAGCACAAAGCATTCCTTAAAAAGTTGAACCTATCTTTATTAAGGGGCTTTGTAAAGATATCGGCCAATTGAATTTCAGTACATACATACTCAATCATCACATCATTTTTCAGCACATGATTCCTTATAAAGTGATGCCTAATCTCTATATGTTTTGATTTAGAGTGTTGGACAGGATTTTTTGTTAAATTAATTGCACTTGTATTATCACATCTAATTGGTATGTTGTCCATTTTGATACCGAAGTCTTCAAGTTGTTGCTTAATCCAAAGAACTTGGGCACAACAGCTTCCAGCTGCAATGTACTCAGCCTCAGCTGTGGATAAGGCAACTGAATTCTGTTTCTTGCTAAACCAAGAAACCAAATTAGCACCCAAGAATTGACATGTGCCACTTGTGCTTTTTCTGTCGAGTTTGCACCCGGCAAAATCAGCATCGGAATAAGCAATTAAATTTATGTCAGATTGTTTAGAATACCATAAGCCTACATTAGATGTCCCTACTAGATATCTGAAAATTCTTTTAACAGCTTGCAAGTGTGATTCCTTAGGACATGCTTGGTATCTAGCACACATGCAAACACTGAATAATATGTCTGGTCTACTAGCAATAAGATAAAGTAAAGAGCCTATCATACCTCTGTACAATTTGCAGTCTATACTTTTACCTTTTTCATCTTTGTCAAGCTTGCAACTTGAGCCCATGGGTATGCTGATTTCCTTTGCATCCTTCATCTTGAATTTTTCCAACATTTCCTTGATATATTTGGACTGACTGATGAAGATGCCTTCCTCTGATTGTTTTATTTGTAGCCCAAGGAAGAAGTTGAGCTCACCCATCATGCTCATTTCAAATTCTCCCTGCATAAGCTTGGCAAACTCTTGACAAAGACTATCATTAGTAGCACCAAAAATTATATCATCCACATAAATTTGCACAAGCAATAAGTCATTCCCTTTTCTTTTAATGAAGAGGGTTTTGTCTACATTTCCTCTTTTAAATTTATTTTCAATTAGAAAATTACTTAATCTTTCATACCATGCCCTAGGGGCTTGCTTAAGTCCATACAATGCTTTATGCAATTTATAAACATAATCTGAATGTAAGTGATTTTCAAAACCTGGAGGTTGTCCTACATAAACTTCCTCCATTATATAACCATTTAAAAAGGCACTTTTTACATCCATTTGATAGAGTTTGAAATCCATGAAGCATGCGTATGCCAAAAATAGTCTAATAGCCTCTAACCTAGCAACAGGAGCAAAAGTTTCATCAAAATCTATTCCTTCCACCTGATTATAGCCTTTGGCAACTAGTCTAGCTTTGTTTCTTATTACTATTCCATCTTCATCTAGTTTATTTCTATATACCCACTTGGTGCCTATAATTGAAACATTAGGGGGTCTTATCATTAGAGTCCAAACTTGATTTCTTTCAAATTGATTTAATTCCTCTTGCATAGTATTTATCCAATTTTCATCCTTTTCGGCTTTCTCTAGTGATTTGGGCTCTATTTGTGAAACGAATGCAAGATAATTACAAGTATTTCTTAGAGAGGATCTTGTCCTTACCCCTTGTGAAGGATCACCAAGGATTAGATCCCTTGGATGACCATGTGCATACCTCCATTCCCTCGGAAGATCTTGATTTCTTGCTTGGGGTTGATCTTCTTCATCTTGCTGAATTGTATCTTCCTTGACTTCATCCTCAAGTTGTTTGTCTTGTATGGAGAACTCCTTCATTCTGTCTTCAAGTATACCTGCATCACTATCTTCTACTTTTCTAGAAGAATCTCCATTAGCTTCATCAAAAACAACATGAATGGATTCTTCAACAATGAGAGTTCTCTTGTTGAAGACCCTGTATGCTCTACTAGATGAGGAATAACCTAAGAAGATCCCCTCATCTGATTTAGCACTAAATTTACTTAGATTGTCCTTTCCATTGTTTAAAATAAAGCAACGACAACCGAAAACATGATAATAACATATATTTGGCTTCTTATTTTTCAGCAACTCATAAGGTGTTTTCTTTAACATAGATCTGACTAATGCATGGTTTAAAATATGACATGCAGTATTTATTGCTTCAGCCCAAAAATATTTTGGTAGATCCGATTCGCACAACATGGTACGAGCCATATCTGCTAGTGTGCGATTCTTCCTTTCTACCACCCCATTTTGTTGGGGTGTCCTAGGGGCCGAGAAATTGTGATTTATACCGTTTTCTTCACAAAATTTTTCAAAGTGCTGATTTTCAAACTCGGTACCATGATCACTCCTAATTGCTTTTAGTTTAAGATTAAGTTCATTCGAAATTCTATTATGAAACTTGATAAAAGCGGGAAAGGACTCATCTTTATGTGCAAGAAATGAAACCCATGTAAAACGTGAAAAATCATCAACAATCACAAGACCAAATTTCTTACCCCCTAGACTAGCAGTTCTAGTAGGTCCAAATAAATCCATGTGAATTAGTTCTAAGGGTTTTAATGTCGAGACTATGTTCTTAGACTTAAAGGAACTTCTTGTTTGTTTTTCTAGTTGACATGCAGCACAGATTTTGTTCTTTTCAAAGTCTATTTTTGGTAATCCTTTGACTAGATCTTTTGTAATCAATTTAGAAATTAAATCCATGCTAGCATGCCCTAACCTACGATGCCATAACCAGCTAGTCTCATTGACTTTGGCATCCATGGCTACAAGACATTGGCCATCCTTCATGGTGAGATCATCAAGATCTACCATGTAAATATTTCCACGCCTATGTCCCGTATGTATGATTTCATTGTCAATTGGACTACTAATTATGCATAGTGAAGATTCAAAAGACACTTTAAAGCCTTTGTCACAAAATTGACTTATACTTAATAAATTATGTTTTAATCCATTAACTAACAATACATTGTCAATAAATGAGGAGGGTGATATGGAGATTTTACCAACGCCAATGATTTGACCTTTAGCATTGTCTCCAAATGTGACTACTCCTCCTTCTTTCGATTTCAAGGTGACGAAAAGGCTCTTGTCACCGGTCATATGCCTTGAGCAACCACTATCAAGATACCACATTCTCTTTTTACTCCCGGCTGCAAGGCATACCTGCAAAATAATCATGTGAAGCTCTTAGGTACCCAAGTTTTCTTGGGTCCTTCTTGGTTAGTGTAGTTGGTCCCCTTAGGCACCCACACTTTAGTTGTGTTTTTACCTTTTACAAATGTATTCTTGTTAGATTGAATCTTTCTTTGAATGCAAGAATAGGCTTTATGTCCACTTTTTCCACAATGAAAGCATGTAGGTTTTTCAGTTTTGGTATCTTTTGCTTTCACAAAAAAGTTCTTTAGATATTTTTGTTGTTTGCTAGTTTTGTATCCTAATCCGGCTTTATTAAAAACAGCTCTTTGATTGGATAGAATAAGATTTAATTTTTCAGAACTAAGTGTAAATTTCTTCACAATTGGTTTGTACTTATGTACCTCATTTTTAAGAACCAAATTTTCTTTAGCCAATTCTTCCTTATCATTTTTAAGGGATTCGACATTTTGCGTAAGTGAGGTATTACTATTGAGTAGGGATTTAACTTTTAGATTTAATTCCTTAATTAGTGTTTTTGCCGTTTCGTTTTCAATGCTAAGCTTTGAATTTTTATTTTCTAGGTCAATGGTGTTAACATTTTCAACGCTCTCCTTCTCAATCAATAGGTTTTTAATGTCATCCTTTAGTTTTTGATTGGAGGCCTTTAATTCTTTATTCTTTGCTCCTAACATACTACAATCACTCATGAGCTCTTGGAAAGCTTCATATAATTCTTCTAAAGTAAAATTTGTGGTTGAGCTTTGACATACCTCATCGTCTTCGAATGCCATGAAGCACAAGTTGGCGGTCTCTTCCTTCTCTTCCTCGAAGGATGATGTGTCACTATCATCCCAAGTTGCTTTCAATGCCTTCTTCTTCTTCTTTCCAAAGTGCTTCTTCTGTTGAGGGCATTCGGAACGGATGTGTCCCGGTCTCTTGCAATCATAACATATGATTGGGTCTCTTTCTTTTTCTTTTTCCTTTTCCCAATCATTTCTCCCTCCAAACTTCTTTCTTGGGAAGGGTTTCTTTCTTCTCATGAATTTCTTGAACTTCCTTACTATTAAGCCCAAGTCCTCATCTTCGCTTTCTTCTTCACTCTCACTACTTTCTTCTTCACAAACACTCGAAGTAGCCTTGAGTGCGATTGTCTTCTTCTTTGGCAAATCTTCTTCATGTTGCTTCATTGTGAGCTCATGCGTCATCAATGAGCCCAATAGTTGTTCAAGTCCCAATGTGTTGAGGTCTTTAGCTTCTACGATCGCCGTGACCTTCGCTTCCCATGTTTTTGGCAAGGACCTGAGAATTTTACTCACAAGTTCTGGGTTAGTGTAAGATTTATCCAAATTCTTTAGACCATTTATTATATCAGTGAAACGTGTGAACATGCATGAAATGGTTTCGTTGGGTTCCATCTTAAATAATTCATATTTGTGTACCAGAATGTTCACTTTAGATTCTTTGACTTGATTGGTACCCTCATGGGTAACTTCAAGCCTATCCCATATTTCCTTGGCGGAACTACATGTGGAGACTCTATTAAACTCATTCACATCTAGAGCACAAAATAATGAGTTCATGGCTCTAGCGTTGAGTTGAACCATCCTATTATCATTCTCATCCCAATCCTCCTCAGGTTTGGAAACTTGAATGCCATTAACCATGTGAGATGGTTCGTGTGGTCCCTTGATTATAACCCTCCACAAGGCATAATCTTGTGCTTGAATAAAAATCCTCATTCTAGTCTTCCAATAGGAATAATTTATCCCATTGAAGAGTGGAGGTCTATTGGTTGCCTGCCCCTCAGCAGGAACATTGTTGAAGGGTGTTGCCATCTAGATCTTTGGCTAAGACGGTTAGGTCTTCAAGAAATACACAGAGCACCCGCTCTGATACCACTTGTTGCCCAGAGATGGTCACCCAAGAGGGGGGTGAATTGGGTGTTTTAAAATTTTTTGACTAATTAAAACAAAACACACAAGTGTATGTGCAAAGGTAAAACTAAAGTAGCAATCACAGTCAAACGCAAACACACAAAGATTTATAGTGGTTCGGAGCTTCCACTGCTCCTACATCCACTCTCCAAACACCTTTGGAAATTTCCACTATAATCAGCGATTACAGTACGGTAGTTTTGCGAGTTCACTACCCAACTCGTTGTTTTACCCCGAGCTAACAACGAACCCTACAATCCCCCAATTTAACCTAGGCTTGGGATGCCTATCCCTTGTTCCAAGTCCCTTGACTGGAACAAGCACAATAAACAAAGGTTTTACAAAGATTTAAAAGCTCTTAATGAAGCGAATATAACAATGAGAAATAATAAAATCCGGAAGAACCCTTTTAGCCGTTGGAAGCGTGGATAATGGTGGTTCTTCCGATGTGGATCGCGTTGGCTTGAATGTGAGCTTTGAATGCCGAGTGGGAGTGAGTAGTTAAGCACGAAATCAGATGGGAAAGCTTGAATGCACTTGATTTCTCCTCTTGAAAGCTCTAACTCCCTTGAACCTCTTTTTCTTTCTTCTCTCTTGAATGATCTTGTGTTGGGTTGGTGAGAAGTTGTTGGAAGGCACTTAAAAGCTCCCTTTTATAGCCCAAAAAGCAATAGATCCGTTAGACACAAAAATATGACCGTTTGAAATTCAAATTTACCTGCAAAAGTGTGTCAGTCGCGTTCCAGGCGCTCCGGAGACGTCTTCGCTTCGACGCGAGACGTCTTGGCTGTATAAAATTTCTCTTGACGGTGTTTGGAGTCGACTCGGCACTTTTATAGGGACGACTCTGAAGAAGAACGACTTGAATGCTTGTTCTTCTGTTTTTTTGAGAGAGTCGGCTCGGTACTTTACGGGGACGTCTCGGGATGTTTGCGCTTTTTGCATGGGGACGACTCCGCGACGTCGGGGACGACTCCGTAGTTGTATCACCGAAAAATACGTCCTCTGGAATCCCCTGAGAGAGTCGACTCCGCGCTCTCTGGGGACGTCTCGGAAAGTCCGCTTTTTACTCGTGGGGACGACTCCGCGTCCTTCGGAGACGACTCGCGCGCATCCCTTGAAATCGGCCTTTCTGCCGCCTCTGAGAGAGTCGACTCCGCAGAGTTAGGAGTCGACTCCGACCCTGCGAGACGCCTCGCCAGGTGCCGGGGACGTCTCCAGACATGCCAATTCTTCCTGTTCATGCCAGAGACGTCTCTGGGACAAACCGGAGACGTCTCGGCTGTCCCTGATCTGTTTTCTTCATCTCAAAAATTCTTCAATAAATCCTTGAAAAATATGGAAACATGCCTAGACATTTCTTACCAATATTTTTAGATAAACACCTGAAATCCTCAAATAAATTGTTAATACACAGGGAATTATACTCTAGTGTTTTGTATTCATCAAAATCCATTAGGGGGTCAACAATCCTGATCTCGTGTCTGACTCTCCGCTCCGTGCTCGGACTGAAGTGAATGGATGACTTTTGGTAATTGATCTTCTGCCCAGATGCTGTACAATACTCCACACAGTTCCAGGATCTCTTCGGAGGAGGGGAGTTCCACACAAAAGAAAAAAATAATAGAAGGAGAGAGAGAGAAGACTTTGGGGCATTTCGAGAATGATTTCCCCTATATAAAAAAATGAAGTGCTAAGAGGAAGTTTCTTCAATGGAAGTCGCCAGAGGAAGAAAGAAAGAAGAGCAGGTCACGATGAAAGCCTTCTCTACTGCTGCGGCTGTTCAATTCTCCATGCAGGGCTGATCTCTGCACTAGGGCTGGATGCAGCCCTAACAAAGGGCCAAGGGTTTTATATTTTAATTTCCTATTCCTGGAGTTGTATAAACTTTATTTTGTTCTTAATGAATATTTTATTTCATCTCATATTTAATTTCTGTGATTTTAAGTATGACGTTTATACAACTGTTCTTCATAATCACTAAGTAAATATAAGATAATCCATGCTTAGGGAAGATCAGTGTCCTGCCACATTAGATTAGGGTAGACATTTCATGCTAACTAAAGATGGATTATGCCTAAATTACTTTTGTGAAATTTTATTCGTATGCTTATTAGGCTTGTAGCCAATTTGCATGTTAATCCAAGAATGAAGTAAAATACAATTAACCCTTGTTCCGATGTTAGTGGTGAATTTCTTGCCCTAGGTTCCCTCAAACTGATATCATTTTAATTGCATTTTTTTATCAAATTTCTTAGTTTAATTTTCTTCACAAACTCTTCTGTTTAAATATTTTTATTTTTAAGAAAACAACTGTACCCCAATCCCTGTGGATCGATACTCGTAATCACTATTCTACCAGATACGTGTTATTGCGTGGTCTTTAAAGTTGAGTATTCCCGCCTGTCACGCGGGTGACCCGGGTTCGTTCCTCGGCAACGGCGCCAAAAATTGATAGTCAAGCTTATTCTGGAAGCCGAGCCCAAAGACTTGACAAAATTTTTCTAGAGGATAAACCTAAACGCCTAGCGGGATCTCTTCGGAGTCCGAGCTTAAAGCTTCGACAAGCTTATTCTGGAAGCCGAGCCCAAGGAATTGGCAAAATTTTTCTAGAGGATAAACCTAAACGCCTAGCGAGATCTCTTGGAGTCCGAGCTTAAAGCTCTGACAAGCTTATTCTGGAAGCCGAGCCCAAGGACTTGACAAAATTTTTTCAGAGGATAAACCTAAAGGCCCAGTGAGACTTCTTCGGAGCCCGAACTCGAAGACTTAGCGAGTTTTCCTAAAGTCTAAGCCTAGAGCTTTAACGTGATCCCTCTTAAAGCTAAGCCTAATGACTTAGCGAATTCTACTGGAATCTAGGTCTAAAAATCTACCTGAGCTTGGAGACTTGAAGAAATTCGCCAAAGAGGAATTCAACTTGAGCAGCCAAAATGAAAATTTATTAAGCGAGCACAAATTTAGAAAAAGAACATTTCTCATTAATAAAGGTTCGGAGGCTAAGTACAAAATTAAGATTCGGCCATACAATGATTTCGAAGACCGACCTCACTTACAAAAGAATGCAAAGAAAAGAAAGAAAAGAGGAGGCTAAATCCTAAGGGGCAGCAGCCGCTCCAGCACCGACCTCGAGGTCGTCTACAATAATTACTTGGGGGTCCTCGGCAGAAATTGGCTCGGGACCTTCCGCGGCGGCCTTAGACGGGGCTTCGCCAGTGGCCTCGGGAGCCCCTCCGGCGACTTTCCCAGAGGGAGTCTCCTGCGTCGCTCGCTCGGAGCAGGCCTCGGCTAGACGTGCCTCGGAGGCGCGCAACTCCGACCTCGCTAGAGTGTGCGCGGCTTTTTCCTCCTCGAGCTCGTCAACTGCCGATCGCCGCTCTGCCTCGGCAGCCTCCATCCGCACGACAGCCTCCAGTCGCATGGCCTCCAAGTCAGCGAGTTTCTTCTCGGCCGCCTCCAGCTGCCTTTGGCCCCTCCGAGCCTCATTCTGGCATTCCGAGGCTATGAATACCAGTGTATCGATCTCATGAAGATGCTGTTGGAAAAGCAACGATAAGTAAAAATGAAAGAAATGCCGATAACCAAAGCAAAAACAAGGAGATGACTTATCCGAGCAGCATTACAATAAGTCTGATCGACGAGATCGCCGAGATCGACAGCTTCGAACTCGGCCCGGTCGGCTGGGAGCAACACACGGCGAAATACTTCGCACGCGACATTGCTATCGCGGAGGGCCGAACTGCCCTCATGGATCGGGAACTTCAGATCGCCAGACCCCCTCCTAGAGCGATCTCCAATCCCTGACGAACTCGGCCTGCCTGAGCTTGGAACTTCAGGTCCCTTGCTCGGTTGGGGGCCCGAGCACCGCAGACGGACGACTGGCCGACCTGGCGGTTGAGAAATGGGGACGAGGCAGGCCGGGGGCGCCGAACCCGTCACCCCCTAGAACCCGAGCTTGCCTGCTCGGTAGCCGGGGCCTCTACCCGGACGGATCCGGAAGTTCCGGCCCTAGAACTCCTCGCCTCGGTAGGAGCGGAAGTCGAAGCCAATTTGGCCTTCTTCTTGGGCTCAGGATGAGGCCCACCGGCCTCGGCTGCTCGCCTTTTTTAATCAAGCGAAAAATGGTTGTTGCTGGTCACTATGTTGGGAACGTCTGAAAAGAAGAAAAAAATTCTAAGTGTTAGATCAGCACTAAGAAAAGAAGAAAAGAAACAAATAAGAAAGGCAGCAAAATGAAGAAGGAGCAGTGCGACTGCTCTTACCCTCGGGACGCGCCGAGCTCAGGCCGACGTTCACCCGGGCTTCCTCACTCAGGAGGTCGGCCAGAAGGATATCCCCCCCGAGGCCATGCAGAGCGTCGAGAACTCTCTGCTCGTCCGCCGAAAGTTGGGGGAGCTTATTAAGGGCCTTCAGCCGGAGATGCCCCCACATCGGGTCAAATCCCCACGCGAGCTCGGAGGAAAAAAAGAAAAATTTTTCCTTCTACTCATGAATAGAGGAAGGGGCACCTCGGAAGAGCGGCATACCGTCTGGATAGGCGAGGTAGAGCCACTCTCCATCCGCCGGGTTAGACTTCAACATGAAGCACCGGTGGAAAACGTTCACCAAGGTCGGTATCCCTTGCGCAAGGCAAAGGGATAGGAACCCGATGATGCTCCTCCATGAATTTGGAGCGAGTTGAGCTGGGACGAGCTGGTACTGTTGCCCAGAGATGGTCACCCAAGAGGGGGGTGAATTGGGTGTTTTAAAAACTTTTTGACTATCTAAAAGTAAAACACACAAATATAAGAGCTAAAGCAAGAATAAAGCAATGAAGACAACCAATCGCAAACACAGGCTTTTATAGTGGTTCGGAGCCTCCACTGCTCCTACATCCACTCTCCAAAGCACCTTTGGGAATTTCCACTATAATCCACGATTACAGTACGGTAGTTTTGCGAGTTCACTACCCAACTCGTTGTTTTACACCGGGCTCACAACAAACCCTAAAACCCCCAATTTAACCTAGGCTTGGGACGCCTTTCCCTTGTTCCAAGTCCCTTGACTGGAACAAGCACAATGTTAAAAGAGTTTTACAAACAATTGGAAAGCTCTAAATAAGCAAATATGACAATGATAAACAATAGAACCCGGAAGAATCCTTTTGCCGTTGGAAGCGTGGGAAATGGTGATTCTTCCGATGTGGATCGCGTAGGTTTGAGTGTGAGCTTTGAATGCACGAGCGGAAGAGAGTAGTTGAGCTTGAAATCACTTGGGAAGCTTGAAAGCACTTGATTTCTTCACTTGAATGCACTAACTCCCTTGAACCTCTTTTTCTTTCTTCTCTCTTGAATGATTTTGCTTTGGGTTGGTGAAGAGTTGTTTAGAAGCACTTAAGAGGTCCCTTTTATAGCCCAAAAAGCAAATATAGCCGTTAGAGATAAAGTGAAGGAGATTTGAAATTCAAACCAAACCTGAAAAGTTGTCAGTCGCGTCCCAGGCGTTCCGGGGACGTCTCCGCTTCAACGAGAGACGTCTCGGCTACAAGATTTTACTTTTTATGTTGTTTGGGGACGACTCGGCTCTTTACGGGGACGACTCTGGAATTGTACCGTTTGAATCCTTGCCTTTCTGATTTGCTGAGAGGGTCGTCTCTGCACTTTACGGGAATGTCTCGGCTTGTTTGCACTTTTTGAATGGGGACGACTCCGCTCCCTCGGGGACGACTCCGCTTCTTTATCTCAGAAAAACATGTCTTCTGGAATTCCCTGAGAGAGTCGACTCCGCTCCCTCGGGGACGACTCCGCTTCTTTATCTCAGAAAAACATGTCTTCTGGAATTCCCTGAGAGAGTCGACTCCGCTCTTTCAGGGGACGTCTCCGCTGCCTTATCACCGAAAAAATCATTCTCTGGAAAACCCTGAGAGAGCCGTCTCCGCTATCTAGGGGACGACTCCGGAGATCTGCTTTTTACTTGCGGGGACGACTCCGCGTATGGTGGGGACGTCTCGCGCATGTCTCTTGAAAACTGCCTTTCTGCCGCCACTGAGAGAGTCGACTCCGCTACTGAGAGAGTCGACTCCGCTATCGCGGGGACGACTCGGCAGGTGCCGGGGACGTCTCCAGACATGCCAGTTCTTCCTGTTTGTGTCAGAGACGTCTCTGAGACTATCAGGAGACGTCTCGGCTGTCCCTGAACTTTTTCTTTCATCTCAAAAAATTCTTCAATAAATTCATAAAAATTATGAAAACTTGCCTAGACATTTCTTAACAATATTCTTAATAAAACACATGAATTTCTCAATTAAATTGTTAAGATAAATGGAATTATACTCTAGTGTTTTGTATTCATCAAAATCCATTAGGGGGTCAACAATCTCCCCCTTTTTGATGATGACAAAACACTGAGTATATGCAAAATTCGAAATTTAAACATATACACAGTATTTGCTCAGATGTACAGGTATAATGTTTTGATTAGAACTAGATACAATGTGAAATGAAATATTGATGCTAAAGATAATTGAAAGCTAAGTTCTTTTTGACTCTCCCTTTCTTTTCCAGAAGGGCAATTATCTTAAAGCCAATATTCTTCAATTTTATCTCTTCTAATTCAACTTTTAAGCATGAATTTTGTATTTTGCATTCCAATGTATCCATATTGGTTCTACTCCCCTTATCCATATTGGTTCTATGGGTTCTACTCCCCCTTTTTGTCATCAACAATGAAGGGGACAAATTATCTGTAGGTGCTTAAAGCATACTTCCTAGTAAGATTCAGCATATTTCCATGAACCACTTAAGAATATTCAAGTTGTGCTCCTCCTGTCCAAGTCATTTCTATTAATGAATTCAGTCATTCATATCACTCCCCCTTTGTTTTGGAATTCATTTCAGACTCATCTTTTTGTTTAGTATAGTTATCACAAGATGTGCTCCCTCTGTTTTATATGCATTGTTTTTTTGTATCAAATTTGAACACTCAAGGTATGTGATAAGATTTTTATGGCACATCACAAAATCACATACACAATCACATACACAGAGTTAGAAATGTACACAGGGTTTCAAAAGAAATTGTATGTCATTCATATGTCATTGTAAACCTTTGAAGTCAGTACATAGTCAAAAGAAGAAATCATTACAAGTATTGATTTCTAATACAAAAAGTGTTTCAAAATAGCCTAGGGTTTACAAAAAGAAGATCCCTAGATGTTTACAAAACGTCCCTTATTGGCGACGTTGCTCATAAACCCTACAAGCTGCATCTATAAAAGCATTGATTGAATCCATTAGGGTCTTAAATTGATCTCCCTGTGACTTGTGGAAGGCTGCCACAAGTGCTTCAAATTCTTCAGTTGCCATTTCAATCCTCCCTCTAAGTTGGGCAACTAGAGTGCCCACATTGCCTCCTGAGCTTGTCAACTCTTTGAGACTCTTGGAAATGGTCTTCAAGCTGTCCTTGAGCTCAATTGACCTGCAGGTTTGGGTGGCACCCACACCAATCATTTCTTGCGTTGTAGCTTCAATTTGAGCTCTAACTTCCTTCAGCTCTTGTAGAAGCCCTTCATGTGAAGCTCTGATGGGGGCCAACTCAGTGGAGATCATGGATCTCATCTCCTCCCTCATCTGCTGGCAAATGACAGATGCTAAGGTGCGCATCTGATCCTCTGATAGGAAGGAAGGCCCACTGACTGGAGGAGGTGGTGGCATGGATGTGGAAGGTCCAGCTGAGCTGGAGGGTATATCAGGGATATCCATGTGGCTAGGTGGAGGAGAGTGATGGTCAGACTCGTGATGTGGGATCTCAGGCTCTAGGGTTTGTGCTTTTCTTTTTGGAACCTTGACCCAAGATCCATCTATCTTATGAAACTCCATTCTTCTCATTGTGCCCTCATTATAGTAGTCGGTGTTTCTCAAGGGCTTTGCAGGTTCATTTTCGAGAATGTGAACATTAAAGTGTTTGAAAACTAAAGTAAAGATCATGCCATAGGGTAAACTAAACCTAGAATACCTATGACATAGGGCAATGTGGTTTAGCATGAGTCTAGGGAGGTTTAGAGGAATCCCTAGTAGGATATGGTGCATTATAACTAAATCTCGCTCCGAAACAAAATCGAAGCGACCGGTTTTGGGAAACAAGACCCGGTTGACAATACTTAAAAGTAATCTCATTTCGGCATTTAGGTCTTGGGAGTTGACAACATCAAGAGGGCCGCAGTCCTCTCGTCCTAAAAGTAAATTTAGGGCTGACTCCCTTTGGGGATGTGAGGTTGGAGCCTCACCGTCCTTAGGGATTTGCAAGACAGTGGATAGGACATCTTCATTGACTTCTACTAATGTCCCCCGGACATATGCAGTGTACCCTAGGTCCCCTAAGGCCATATTGCTAAAAAGTTCTCTAACTAGGCCAGGGTAGGTCGAGGTATTAAGGGTACAAAGGTGCTCCCACCCTTGGGCTCGGAGTCTCTCTCCAATAGAGAACCCCTCATTATCTAAAAATGAAAAATCTATATACCTACCGGTCGTGACTGTGCGATTTGCACAGGAGATGGTTGTGGTTGGCGGAGCAACCGGAGGAGACGGCGCGGAAGGTTCTTCCCTCCGTTCCTCACCGTCGGCCGCTGCCCTAGGTCGCCTTCCACGGGTCGTCCTAGCTCTTTTGGGTGCCATTGAGTGGAAATCCTAAGGAAATGTGGAGAAGGAGGCTAGGGTTTGTGATGGAGAACAAGCGGAGGCTAGGGTTTTTGGTTTTGGTCGGGAATGAGAGAAGATAGCTCGGGTCGGCTCGAGCTGTTTCACTTATTTTCAAAACCCTAGTTCGGTCCCCGAGACGTCTCCGCGACTAAGGCGAGACGTCTCGCCTGGGGGGACGTCTCTGCGATTTGCCAGAGACATCTCCGGCACTGAAAAAATTTCAGACTGAACTCTATCTTTTCCCAATTTTTGTTTAATCACCCTAATCAACATGATCTCTTTTGATAAACTCAGAGTGAATTTGTTTGTGATCCTCCCCCTTAATAATACATCCTATAATAATTTGATAATGATTTTTGAATTATTAATATTGAAATGAGGAATGTTTGACCAAATTTCGAATACCTATGAAATAGGCTCTGAAAATATCTCCATGAAGAGTCCAAGGGAGGGTAACCATCCTCCGGAAAGTCAAACAGTTCGTCATTTAGCTTAGATGAATTCATGTTTTCACTTATGTTTACTTTGAGGTGGATTACTAGTTTGAGTAGCAAAGCAATGCAATACAAGTTCAATTCATTTACTAGGATCATACAAGCTCAAAGCATTCCTTAAGAAGTTGAATCTATCTTTACAAAGGGGCTTTGTAAAGATATCGGCCAATTGATTTTCAGTGCATACATATTCAATCATCACATCATTTTTCAGCACATGATCCCTAATAAAATGATGCCTAATCTCTATATGCTTTGACTTAGAGTGTTGAACAGGATTTTTTGTTAAATTAATTGCACTTGTATTATCACACTTAATTGGTATATTATCCATTTTGATACCGAAGTCTTCAAGTTGTTGCTTAATCCAAAGAACTTGGGCACAACAGCTTCCAGCTGCTATGTACTCAGCCTCAGCTGTGGACAAGGCAACTGAATTTTGTTTCTTGCTAAACCAAGAAACCAAATTAGCACCCAAGAATTGACATGTGCCACTTGTGCTTTTTCTGTCGAGTTTGCACCCGGCAAAATCAGCATCGGAATAAGCAATTAAATTTATGTCAGATTGTTTAGAATACCATAAGCCTACATTAGATGTCCCTACTAGATATCTAAAAATTCTCTTAACAGCTTGCAAGTGTGATTCCTTAGGACATGCTTGGTATCTAGCACACATACAAACACTGAATAATATATCTGGTCTACTAGCAGTAAGGTAAAGTAAAGAGCCTATCATACCTCTGTACAATTTGCAGTCTATACTTTTACCTTTTTCATCTTTGTCAAGCTTGCAACTTGAGCCCATGGGTGTGCTGATTTCCTTTGCATCCTTCATCTTGAATTTTTCCAACATTTCCTTGATGTATTTGGATTGACTGATGAAGATGCCTTCCTCTGATTGTTTTATTTGTAGCCCAAGGAAGAAGTTGAGCTCACCCATCATGCTCATTTCAAATTCTCCCTGCATAAGCTTGGCAAACTCTTGACAAAGATTATCATTAGTAGCACCAAAAATTATATCATCCACATAAATTTGCACAAGCAATAAGTCATTTCCTTTTCTTTTGATAAAGAGGGTTTTGTCTACATTTCCTCTCTTAAATTTGTTTTCAATTAGGAAATTACTTAACCTTTCATACCATGCCCTAGGAGCTTGCTTAAGTCCATACAATGCTTTATGCAATTTATACACATAATCTGGATGTAAGTGATTTTCAAAACCTGGAGGTTGTCCTGCATAAACTTCCTCCATTATATAACCATTTAGAAATGTACTTTTTACATCCATTTGATAAAGTTTAAAATCCATGAAGCATGCATATGCCAAAAGTAATCTAATAGCTTCTAATCTAGCAACAGGAGCAAAAGTTTCATCAAAATCTATTCATTCCTCCTGATTATATCCTTTGGCCACTAGCCTAGCTTTGTTTCTTATTACTATCCCATCTTCATCTAGTTTATTTCTATATACCCATTTGGTGCCTATAATTGAAACATTAGGGGGTCTTTTCATTAGAGTCCAAACTTCATTTCTTTCAAATTGATTTAATTCCTCTTGCATAGCATTCATCCAATTGTCATCTTTTTCAGCTTCTTCTAGTGATTTAGGCTCTATTTGAGAAACGAAAGCAAGATAATTACTAGTATTTCTTAGAGAGGATCTAGTTCTTATACCTTGTGAAGGATCACCAAGGATTAGATCCTTTGGATGACCATGTGCATACCTCCATTCCTTAGGAAGATCTTGATTTCTTGATGAAGGTTGATCTTCTTCACCTTGCTGATTTGTATCTTCTTTGATCTCATCCTCATGTTGTTTGTCTTGAATGGAGAATTCCTTCATTCGGTCTTCAAGTATACCTGCATCACCATCTTCTTCTTTTCTAGAAGAATCTCCATTAGCTTCATCAAAAACAACATGAATGGATTCTTCAACAACGAGAGTTCTCTTGTTGAAGACCCTGTATGCTCTACTAGACGAGGAATAACCTAAGAAGATCTCCTCATCTGATTTAGCACTAAATTTGCTTAGATTGTCCTTTCCATTATTTAAAATAAAGCATCGACAACCGAAAACATGAAAATAGCTTATATTTGGTTTCTTACCTTTTATTAGCTCATAAGGTGTTTTCTTCAAGATGGATCTAACTAAAGCACGATTCAAAATATGACATGAAGTATTTATTGCTTCAGCCCAAAAATACTTTGGTAGATCCGATTCGCACAACATGGTACGAGCTATATCTGCTAGTGTGCGATTCTTCCTTTCTACCACCCCATTTTGTTGGGGTGTCCTAGGTGCCGAGAAGTTGTGATTGATACAATTTTCTTCACAAAATTTTTCAAAATACTGATTTTCAAACTCGGTACCATGATCACTCCTAATTGCTTTTAGTTTAAGATTGAGTTCATTTGAAACCCTATTATGAAAATTGATAAAAGCGGGAAAGGACTCATCTTTATGTGCAAGAAATGAAACCCATGTAAAACGTGAAAAATCATCAACGATTACAAGACCAAATTTCTTACCCCCTAGACTAGCAGTTCTAGTGGGTCCAAACAAATCCATGTGAATTAGTTCTAAGGGTTTTGATGTTGAGACTATGTTCTTAGACTTGAAAGAACTTCTTGTTTGTTTCCCTAATTGACATGCAGCACAAATTTTATTCTTTTCAAAGTCTATTTTTGGTAGTCCTTTGACTAGATCCTTTGTAATTAATTTAGAGATTAAATCCATGCTAGCATGCCCTAACCTACGATGCCATAACCAACTAGTCTCATTGACTTTGGGATTCATGGCTACAAGACATTGACCATCCTTCATGGTGAGATCATCAAGATCTACCATGTAAACATTTCCATGCCTATGTCCTGTGAGTATGATCTCATTATCAATTGGACTACTAATTATGCATAGTGATGATTCAAATGATACTTTAAATCCCTTGTCACAAAATTGACTTATACTTAATAAATTATGTTTTAGTCCATTAACTAACAATTCATTATCAATAAATGAGGAGGGTGATATGGAGATTTTACCAACACCAATGATTCGGCCTTTAGCATTGTCTCCAAATGTGACTACTCCTCCTTCTTTTGATTCCAAGGTGATGAAGAGACTCTTGTCACCGGTCATATGCCTTGAGCAACCGCTATCAAGATACCACATTCTCTTTTTATTTCCGGCTGCAAGGCATACCTGCAAAATGATCATGTGAAGCTCTTAGGTACCCAAGTTTTCTTGGGTCCTTCGTGGTTAGTGTGGTTGGTTCCCTTAGGCACCCATACTTTAGTTATGTTTTTGGCTTTCACAAATGTACTCTTGTTAGTTTGGATCTTTCTTTGAATACAAGAGTAGGCTTTATGTCCATTCTTTCCACAATGAAAGCATGTAGGTTTTTTAGTTTTTACATCTTGTGCTTTTATGAAGAAATTTTTTAGATACTTTTGTTGTTTGTTAGTTTTATATCCTAATCCGGCTTTATTGAAAACAACTCTTTGATTTGAAAGAATAAGATTTAGTTTTTCAGAACTTTGTGTAAATTTTTCAACAATTGGTTTGTACTTATGTACCTCGTTCTTAAGATTCAAATTTTCTTTAACTAGTTCTTCCTTATCCTGTTTAAGAGATTCAACATTTTGTGCAAGTGAGGTATTATTATTGAGTAGGAATTTTATTTTTAGATTTAATTCCTTAATTAGTGTTTTTGCCTTTTCATTTTCAATGCTAAGTTTTGAATTTTTGATTTCTAGGTCAATAGTGTTAATATTTTTAATGCTCTCTTTTTCAATTAATAGGTTCTCAATATCTTCCTTCAGTTTTTGATTGGAGACTTTTAATTCTTTATTCTTTGCTCCTAACATACTACAATCACCCATAAGTTCTTGAAAAGCTTCATACAATTCTTCTAAAGTAAAATTTATAGTTGGGTTTTGACATACCTCGTCGTCTTCGAACGCCATGAAGCATAAATTGGCGGTCTCTTCCTTCTCTTCCTCGGAGGATGATGTGTCACTATCATCCCATGTTGCCTTCAATGCCTTCTTCTTCTTCTTTCCAAAGTACTTCTTTTGTTGAGGGCATTCGGAACGAATGTGTCCCGGTCTCTTGCAATCATAGCATATGATTGGGTCTCTTTCTTTTTCTTTTTCCTTTTTCCAATCATTTCTCCCTCCAAACTTTTTCCTAGGGAAGGGTTTCTTTTTCCTCATGAATTTTTTAAACTTCCTAACTATCAAACCCAAGTCCTCGTCCTCACTTTCTTCCTCACTCTCACTACTTTCTTCTTCACACACACTCGAAGTAGCCTTAAGTGCAATTGTCTTCTTCTTTGGCAAATCATCTTCATGTTGCTTCATCGTGAGCTCATGCGTCATTAACGAGCCCAAAAGTTGTTCTAGCCCCAAGGTGTTGAGGTCTTTGGCTTCTACGATCGCCGTGACCTTTGCTTCCCATGCTTTTGGCAAAGACCTGAGAATTTTACTCACAAGTTCCGGGTTAGTATAAGATTTACCCAAACTTTTTAGACCATTAATTATATCGGTAAAGCGTGTAAACATGCATGTGATGGTTTCATTGGGTTCCATCTTAAACAACTCATATTTGTGAACTAGAATGTTCACTTTGGACTCCTTGACTTGATTTGTACCCTCGTGGGTAACTTCAAGCCTATCCCATATTTCCTTAGCGGAACTACATGTGGAGACTCTATTAAACTCATTTGCATCTAAAGAACAAAATAATGAGTTTATGGCTCTAGAATTGAGTTGAGCCATCCTATCATCATTCTCATCCCAATCCTCTTCAGGTTTGGAAACTCGAATGCCATTAACCATGTGTGATGGTTCTTGTGGTCCCTTGACTATAACCCTCCACAAGGCATAGTCTTGTGCTTGAATGAAGATTCTCATTCTAGTCTTCCAATAGGTATAATTTGTCCCATTGAAGAGTGGAGGTCTATTGGTTGCTTGCCCCTCGGCAGGAACATTGTTAAAGGGTGTTGTCATCTAGATCTTTGGCTAAGACGGTTAGGTCTTTCAAGAAATACACAGAGCACCCGCTCTGATACCACTTGTTGCCCAGAGATGGTCACCCAAGAGGGGGGTGAATTGGGTGTTTTAAAAACTTTTTGACTATCTAAAAGTAAAACACACAAATATAAGAGCTAAAGCAAGAATAAAGCAATGAAGACAACCAATCGCAAACACAGGCTTTTATAGTGGTTCGGAGCCTCCACTGCTCCTACATCCACTCCCCAAAGCACCTTTGGAAATTTCCACTATAATCCACGATTACAGTACGGTAGTTTTGCGAGTTCACTACCCAACTCGTTGTTTTACACCGGGCTCACAACAAACCCTAAAACCCCCAATTTAACCTAGGCTTGGGACGCCTTTCCCTTGTTCCAAGTCCCTTGACTGGAACAAGCACAATGTTAAAAGAGTTTTACAAACAATTGGAAAGCTCTAAATAAGCAAATATGACAATGATAAACAATAGAACCCGGAAGAATCCTTTTGCCGTTGGAAGCGTGGGAAATGGTGATTCTTCCGATGTGGATCGCGTAGGTTTGAGTGTGAGCTTTGAATGCACGAGCGGAAGAGAGTAGTTGAGCTTGAAATCACTTGAGAAGCTTGAAAGCACTTGATTTCTTCACTTGAATGCACTAACTCCCTTGAACCTCTTTTTCTTTCTTCTCTCTTGAATGATTTTGCTTTGGGTTGGTGAAGAGTTGTTTAGAAGCACTTAAGAGGTCCCTTTTATAGCCCAAAAAGCAAATATAGCTGTTAGAGATAAAGTGAAGGAGATTTGAAATTCAAACCAAACCTGAAAAGTTGTCAGTCGCGTCCCAGGCGTTCCGGGGACGTCTCCGCTTCAACGAGAGACGTCTCGGCTACAAGATTTTACTTTTTACGTTGTCTGGGGACGACTCGGCTCTTTACGGGGACGACTCTGGAATTGTACCGTTTGAATCCTTGCCTTTCTGATTTGCTGAGAGGGTCGTCTCTGCACTTTACGGGGATGTCTCGGCTTGTTTGCACTTTTTGAATGGGGACGACTCCGCTCCCTCGGGGACGACTCCGCTTCTTTATCTCAGAAAAACATGTCTTCTGGAATTCCCTGAGAGAGTCGACTCCGCTCCCTCGGGGACGACTCCGCTTCTTTATCTCAGAAAAACATGTCTTCTGGAATTCCCTGAGAGAGTCGACTCCGCTCTTTCAGGGGACGTCTCCGCTGCCTTATCACCGAAAAAATCATTCTCTGGAAAACCCTGAGAGAGCCGTCTCCGCTATCTAGGGGACGACTCCAGAGATCTGCTTTTTACTTACGGGGACGACTCCGCGTATGGTGGGGACGTCTCGCGCATGTCTCTTGAAAACTGCCTTTCTGCCGCCACTGAGAGAGTCGACTCCGCTACTGAGAGAGTCGACTCCGCTATCGCGGGGACGACTCGGCAGGTGCCGGGGACGTCTCCAGACGTGCCAGTTCTTCCTGTTTGTGCCAGAGACGTCTCTGAGACTATCAGGAGACGTCTCGGCTGTCCCTGAACTTTTTCTTTCATCTCAAAAAATTCTTCAATAAATTCATAAAAATTATGGAAACTTGCCTAGACATTTCTTAACAATATTCTTAATAAAACACATGAATTTCTCAATTAAATTGTTAAGATAAATGGAATTATACTCTAGTGTTTTGTATTCATCAAAATCCATTAGGGGGTCAACAGGTACGCCACCAGCAGCTCGTTCACGAACTCATGCAGGGGGAACCTAGCGCCGGCCCAGAGTGTCTCGTGTACACTCCGATCCAGCTTGGAGGAGGTCTCCTCACCCGGTCCTCCGACCCCGCGAGCTCGAGGCGAAATCCGGACCGGAAGAAAAATCGGGAACAGACCAACTCCAGTTCCTCCTCGGTCAGGGTAGACCCAACCTCACTCGGGCCACGACCCATTCTAAAAAGAAAAGACGAAGAAGAAGACAAGAAACGAAGGAGGAAGAAAAGAAAAGGAAAAGAGGAAAAAGGAAAATCCCCCAAGCCAATGTGGGAAAACGACCTACTGTGGAGTCGCCGGGAATCGCCTCAAGTCACCGCCGGAAAAACTCGGTCGCGACTGAGAAAGGAAGAAGAAAGATAGAGGAAAGAAGGAGCAGCAAATTCGACGGCCAAATGAGAACTTTTAGGACTAGGTCTGGGGTTTATATAGAACCCCCCGACGACCCAGATCGGCAGGTCCAGATCCTACCCTCCGTCCAGAATCCCCCTTCTCAGCCACTGGTCGCCCCTGGATCCAATTTCCAGCAACAGGAAGGATTTTATGTTAAAGAAGAAAAAGAAGTGCTCACGGCTTCTCTCAGGTGGTGGCCGACGTGGTTTCCTCGGTTAGCTGGCAACGCGTCGGATGCGATACGATCGAGCAGCTGCAAAGTTACTCAGCCCACCACCTCTTCTCCGTCTTCTAGTCCGCTCTTCTTCGACTCCGACCTCCATCCATTATAATTGTAATTATATTAGTGTTTGGCATGAGCCATGCACCTAGCTAATAAGAGGAAATAATATGCATAAATGTGAGAACATGCCTGTTTTTATATTGGTTATCACTAGAGAAATTCAAAAAAAATGTCACTTCAAGCGGGAAATCGAAGGAAAACACAGACTTCACACACAAGTCGGCCTTGCATGAATTGACTATTAAGTATTCTTTTTATCTCCAGTGATGCATGTAAATTACAAGTAGAGCTCCAAAGGGAAGCCAATTATGCGAGGGGAATTTTTTTTGTGGTAGCTAGAGGATATGTTTGTGCTCTTGTTGCTGTCATGGTCGAGGTACCACGTTTGAAACATGGAAATGTGACGGGGAGGTGACTTTTGAACGGCTTCACTGCAGACGATAATTATGTGAAAGCGTGGCTCCCGTGCTGCTATTTTTCTAGCTACCATCATGCTGACGATCAGACTAAGGAGCAACAGGAAGCTGCACGTCACGTGGCATCGGTTAGCGCTTTGGTCGTTGCGCCCTCCATCGAGGAAGCTGCGGAAGTACGAAGAGATGGCGTCGGCGACAATGGCGGTCCGAGCCCATGCCAGCCTCTCCGCCGCCCAGTCCGGTTCGAAAATGCATGCTGCTAACAAAAAATAGGCCGTGAGCGCCCCGCACGCTCGCACCCCATGCTTCGCCAGGCCGTTCTCTTTGCACCACCTAAACTCATTGATGAAGACATCAGAGCTGATCATCCGCCTATCTAGCTCATCATTTTATTTACATTTTTATTTTATTTTATTTTTGGACTTGTTTGCATTTTATTGTTGTAAGGCTTTATTTTTGTTATTTTGGACTTTATTAGGAATTATTTTTGTGTAAGGAGTTTTATATTAATTGTTCTTATTTGGGCCCTATATATCGAAACTCTCTTCCTGATTAGAGTTTTAATGAAGTGAATAAGAATTTCTCCCCCACATTCTTTCTCTCCTCTTTCTTGCCTCTCCTCCTTCTCTTTCTTCCTCCTCCCTTTTTCTCCCACTTCTCTTCCTCTCTGCCTCTTCTTCCTCCCTCTTCCTCTGATTTTCTTGTTCTGTCGCCACAGCATCCTCTCTCGTGATTGGTTCATCATCAACTAATTCTTCGTTCAGTCGCTGCAGCAGCCTCTTCCATGATCGATGCTGCATCAACTTGGTATTAGAGTCGTGCTTTGCCTCTGTACCAAAGCAACAGACTCTGGTGCAACGCAGAGCAGCCCTCCTCGATCCCATGTCTCAGGCTGCCGCACGAGTTCTTCATCGTACCTTTTGCACCGCGAAAGCTGGAGCGTGTTGAAGGGCCACACACAACTCGCGCTGCCAAAAGGAGAGAGAGCATCACTTTTCTTCTCGCGTCACTGTCCTTGAGTCGCAACGAGAACAGCAACCGGTGGTCTCAGGTCCATCGTGACAGTCGCAGGCATCAACCACAGGGAAGGAGTCCCCAAATCTGCTGTAGATGCCACCAGTGTTCGACGGCCACCGCTCTCGGAGCTGGTGACCGGTCGCCGGCCGCCACCATATGTCATGGAGCTTCGCCGCAACTGCCGGCGCGGATCTCAGCACGGCCTCCCAAAATCGTCGGGAGATTTCAGTCCGCTAACGGGTTAGGTATAGACCCGTGAACTTTTCTTTTTTTTAGCAACCCGGATCCGTTCCGGAGAGAAAAAAAAATCTCCGCAGGGTCACGTGA